>NW_012110918.1:15443681-15489783 GCF_000951035.1 Colobus angolensis palliatus
CCACCGTCTCCTGCCTCTTGATCCTGGGAGGAAAATCCCTCCCCTTTCCTGATCCACTCTAGCACTGGGGTCCAGTGATGTTTTGGCACCAACACAACTCTCCAGTTCCAAGGCATGAGGTTTCTGAGAATTCACTGGCAAGGAGGTTTGGAGAAGTTGGCAGCCAGCTGAGGGCCCTGTACTGCTCTTAGCAGCTCCCGGCCTTTCCTCCCACTGAGAGTTGCTGCATCAGGATTGCGGGGAGCCGTCTGTTCCTGCTCTTACTTCCCTAGGATGCTGTGACTTTTGATTCCTGCTTGATTAATATACAGCCAACAGAGACTGTATTTAAGGCAGCTTTAATTCTCTCAGGTCACCAAACTCAGGAGCAGCAAAGCTGCAAGGAGCCAGCCCCGCAATAGATCAAACACCAGGACCTTCAAATCGCTCTGTGGCCCAATTTCTCATTGCTGCTGCTGCCTGATAACCCGCCCAGCCTGGAGCCAATAGCTCCTTTTTCTAGGGCTGGACACGGGGGCTGGATGTGGATGTCCATGACTGAAACCCTCTTGGCAGCACAGAGCGAGAGCTGGAAGAACTGGGCACAACAGTGAGACCGTCAGCACCAGGGACAGCTCCAGCCAAACCCTGGAGCGACCGTGGCTGCCTACACCTCTGCCTTCCTGGGCCCAAACAAGCATGGGTGTCAGTGAACTGTCTGTTTTGCAGGGGGTGGCCAGCGGCTAGCCCTGCTGATGGCCACCTTTTACCAAAACATCCTCGCCTGCTGAGTTAGCCTCCTGCTCCCTTGGGGGCCCTGCACACTCTCACTGGCTCTGCCTCCCTTTAAGAGATCCAGCTTTTTCCATTGCTGACCCCCAGAGGGAAGCAGGCTGCTGTCAGGACTATCTGTCTGGCCTCTGTGCCAGCCCCTGGTGCCCAGGGCTTTTGTGGGCCCAACAGTTTCCTTCCTGGCTCAACCTCATCCGCTTCCAACTTGCCTCATTAGCATCTCCTGAAAGGCAGGCTAATTCCTCTGCTGAGCACCTGGGTGTTCACTTGCACGGTGGGGGCAGGGGTAGGCATGCCCGCGTGGCTGCCATTTCCTCCAAAGCGCCTTTTATAGACCTGGTCCATGTTGCAATTCGGGAGGCACCGTGGAGCAGTAGAATGCAGGGAGACTGCACTGGGAAGCCGGGCTTGTAAATTACCTCCCAGTGGGGGCAGGGAATGTGCCTATTAACAGAGAACCTGGTGCACACAGCTATTCTCATTTAAGAGCAGGATCTTTCCGGATCAGATTCTGATCAATCCTTGCTGCCACCAACACACCATATATTAGCAAGAAATGTTTGCATCGAAGTTGGAGGAAGCCCCAGACTCACCTTCCCACGCCAACCCCCAACTGCTGTTTTATTAGGATTTTCTCTAAACCCAGCCCCACTGGATTTATTCCCCCTGCTCTGCCTCTATCCACTTAAAAATATTGTCTATGGATTTTCAAATGATTGCTACACTTTCTAAGAGAAGGATGCAGTGGTTAAAAATTAACAGCAAATTTATGGGAATTCTATATGGCAATTACAGAATTATAATGAATTGGCTGCCACTTGGCTGGGTGTGGGTAATTGGAAATCCACGCTGGGAAGACTAGAATCTTTACTGTATTGGAATTGTATTTTTGTGAGTAAATGCTGTGGAGAGGGTCAATGGAGCCTTGAGTTGGCCAAGTTCTTCTCTAGAGGAAAAAGTGGCCTGCTCATTGCCTATTGGGAGGCAATTTAGAAGGAGAATCACTTATGCTGGCCCACAGGAAGGTGGCTGGAAACCACTGGGGGAGGTACATGTTCTGGGCTAGGGGAGCAGGCCTGATGGTGGAGGAGGTGGGAGTGAGAGAGCATGAAGGGAGGAAGGCCAGGGCATCACCAGCAGAGGGAAGGCCCACTGTGGTACAGATGGAGCCAGACAGAAGGCAGCACCGAAACCCTGATGTTCTCCCTGCCCTGTGGGTTCATTTGCCTTGGGAAAAAATTTGGGTAAGATGACTTTATCATGAAGACACTGATGTTGCTCCCTCTTTCACATGGCGCTGTCCTCACTCCTACAGCTGCTGGGGGAGACATGGACTTTGCCTCTGATCTCCTCCACAACTCTTTAGGGTCTTAGTGGCTGAGAAGGTGGAGCAGGAGGCTGTGATAAGGGAGCCCAGATTCTGAGCAAGGGAGTTCTGCCAGGAATCTAGGTACAAACTGCCTCCTGGAAGCCAGGTGTGGTGGCTCACACCTGTAGTCCCAGCACTTTGGGAGGCCGAGGCAGGTGGATCACTTGAGGTCAGGATTTCGAGACCAGCCTGGCCAACATGGTGAAACCCCATCTCTACTAAAAATACAAAAATTAGCTGGGCTTGGTGAGCATGCCTGTAGTCCCAGCCACCAGGGAGGCTGAGGCAGGGGAATTGCTTGAACCTGGGAGGCGGAGTTTGCGGTAAGCTGAGATTGCGCCAGCCACTGTACTCTAGCCTGGGTGACAGAATGAGAGTCTGCCTCAAACAACAACAACAACAACCACCAAACAAAACAAACCTGCTTTCTGGTTCTTCAAGAGTTTGTGTAGACCTGGTGCTGTCAAGTGCAGAGGCCACGGGCCACATGTGGTCATTCTGAGCTAAAACACGGCCGGTTCTAATTGAGACACTCTGTGTGTGTGTGTGTGTGTGTGTGTGTGTGTGTGTGTGTGTGTCTGTGTGTGAAATGCACATGGGATTTTGATGACTTGGGACCATAAAAAGAGCGAAAAAATAGTTTGTATCTAGATGACATGTCAAAATGACCATATATCAGGTATACTGGGTTACATAAAGCATATAACTAAAATGAGTGCCCCCAGTTTTTTTTTCTTTTTTTTTTTTTTTTTACTTTCTCAATGTGGGTGCTGGAGAGTTAAGCATTTCCACGTGTGGCCTGCATTATGCTTCTATTGGGCAGCTCTGGTCTAGAGCATAGACAGATGTCTTCCCTCTCAGCCCCACCGACATCAGCTCACTGTTATCCCCATTGCCTGCAGCAGTGCCCGGCCATGGGTAGCCTCTCAAGAAGAAATGTAGGCTGTGTGTCGTGGCTCATGCCTGTAATCCTAGCACTTTGGGAGGTGAGGCAGGAGGATCGCCTGAGGTCAGGAGTTTGAGACCAGCCTGGTCAACATGGTGAAATCCTGTTTCTACTAAAAATACAAAAAATAAGCCGGGCATGGTGGTGGCTGTCATGCCTATAGTCCCAGCGACTCAGGAGGCTGAGACATGAGAATCACTTGAACCCAGGAGGCAGAGGTTGCAGTGAGCCAACATTGCGCCACAGCACTCTAGCTTGGGTGACAGAGTGAGACTCCATCTTTAAGAAAAAGAAGAAGAAATGCAAAATGCAAAGCCAGCTGGGTCTTTTCTTAGAGTGAGGCCACACGCAAGCCTGTGTGGGCAGGAGGCCTGGCCTGATCTCCCCATCCCAAAACACACACACCCAGCAACAGGGTCTGCTCCATTTCAGTGGATGTTTCTTGGTTTCTATTTGCTCTATCCTGATATCTGAGACTGGGGCCTCCTTATTTTGTCCTGCCATTGCAGCTGTGCAGGCACAGAGTGTCTGCTGAGGCCAGTGGCGGGGTGGTGGGGGTGGCTTTGCTTCTGTGCTCCCTCCGCCACGACAGGGCAGCACCAGGAAACCAGCACTGTTTTGGGGTTTGGGGATGAGCTCACAGGCAAATGCTTCTGCCTCCTAACCTGCGACCTGTGCTAGGAGAAAGTGTCCCAGCGACCAGCTCCCATGCAGCTGCACTCACTTGCATTTGGCTCCTGGGTGAGCTTACTGATTTTTCTCTCCAAGGTAGAGGGAGAGGCCCCAGAAACACCATTCCAGTGAAACCGGGCATGGCGATCATTATCATCATCAGAACACCTTGGACAGATGGGATCTCAAGAACCCAGAGCACCCTCAGCCTCATGCTCCACTCCAGCCCCCTCTGAAGGCAGAGGGAAGGAAGTGGGATGGTAAATATTATTCTTTCCATCTCATCGGATGGAGAAGCTGAAACACAGGGTACAGGAGTGTCCCAAGATGGGAAGTGGAGGCCAGGATGTGGGGTCGGAGTCATTGCCCCATTCTACTGGAGGAACAGAAGCAGAGCAGAGCTTGGATCATCTTGAGCTCCTATGAAGACTGTAGTCCCGTATCTCCCACCTTCTACCACACACCCAGCCACAGCCGTTTCCCACACCCTCCTCCAGCAGAAAGTGGGACCCACTCCAGCCTGGGAGTCACAGACCTGGAGTCCAGCCCACCTCTGCCCCTGACCACCCGTGGGACTCTGAGCAAGCAACTAAACATCTCCAGCGTTAGCGTCTGCGTCTGTAAGAATGGGACGGCAGTACCTCTCTCAGTATCGAATTCTCACAATACCTTGTGGGCATTCAAAAACATGTCAGATACAAACCAGCTGGCACTGGTAGATGTTCAATAAATCATGGCAATTAATTCAAGAAATACTTATTGAGTGTCCCAAAGTGCCGGGTTTTGTTCTAAGTCCCTTCTGTCTGCAGTGCCCAATTGAGACCACCAATGAAATTTCTTTTCTCTTCACCCAGACGGACTGCACTTGCCCTGCCCATCTCCCAGGCCTTGGTACAGAAAGTACAGTTAACTCTCAATTATCTATGCAAATGGAGTGGAACGTTCCACTGATAATTCAGAAACAGCAGAGAGTCTACAAATAATTCTTATTTGAATTAGGAAAGCATTATGCTTATTTTCGCGTCGGGTTTACCTACCTAATTACTGTTTGTTCTGACTTACGCTCAAACTGGTTTGCATTCTCAGAACTCACATTGGTGTGGTGAGGGGTGTGCCGTGGGAGTGTACTGGGGCCCACCAAGTGGAAACCAGCCACAGACGACCTCTCTGCACTGCTGCCCAGCACCCCAGGTGGACTGACCCCTGCTAGGGAGGTAGTAGACACTGGGGCTGCTTGGCATCTGCCCAGGAGGAAAGGTGGCAGCTCCTTGCGTGTTGTTTTAAGGCTGTGCCCATGTGGGTGGATGGGCACGGGTGGGTAAAATGGAAGGGGGCGTACCGGCTCCTGTGAGCTGTGTTTTCTCCCCAGGAAGCCAGGTGCAGACATAAGAGGCATCCTCACGCGCAGCCCTCCCTTGGGGCTGTCCACATGCTGTTCTCTGTCTGTTTCTCTCTTCTGTGTCTCCCTCTGCGTCTTTCTTTGTGTGTGTATCTCTGTGTCACTCTCTGCCTCCGCTCCACGCTGCCATTCACTGCACTCTTCTCTGGGACAAACCGGGAAACAGATACTTCTTTTCTTTTCTTTTCTTTTCCTTTTCTTTTTTTTTTTGTTTTTTAGGCAGAGTCTCACTTTGTCGCCCAGGCTGGAGTGCAGTGGCACGATCTCAGCTCGCCGCAACCTCCGCCTCCTGGGTTCAAGTGATTCTCCTGCCTCAGCCTCCCAAGTAGCTGGGATTACAGGTGTGCACCACCACACCCTGCTAATTTTTGTTTTGTATTTTTAGTAGAGACAGGGTTTTACTGTGTTGGCCAGGCTGGTCTCAAACTGCTGACCTCAAGTGATCCACCCGCCTCGGCCTCCCAAAGTGCTGGGATTACAGGCGTGAGCCACTGCCCTGACCCAGGAAACAGGTATTTCTTTCTACAGACACACCTTCCACGCGGCCAGGGCTGCAGATGGCTAGGGCTTGTGTCTAGCTGGGCAGCTCCTCCTTATGCCACTCCATTCCCCTTTGTACAGCAAGGAGGGACGGAGAAAACACCAACCCAAACTCCCAGACTACAGGCAAGCAGGGAGCCAGAAACCCAAAGAAAAGCCTGAGTCTCTGTGCCTTTCCTCACCTCCCCGACTCCCGGCATGGAAGGGGGTCTGCCTTACACCAGGCAACCAAGACAACATCTGTCTGTGACAGTGGCATGTGCTTCTGATTTCCTAAGCACGCCGAGTGAATCCTCCCCAAGTGCCTCTGTCTGTGTCAGCAGAGTGTGGGGTGGGCTGTCATCCCGGAAGTGCTATGGTTGCATCACTGGACCATCCTCAACACTGCACCAGACCAGAAAGGGAACTCATGGATGACCACCGCCTCTGGCCAGCCCTCTGCCCTCGCCCCCGCCCTACACCTCTCCATCCCACGAGGCGACCTTGCAGGCACAGGTGCGGACAGGAAGGACCGTCTGCACCTGGCGGTGGTGATTCAGGGTTTGTCCTTCCAGCTCTCACTGGACTCAGTGCTAAGGTGATAGTGGAACGCTGGCATCTGTGTCCCGCCTGCCAGCTCATGGAGAAAGTTCACAAATGTCACCTCAGTATGCCTCACTGAAGCCTGTGGGACAGACGGGTACAGCTGGAGACTGAGGCTTGGAGAAGTTCATGAACTTTCCAGGATGTATTGCCCATGCCACTGGTCACTCTGATAGGATTTTTAGAGATGCGAGAAGCCTCCCTGCTTTTTCACTTTCTCTCTCTCTCTCTTTTTAAGATGGAGTCTTGCTCTGTCACTCAGGCTGGAGTGCAGTGGCATGATCTAGGCTCGTTGCAACCTCTGCCTGCTGGGTTCAAGTGATTCTCCTGCCTCAGCCTCCCAAGTAGCTAGGATTACAGCCATGCGCCACCACGCCCAGCTAATTTTTTTGTACTTTTGGTAGAGATGGGGTTTCACCATATTGGCCAGGCCAATCTTGAACTCCTGACCTCAGGTGATCCACCTGCCTCAGCCTCCCAAATAGCTAGGATTATAGCCATGCGCCACCACGCCCAGCTAATTTTTTTGTACTTTTGGTAGAGATGGGGTTTCACCATATTGACCAGGCCAGTCTCGAACTCCTGACCTCAGGTGATCCACCTGCCTTGGCCTCCCAAAGTGCTGGGATTACAGCTGTGAGCCACTGCGCCCGGCCAAGCTTTTTGATGCCTCATATTCTACTGCTTCCCAGTGGTTAAAATACAAATTATCTCCTGCAAAGATGCTGAGTTTGTGAAGCTAAACATTGCCTGTAACTCAGTTGTGAGGCTGTTGACTGAGAACTGGCTTTTAGGGAGAGAAGGAGGAGACCCAGAAAGCAGTGGGAAGCAAGTGGGGGCTGTCTCCATGGAGTGAAAGCTGCACAGCAAAGGGTGCAGCTGTGGTCATAGGGTGGGGATGGGAAGGCACATTCTGGCTGGCTCACTCTGCCTTCTGAGAATGTAAAGGGCCTTTCAGAAAAGACCTCCCTAGCCCCCCACCATCCACCAGCCCCTCCAGGTGGACTTCACACCTGCATGGCACCCCCTGGCTCTCATTCATCCTGCCCTTCTTCTTCCAGCAGGTGGGAGGGTCAGACCTAGAGGAGGGGGCGTTCCCAGGAGCCTCCGACCCTCTGCCCTCTGCCCTACTGCAGGAGCTGCAGATCTTGGGGGTCTCTCAGAAGGGGAAATCAGCCCAGGCGGGACTTGAGGAGGAGGAGAAGGCCAGTCATCTGGATAGCCTGAACCCAGTCACAGACTTAGGGCTGCCAATGACCTCTGTGGTGGGAACAGGTGACCTAGAACACACTGCTTTGGTCCCAGTTCAAGAAGTAATTAGATATGCTCTCAAAGAAGTCCCCAAAGCTTTAATTAAACTTCAATAAAAGTGAGGCTCAGCCCCTTTGTTGCATGAGCCTCATTTCCAAGAGTCACACGTGGCTCCTGGCGACCGTATTGACACATATATAAGACATTGCTGCTGCTGTAGGATTTCTGAAGCATGCTGAACAAATCTACCCTGATGCTCCAGTCTGTCAGGAGAGCGTCTATTCTACAGTCCTGCTCTAAAGCTTCCCGCATCTCAGTTTCCTTATCTATAAAATGGGAAGGAAAGGGCCGGGAGTGGTGGCTTGCACCTGTAATCCCAGCATTTTGGGAGGCCGAGGCAGGTGGATCACTGATGTCACCAGTTCCAGACCAGCCTGGCTAACATGGTGAAACTCTGTCTCTACCAAAAGTACAAAAAAAATTAGCTGGGTGTGGTGGCACATGCCTGTAATCCCAGCTACTTAGGAGGCTGAGGCAGGAGAATCTCTTGAACCCAGAAGGCGGAGCTTGCAGTGAGCCAAGATCACGCCACTGCACTCCAGCCTGGGCAACAGAGTGAGACTCTGTCTCAAAAAAAAAAAAAAAAAAAAGTTGGGAGAAAAGTACCCTCCCTAAGTACTTCCCCAGGCCCAATGAGATGACAGATGGCCAAAGCCGAGTGTAGAGATCATCAACAAGGCGGCCTGTGCCCAAGCTGCTGGACAAAACCTCTTCTCCACAGCCACTCCCAGGGAGTCAGAAGGTGGGGCTCCAGGGAAAGCCTTGATCAGGCAGCAGGCATGGTGGCCGCCAGCTGTCACTCAGGTGCCCCGCCCAGTCTAAGAGCAAATATAAGAAAAAGAAGAAACCAGTCCCACAGACAGAGTCACAAGACAGGAGTGGCCTCAGCACAGAGCCAAGAGGGGCAGAGGTGCAGCTGGAGGGACAGCGGTGACCGAGCAGAAGCCAGGGACCCCACACCACCTGGCTCCTTGCAGCGCCAGAGGAGGGCTGTTCAGCAAGGGCCTTGGTGGGTTGGGCCATGAGGTGTCTCTGGTCACATCTCTGGGTAGTTGAGATGCCAGGAGAGCTCTGCTGGGCTGCCAGGAACTCTGAAGTGAACTCAATAATAAAAGCAAAGAGGAACTTTGCACGGAGGGTACAAAGTTGCTGGGGAGGGGAAACATCCACAAAACTGATGGGGGAGCACCTGGACCCCTGGTCTCCCCCACCTGATGTAGTGACAAGTCCCCTCCTTAGGTCATGTTGGGGAGGCCAAGGCAGAAGAAATCCACCCAGCCTTTCACCCTCTCCTGCGTCCTGTTCTCTTTGTGCGGCAGGCAGCTGGGCCTGCCCAGTCTCAGTTCCCTCAGTATGAGCCTGTGCCTCCCAGTCCTTCACTGCCCTCAGCCCCTTCCTCAGCCATTCCCACACGTCTGTGTTCTCCCCACGACTCCTTCTCTCCTGTCTTCCCACCCTCTCCTTCTGTGTCCTTTTAGGCATCACTTCTTAACAACAACAACAACAACAACAAGTGGTGCATCAAATCGTCTGGATCTGATGGAGCTGTAACCGGATCCACAACAGAGGCCTCAGCATTGCCCTGACACATGGTCCGTCCTCCCCCAGGGCTGCTCTCTCCTAGTCTCCAGGTTGGAAGAGATCTACACGTCTTGGCTCAGAAGGTGATGGCCTGAGAGAGGGAATTCTGAATACTCTAAAAAGGGAATGTGGGGGGGAACCCGGGTGGGAGAGGGGAGAGAAGAAAATCAGAGGATGTTTTGCGCCCAGCACCCTTGGCAGTGGCAGACTCTGCAGAATACCAAGAAGCAGGTGGCCTGCTGTGAGCTCAGAGAGGGCTTTCCGGGGCTGGTGAGCCCTCCCGGGCTTCTCAAGTCTGCCTGGGCTGCAGTTCCTGGTCCTGAACCTTCTTTTCTTCCAGCACTTTCCTCCTAACCCTGGGGCATTCATGATTTCTGTCCATCCTCTCAGGAGGGGACTGGTGACGATTTCTCCTCTCTCTCTTTGTATTTTCTGGAACATGGAAAGTGCTTCTGACAGGTGTATCACATCTTCTGCGATCACTTGCCCCTCGGAGGTGGTGGAGGTGGCCCACAGCCCCCATGCCCGCCCAGTGCCAAACTCACACATAGCACCCCCTGCCTTCTCTGTCTTCGCCCCTTCCCACGTGCTTTCTCTCCTCCACACTTCCCTGACTCCACTGGAGGCTGGGGGAGATTGACGCAGAGCCTGGGGCAGACTTGGGCAAACTTCTTGAAAAGTTGCCTTCTACTTTCAGGCCTCCTCTCTCTGTGTCTCCGCCCCTGCAGGAGAACGCAAATGCTCGGCTTCATGCTCACAACACCTTCTCTCTACAGTTACTGTCTCATCCTCCTCCTCCTGCTGGCTTCACTCAGAGCTGTCACAGTCCCGGGGTGCTGACACACATCTCTGGAATCTCAGCAGTCATTACCGGGAGAATGCCCTCGGTCCCCTGGGTGCACTGACAGGCTTCCCCAGCATGGGGGGTAGAGTGGGGAGGGACCAGGAAAGGAGGGCTCTGGAGGAAGACACCCGGGGTGCGGTATGATCCCTGCGTCTGGGCGGGACTGTGCTCTGTCCCGCCGTATCATCTACAGGGACTTCTTGTCCACAGCACAACGGGAGGAGCCTGGGAACAGAGTGGGATTGGCAGGAGAGGCAGCCCCAGGCAACCGTGGGGGCTGTGTCGGGTACCACACTCATGTATGATAACAGATGACTCAGTTTCCCCCGCCCCTGAAAGCCCCCTCTGTGCTCCCGGCAGACCACTCCTCTGTATCCTGGTAGACTCTGCCACTGCTCAGGGTGCTGGGAACAATCCCTTATGCAAGCACACAGCCGTATGACTTACGAAAACTTCACCAACACCCATCTCACGAATTCTCACAACAACCCCATGGGACGGTTATGACTGTGTCAGTGTTATACCCCGGAAGAGTGAGGCCCAGGCCGGGGGCTTGCCCGAGATCGCCTGGCTTGAGCCCACACAGCAGACACCTCCCCAGTCCCACCTCCCTCCCACCCTTTTATTCCAGCCTTGGCTGTGGGTGTCAGAGCACACAGCTGTGATCCGACAGCCCCTTGCCCTAACACGCTGCACGCTGCACGGCACTGCCTGCCCTGGGGCTCTTCTGTTACTGCCACGTGGGACCCCCCGTGGAGCACACTCAGCCACGCCCATGCACTGCCATGCCTGGAGGCTTAAAGGCGTTAATACCGCTGTGTGGGTCAGTCCTTGCTGGATGGGGAGAGGACCTGGTGAATAAGCCATTCATGGAGCCCTGAGGGGCTAAGCCCCCAGTGCCCACAGTGGTCTCAGCTCAGTAACACACCCTTGGATTCCTTCTCCTTTCCCTATTTTACTCTCCCTAGGGCCCCTCCCTTCTGTGCACTTCCCAAAATATGCTACCCGCATGCGAGCACTTCTCTTGGGGCCTGGATTTTGGGGGCTCCCAAGCTGAGGCAGTTTGTTCTTAAGATGCCTAGAAAGTGGCCCCTCGGGATAGGATTCTGGAGTGCGGCCAGACATTGCTAAGGACCATGCTGCTGGTGACAAATGGGGCTGTGACAACCCCTGGCCTGTGGGAGCGTTGTGATTACACAGACCCTCACTGGCAGAGGATGGGGAAGAGGGGCAGGTGGATGTGAAGCATCTGGCTATGCTGTTCCCGTGGCAGTGGTTTGAGGGTGAGGGGGCTTGTAAAGACTGTGGGGGTGGTTGGCTTTTATTAATGGGCTTAGACGCTTTGAAAAAGGAAAACAACTGTCTCAAGCCAGCTGACTGTCAACACAGGGCTCCTGGCCTTCCTGGAAATATGGAACTAGACCTTTATGCCCTAAAGCACAGGAAGTAATTGTAAGGGCATCAGAGTCACCAAGGAGCCTGAACCCATGGACATGGCACTTCTCCCCTGACAAAGTCCAAGCCCCACAGGAAAGAGTCAGACTCAGACCCTGGGATGAGAACGTTTGTGTGGATGAGCCTGAGAACTTTGCATCCCTAAATTCCCTGAATGCTGTGGGCTGTTGGAAATGGCCCCTTCCATCCTTGCTAAGAGAAAGCAGACTTTTCTTACCCGGAGAACTAGCAAAGACCTCAACTGAGAAATCTTCTCACAAGATAACACTTGTCCCCACTAAGAGCTGCCCCTGCCTCCCCCACTGCCATGACAGCAATAGCTGGAGTTGAGGTTCAATGCAGGCCAAGGGGGCAACAGCCCCAGCTCAGGAGGAAAACAGCCACACACCCAAAGAACTCCAAGACTCAGCAGATACACACCAGTGGGCGCCGGGGAGCAGGGGGTGTAGGTGGGGCTGGGGTAGAGTGTAAGTCTGAACAGAGGAGCAATTACTGACATGAAAGTAACTCCTCGTGACTCAGGGCTTAATATCCTGGAAAGGACATGCGTGCCAGTCCAGTGAGCTGCTCCTTGAAGCACACACATACTGACAGCATTCGGTCAACGAGGTAGAGTCACTGGAACTGCTTTGGTGGAGTATTAAAGAAGGGGTCAGAAGACCCAGATGGTGTGAACAGAGAACCCACTAGATGAATCTGTGTCCCAGAAGGGGACAGGGGACATTCCCTCCACTAAGACAATATGAAATGCATTTCTGGGGCGGGGAACTGCTGAGGCATTTGAACAGCTTAGTGGTGAATGCCTTCACTTAGTGGCAGGCCAGGGTTGCCATTAGGAGATGCTGCCACTAACTGGGCTCCTTAGTATCGGTAAGGATGAGAAGATTCCAGAATAGCAGGGGCCAGATAGCTGCCTTGAACCATCAGAGAGGCAAGGTGGAATTAAATACCACCATGGTCAGCCAGGCTTTGGAGATGACCAGGGTGCTTTGAACTACAGAAGTCTGCGGCTAATAAGCCATGGTGTTCCTGGGGATGAAATGAATGGGTGGCCAACTAGGGTATTGCTTGACTTGTATAGCCAGAAAAAAATCAAGAGCTAGAGAGCAGAAGACTCCTCAGTCATCCCAGTGGGAAACTGCAGTAACATATCCAGCCAGGTCTAAGGCAGTTCTCCAATCAGAGCCCACTGGTGGAAGGGAGACCAGGTAGGGCTTAGGAATGTACCGCAATATTTATGATAGCCTCCCCGTCCTTCCCCAGACGGACCTGTGGATACTTGCCGGAGAACCTATGTCCTGGGGAAGGGGACTAGCAGGAGTTTTGCAGGCAGCAGGATACATGGTTAGAGCAGGCATTGACACCTGTGAAATGAATCACCATCCTTTCCCCCAGTTAGAGTGGGGGTCCACGGAAATCCATGGATATATGACATCCTGAACCACATCCATCTTACAGCAGGTCTGTCAGGCTCATAGACCCATCCTGTGGTTTGTTCTCTGGTCTCTGAGTCTGCATTTGGATGGCTACGCTTAGCATCTAGCACAACCTGAAAATGAGTCCCCTGACCTAGGAGTGCCAAATGGGAGTCTATGAAACCTCCCTAACCCCCAGCTAAGACAGCAAATCAGAAAAAACAGTACACTCCAGGGAACTTGCAAAAATTATATGCACCATCAAATACTTAAAGGAAGCAAGGATGAGGTCCCCATCCTATCCCTGTTCAATTCACCTGCAAAACAGAACCCTACAAAAACCAGATGAATCAGAGTGGGTGACAGTGGATTACTGGAAACTTCACCAAGCAGCAGCCTTCAATTATTCACAGCAGTGTTGCATTTACTGGAATAGCTCAACAGAGCCTCTATTGCTTGGTATATGGTGATTGATATGGAAAATGTATTTTCTAGTCCATGTCCATAAAGAGTCAAAAGCAGTTTGCTTTTTTTTTTTTTTCTTAGTTTGCTTTTACCAAGGAAGGACAACAATACACATTTGCTATCTTCCTGCAAGGCTACACTCATTCTCTTGCTCTTTTCCACAATATAGTCTGCAGGGACCTTGGCTGTTTTGACATTCCAGAGAATATGCTCATCCGATACACTGAGGAAATCAGGCTCATCAAGCTAGACAGGCAGGAAGGAGCAAGTCCACCGAATGCCCGAGAAAGACCTGTGTGTCAGAGGGTGCAAGGTAAAGCCTCGCAAGAAGGTCTACAGCTTGCCACGTCAATGAACTATTTAGAATCTGGGGCTCTCTGGAACATCCCCTTGAAGATCATGGAAAAGCAAATCATTGCACTCCTTCTACCAAGACAGGGGCACAGAACTTGGTGGCTTCTTTGGATGCTGCAGGCAGCAAATATTCTTTTTGGGAATACTGCTCTGGCCTCAGACTTCCAAAGCTATCCATTTTGAATAGGTCCCAGAACAAACGAGGGCTCTGTGGCAGGTCCAAGACGCAGTGACAGCATCCCAGTGGTGCCCGAGGTACACTGTGGTGGATAAGGCTGTGTGAGGAGTCTCTGGCAAGTCTCAGTGAGAGACACAGCACTGACTCCTAAGGGTGGTTGAGGCTGGCCACCATCTTGAAGACCCTGTGATGAGCTGGACATAATATGGGGGTGCAAGAGGTGGGCGGTAGTGGATGCCTCCTGTGTCCACCTTGTCTCCTCCAAGTCCTTCTTTTCACTCCGGCCTTTGCTGCAGTCATCAGCTGTCCACAGATGCAGCCTGATGGCACTTTGACTTAGTAAGTCTCTCTAGGTCACCACTGCTCAGCTGTCCCCTGGCAGGAACAAACCTGAACGTGCCAGCCAGTTAACACCCCATGGCGCACCTTGCGCTGTGGGCTACGGCAGCCAGTGGATGCAGCCTTCCCTCTTCCACCCCTCAGGTGGGCAGTTCAGAAAGTGACTTTTTTTTTTTTTTTGAGACAGAGTCTTGCTCTGTCGCCCAGGCTGGAATGCAGTGGCATGATCTCGGCTCACTGCAATCTCCGCCTCCCCGGTTCATGCCATTCTCCTGCCTCAGCCTCCTGAGTATCTGGGACTACAGGCGCCTGCCACCATGCCCGGCTAATTTTTTGTATTTTTAGTAGAGACGGGGTTTCACCGTGTTAGCCGGGATGGTCTCGATCTCTTGACCTCGTGATCCGCCCACCTCGGCCTCCGAAAGTGCTGGGATTATAGATGTGAGCCACCTCACCCAGCCCCAGAAAGTGCCTTCCTCACTGCTCCTCAGAGAAGTCCTAATTGGATTGAGCCTTGGAACCACTCCCCATCTCCTTGACTCGATAGTACACCTGGAATGGCTTTCTTCCTTCCCATTTCACTTTTCCCAGCTCCCTTTCATTTGGCTCATTTCCCAAAATAAACCTCCTGCATGCAAGCCCTTGTCTCAAGCTCTGCTTTGGGGAGAAATCTCTAGACTAAGACAGACAAGATTTGAAATCTGAAGTTTCCCTTGCAAAGAAAAAAGCCACACAGTTTTCTCTGTTTGCCTATCTCCCCAGTAGAAGAGTTTCCAAATACTTACTGGGTTAAAAGTACCTCTGCCTAATATTATAATTAGTAGGGTTGTTTTAACATTCAGAAAACAGAAGAAAGTATGAAGAAGATTATCGCCCATGGTCTAATGAGCTTATTGGGCTTAATGGTTCATATTTAACAGGAATGAAATGCTCCTTTCCCATGTTACCAGGGCAGGTACAGAGTTGAAACTTCCTCTTTATGTGCCCAAACTCACTGCTGGACCTGAGTGAGACCCCTAGTGTCCCTGGATTAGCCACTTGCTCAATGGCCTGAGGCCAGAGTCAGGGAGCTGCGGTCAGAGGTGCCTGGATGCCGCTCCACCCCTAGCGAGGCCTGGACTGTTTCCAGCATGGCACCAGGGTCCCTTGCAAGCTTCACCAAGAAGCCTCTCGGTTATTCCCTGTGGCCAGGCTAGGGCTGGGTCCATGGGCCTATGGACTATGGGGTCAGCCCACAGAGCAAAGGGATCTGGGATTTTTTGGGACAATTTCCAGGAACAGGACACTCTGGAACACACCCTCCTCTCACAGGCCTGAGCTCCCTTCCTTCTTCTAGGGGGGGTCTGTAAGTCTCTGTGCTGCCCTCTGGGGAGGGCTTGCCTTCAGGAACTTTCTTGTCGGCCCCTTGGAGACTGGGGTGCACACTGGGGCACCTCCAGACAGCACCTCCTGCACACTCACGCCTCCTTTCCCTCCTCTTCTCTCTTCTTGCTCGTCCTCAGCTCTTTTGCAGCCAGACAGTCTTGCCCCCGAAAGGAGAAATGGTTATTTGTTTAGCTATAAAATTAATCAATGTCTTGGCTCTTTCTGTAGAAACAATATGGGCCACAAGTCCAGGACCGCGGGAGCCTCGGCAGGCCTCGGATGGGCTGGGTGAAAGGTGACCCTTCTCTGGCTAGCTCTTGGTGTCTCCCTCCCTTTGTTCTCCCCTCACTCCCTTCTTCCTGCGGTTGGAGGGAAAGGCTTATTTACAGTCACTGCAGAAACACTCCCTCTTCCCTCTGTTGGTAGAACCATAACTGAGTGGATACAGCAGAGCTGAGATGCTGCTGGCAGTGCGGGTCTCCAGCTGTCAGCCTCAAGCTGTGGCTCTCAAGACAGGATTCAGGCACAGAACCAAGACTCTCAGTCCTTCCTACCCAGCCAGGCTGTCTCTGTCACACACACAGCCGACCAGGTCATTCCAGCCAATAGCCGACGGCCTCGACTGCCTGGAAACCAAAGGAGCTCCCCTCAGCCCTCCAAGCAGTCCGGAGAAGGGGTGGGGCTGGGGGTCAGTTGGGAAGGTTGGGTCAAGGAAAAGAAGAGAGGCACTTCCCTTCTGTGGGGGTCTGCAACCCCTGGCTGGCTTCTCTCTTTGGATGACTTCCAGCTTCTGGCTGTTGCCCCAGGTGGTATCTTTGAAAACATAGTAAGCTGTTGATCTTCTCACGGAAGTGTGGGTGCCAGGCAAGTGGCACTGAGCAACCTTGAGTGAAAGATGCCCACTTGGCTGGTGGAGGCCCTTCCCGGGCAGAAGCAAGGCAGAGGTAGAGGTAGAGGCAGAGGCAGAGGCAGAGGCAGAGGGGAAGCTCTTGGTAGAGAGATGTTGTCTGAAGCCAGAATTATTCTGACTGTGTCCCCACGCTTGCTCCTAGGGCCCCACTCCTGCCTTATGGCGCCCCACAGGACCTCACTCCCATCTCCACCCTGGCTGCTCTTTCTGTACGTGCCCATTCCTCCCCTTTCCCACCAGGCCACTCATGGGAGTTGTGGTTGGTGATGTGGCTGGGCCCCTCCTGCACAAGACCTTCTGTGATGTGCCCCCATCCCAGGAGCAGGCCAGAGCCTCCTTCTGGGTGCCCACATTGTTTGAACCCCATCACCATGTTTGCACCTGCCCTGTAACTATTAATGCACGGCTCCAGGACCTCCCAGGGGGCAGGGATAAGGCTTCATCCGTGTGTCTCCAGGGTTGAGTGTGGCAGGCAGCACAGAGGTACTCAGGACACACCCATTGAACCAAACGGAAGTGCCCACTTCCAAAGCACCATGGAACAAACTGTGGCCAGCACCACAGGTGTGGCCTCTCGTTCCCCATACTGGGGACTTGCCTTTGTCCTCCTCTAGGCAGTGAGCACCTCTGCAGAGAGATGGGCCACCTTGGTATCCCCGGTGTCCAGCATAGGTGTCTGCACACAGTACCTGTCCCACACAAATAAACAGGACAAGGTTGCCTGCAGAGATACAGCAGGAGGTGGGGTGCATGGCTCACATGTGCTGTGAAAGGACAGCATTTCTGTGTGCACACAGAGGTGCCTTAGCAAGCCCCGCACAAACAACAGACACGCAGATGCAGCTTCTGCTCTGGCTAGATAACCTCTGGAGCCCAAGGGAAGAGTGTACCTGCCTTGGGGGAGTGATATGGGAAGGATATGGGATATGACAGGTGGGGGAGTGCTGGGGGCCACCCAGTTAGGGCAATAGGCAGGTGCCTGGTCAAGGAGGGAGGCTATTCTTTTGTGAACTTTTTAAAAAATTTCTTCAGTATTTTTTCAGAGTCGGACCCCTGGCGTCTTCACGCTGACGCCACCGTCTTCATCACTCTCTGGCTGCGTCTGCTTTCCATCTCCGTGCGGTTAGTTTTCACCTCGCTGTAATCAGGGGTCCTGCTTTTTCACTTAACGATATTCAGAGACGGCTTCCCTTGTACTGGGACTTCCTACCCATCAGGTCTCAGGGCCGCACAATATCCCATCGAGTGCCTGCCGCATACTTCACTTAACTATCCCTTGACGGCGTTAACTATCCCTGGATGGCGGACAAGTAAGATGTTGCCAGCGGGGTTTCTTCTGCTGCTATAAATATCTTGGCATGTCAAGTTTTTTTCATCTTTTGAATTATTTCTCAGGTATATGGTCCCGGGGCGGGATTATGGAATTGAAGGGTCAGGTGGCTCTTGTCACATTCTGCCAGTTGTCCTTTGAGAGATGGGGCTGGGGTAGGTGATGTGGAGGAGTGCCCTACCACCCTCCGCCCGCACATCTGGTGCCTGGTGGGGGTGTGCGGCATGGGCAGAGGGTGCAGCCCACAGCAGGAGCCCCCAACCACCATGAGGGTGCCAAGTTTGGGAGGTCCCACCACCTTCTCCAGCAGCTGGTGGTCTCAGTCCTGGCCTCCTCTAGGCAGCGAGCAGTGAGCACCTCTGCAGAGGGATGGACCACCTTGGTATCCCCAGTGTCCAGCACACGTGTCTGCATATAGTTCTTGCTCCATACAAATAAACAGGAGGAGGTTGCCTGAAGAGACGCAGCAAGAGGTGGGGTGCGTGGCTCACGTGCTATGGTGTGTGGCGTGGGCAGAGGGTGCAGCCCACAGCAGGAGCTCCCAAACAACACAAGGGTGCCAAGTTTTGGAGGTTACACCACCTCCTCCAGCGTCCGGCGGTCTCAGTCCTGGGCCACACGCTGAGGGCCATGGAGCCGACGGCGGGAACACAGGCTTCCTGGCAGGCAGCACGGCCCGATGCAGGCTGGTCTGGTGGGCGGCTGTGGCTTCCGTCGTGGAGAGGCCCAAGGCCTGAATCAGGATGCTCATTTTGGCACATGGCATCCTGTGCCTCTGACCCTGCCAACGCCAGCCTCTGCCGCCTCCTGCCCGCTCAGCCTCCGGAAACATGAGCAGGATGTTCCAGATCTGAGCTGTTGACAAGCCACAGCAGGCAGGAAGATAAATGGAAGGGTCCTTAATCCCAACTTCTTTCCATAATTAAGTTTTGAGATCATTGTATGCTGAACCCAGGTTTCAGCAGAGCTGCTGGGACTGGCTCCAGGTGGATGCTGGTGTGCAGTTAACAGGGATAGGGGCCGTGTCACTGCTGCCAGCAGCTTGGGACAGGCCTGCTATCCTCCAGGCGGATGCCTCCTTCCCATGCTCAGACCCAGAGGGGCTAGACAGACAGGCGGGCAGCTGCAGACACCCCAAGGTCAGAGCCCCAGGCTCCGGCAGGGCTGTACCCCGGTCTATCTCCAGCCCTGACTCCCCCAATCCTAATATGACTTCTCACTGCTGGTTGGGGCATTTCTAGATCTCTTTACCAGAACCACTGGCAACTCTCCTCAAAGCAACCACAACGCTTTGCCCTGGTCCTCCCTTAAACCCTGGACTTTCAGTTAGGCCCTCTTTTAGCACCACTCCTGGGCACCAGGGTTGTGCCAGGCTGACTGCTGGGCAGGGGGATACGGGGGGGGGAACAAGACAGATGAGACCCCTGCCCACAAGGAACTCCCCCAGCAGGCCCAGGAGGTTGTGGCCAGACCAAGCTCCCGAAAGCTCTGGTCTCCTGGGGTCTTGGAAGACAACCAGCCAGCACCCTCCCTCCTGGAGTCCCGCTGCACTGGGGAAATTGACCAACACCCAAAGGCAGGGGCCCACCTGGGGATCTTTGACCATGCCAGGGACAGGACAGCAGAAAAATGGCCCCAGGGAGAAGGGCTGGGGTCTCTGGACTCTTCTCCAGGAAAACCTTCAAACTCTAGACACCCTTGGCCACTGGCTGCCCTGGGTTCTTCCAGGCTGGGGCTGGGGCAGGGCTACTTTGCTTGGGCTCCTAGGTGACTCCTCTGGCCTCCTCCCCTCCCCATTCGTCCTGGAGGAAGGAAGGGGCCGTACTTGCTCCAGCCTCTCTGGCTGCTCCTCCCTTCTCTCCTGCAGCCGGGCTCCCGGTGCTGCCTATTTCCAATTTCTCCTTCCTGTAGGACCCCTGCAGCGGCCACCCTTTTGTTAGGGGGTCAAGTCTCACCCCTGACCCCCGAACCACAACCCCCCACTCCTTGTTCTGCACTTCCTTCCTTGTTCTTCATAAAGAGTAGATTTCAGAGCAACTTACTTCTTTCACCAGGCCCAAGAGCCTGGTTCTTCCCCAGCCCTGGAGAGCCTCCCCATCATTGCAGTCCTTACTCTCTCTGCTCCT
Source organism: Colobus angolensis palliatus (assembly GCF_000951035.1). Lineage (NCBI taxonomy): Eukaryota > Metazoa > Chordata > Mammalia > Primates > Cercopithecidae > Colobus > Colobus angolensis. Next base: position 15,463,634 of record NW_012110918.1, read on the forward strand.
TTTCAATCACAAATGTCGCTGACCGTGCCCAAACTACCACTGTTTCCCCATTCTCATTTGTCCTAGAACGAGAAAAGCAGGCTGTGGAGGAGGGTCGGGGAAGGGGAGAAAGTATCTGGCTGTAAATAGGAGCCAAGCCCATTCCGTCCTCTAGGGGACCCAGACAACTTCCCGGGGCCTGGAAACAGATGTCACCTCAGCTGCAGTGTTTGAGTTGGAGTCTGGCTCTGTTGCCCAGGCTGGAGTGCAGTGGCGCCATCTCAGATCACGGCAACCTCTGTCTCCCAGGTTCAAGCGATTCTCCTGCCTCAGCCTCCTGAGTAGCTGGGATTACAGGCACATGCCACCATGCCCAGCTAATTTTTTGTATTTTTAGTGGAGACTGGGTTTCACCATGTTGGCCAGCCTGGTCTCAAACTCCTGACCTCAAGTGATCTGCCCCCTCCTTGGCCTCCCAAAGTGCTGGGATTACAGGCGTGAGCTACCACACCCAGCCTAGACATGAATATTTTAATGACAATGAAAAAGAGGATAAAGTTCCCCTGTCTCTCTTGTGAACAGATGAGGGTTGAGGGTCAAGGGTTTAGGGTGGTGTTGAGGGAGCAGGTGGCTCCCTCGCCTCCCTGCACTGCACTCCCTCAGGAAGGGGAAGGACGCGGGGGGCACCAGCATCTACAGCCCTGCAGATTCCACCACAAGGGAAGCTGTGTCTTCACCAGCAGTCCAGGCCTTGCCCCAGCAGCATCAAGCCCCCAAAATATGTACCCCCCACTGCTACCAGGACCTGAATGCAGCAACAGCCAGATGGGGGCGGGTGAGATGAGGACAGAAGTCAAGGGCTGGCCCTCGCCTTCCTGGCCTCCCACCCTGCCAACCAGTAGGCCCCATCCAGAGGTTCCTCCCCCAGGCTCAGCCCCACCCTCCGGTCCCTCCGCCTTTATCCACATGCTTGTTGTTTGGTGAGATTTCCTAAGTCCTTCCATCTTAGGGGACTTCCTAAGGACTCACCTAAGTCCTGAGCCTTCTCCGGGGACTGCAACCATTAGGGCCACTTTGCACCAAATAGGGTGTATCCACTCGGCATCGCCAACAAACACTGACCAGCTGATAGCTAAAATCTCTCCTCCTGTCTTTGACCCCCACCAGATATGACTTTGGGAACATTTGTACCCCAAGGACAAAGGGCTGTGAATATCACAGGAAACCTGACTTTCCAGCTGGCCACGCCCCATGCACAGGCACAGCAGGTCTCCTCAGCCATTCTGTACTGGGCATGGCTGGGTTTTGGGAACTGAGGACGTGGAGGAAGCCAAGACATTGTGTGCTGCCTGTGACCTGTGGGCACCAGCCCCTAAACGCTCAGCGGATCAGACTTGGTTCTGTTTCCGAAGGTGGCGCTGGCGGATATTGGGAGGCCCAGTGAACCACGGCCAACCCTCGCACGGCACCGCCCAGCTCTGCCAGGAGGGGCTGAAATAAATGGAGTCAAGAGAACTTCATCGGTAACCCATGACGGATCTCTCTTTGGGAACTGCCCCTCACCAGAGCTTTGCCACCCGTGGGTATTAGGCCTCTGAGAAAGTCGGCCTCTCCAGCAATGCACAGGGCTACCTCACTGACAACGGCAAAGTGGCTGTGTGTTGGTCGCTGGCAGGATAAGACACTTTGCTCAATGACTTTTTAATAAAAATCAGACATGGTCATGGAGGTGCCTCATGGAGGAAAGCCCTGTCTCCTCATTAATTAGACAAGCTCTCCCGCCCAAGCTCTCCCGCCCGCAGGTCCAGCAACCAGGGAGTGCAGGGCTCTCTTCTTGAGAAAAGTGATGCAAAGCACTTTGGATCAGTGTGACCGGGAGGATGCTGCTGCCCACCCTGGCACCCAGGGAGGAGGAGAAGAGATGGGAGAAGAAGGATTCCTTGGGGCAGGGCAAGTGGGAGGGACGTCTGGAGGATCTCGGAGGAAGCAGGAAGGGCTGACCTCTGGCTGTCCAGGGAGAGAGAGGAGGAGCCCAGGCTCCCAGGCAGGGCTGAAGCTGGGTCTGGACCAGGTGAGGGGGTGTTCCCCAGGTTCCTGGGAGGGTGGCCCAGGAGAGGAGGCTGGAGGCCCAGGGGCCCCCAGACACTAGGCAGCCCTAGGAAACAGACACTAAATCCTCATTACAAGGCGTTTTAAATGCACAGACAGGATATTAGCGTTTAAACAGCTTCTATTACTCCAGGGCAAACTTTAAAACACATAATATTTATAGAAAGCCTCATTCAGCTCACCCTGTTTGTTCTTTATTTCTCCAGCAATTACCGCTAATTTGGAGACATTGTGCTTTGGCATCTTCGCCTGGTGCCGGTCAATTACAAAGCCGCCCACTGGTGCTGCCCCCACACCCGTCACTCGCGCGTGAGACCCAGCGGCTGCAGGGCTGGGGGTAGTGACGTGAGCCCGCCCCCTGGCTCCCTGCCCTTCCCCTTCCTGGGCAGGGCAATATTCACACACCCCGGGCCATCTTCCTGTGCCATCTGTTTGTCCCATCGGGTTGGCTCTGGGGGAAGTGGGAGGGAGGTGCCGGTCCCTGCAGGGCTCCCAGCTGAAGATCCCAGGCCTGGGACTGCATGCTGCCGCCCTCGTGCAGCTCTGAGCTGAGCCCAGCAACGCTGAAGCTATAGGGGGCAGGGAGGTCCTCTGCTCTGGGCTGCAGCCCCGTCAACCAAAGAGTCACACTGGTTTCCAGACCTATGGATGTGACCCTGGCAGGAGGCACCTCTGGAAAGCACCCTGCTCACGCTCAGCTGTGTGACCCCTGCTCTGCCACACCGAGGACATACCACTGTCAACACGCTCCCTCTCTCCCTCCAACCTTCCTTCCTTTCTCCATCTGTTTCTTGAGTCCTTGCCAAGCCTCTCCCCTTTCCAGGGCACTGCTGGAACGACTCGCCGCTCAGACTCATTTCCTGCCCACACGGAGTTCACAGTCTGCTGGTGCCCTGGGTAAGATGGGCACCTCTGGTGTGCAGGGACTGACAGAAGATGGAAGGGCAGGGTTCAGGGAATAGCACATGGAGGAATAAACGTCTCCAACGGCTGGGCAGGGCTGGATGTAGGACAAGGCCTGGGATGGGGCCGGGGGAGGATGTCAGGGACAGAGGCCCAGCAGGAGCATATCCCCCAGGCCTGGCTTTGCTGTGGGCAGCTGTGCCACGCTGGGTGCCGCCCTCTCTCAGTCTGCCCTGAAGCGAAGCACCCAGTGCTTCGGTGCGTGATGGGCACACAGCCGGGCTCAATGTGTCCTTCGCTTTTGTCCCCAAGACAGTGGGAAGCCACTCTGGCGGCTGTGGATGCTGGTGCAGGCATTTGGACGTCTTCCTGAGGGCTCCCGAGTGGAGGTCGGAGCCAGTGTCAGGTTTAACCCAACAGCCTTGCAAGCAGCAGGGGCAGGGCTGGAGCTGATGGTCTCGGGGTCACCCAGGGGTCCAGCACTTGTCCTCTGTCCCCAAACATCCTCAGTCCAGTAGGGGTCAAGATGTAACTGTCTGGGCTTTGGAACTGGAGGCCAGGTTCTGGTCCTGGACATCACAGTTGGGTTGGTGACCTGGATATGTCACTGCCACCTCTGTGGTCCCCCAGCTGGGTGGGGAGAGCAGCCCAGCCTGTTTGCCTCCCAGGTGTAGGTGAGGTGAGCTGAGATGCCATCTGTGAGGAGGCTCTGAGAGCCACCGTGGTCTCTGCAGCGTGTGGCATTCTTGGGACACGGGGTCCATGTGAGGAAGTGGTGCCCACCTGACAGAAGGTGGAGAGCATGGGGACCACCAAGCAGGTGGGGAGGGCTCTCTGGCTAGGACCACCGGGAGGGCCTGGAGTGGAGATGGACTGGGGGGCAGGCAGGAAGGAGGGGCAGGGCTTTCTAGGAGCCACTTAGAGGTGGGACTAGCATAAGGCCAGGGGGCAGGAGTGAGAGGAGGGAGAGGAGGAGCATGTTGGGCTGAGCCCAGTCTCCTGCAGGGAGGAAGGTACCATGGTCCCTCAGGCCCAGAGCACAGGCCCCACAGCTGGTGTGGGCTTCTCTGTGGCAGTGAGCAGAACCCAGGTGGTGACAGGATCACATGCCCACTCATTCTGGCGTCTCCCTGTCCTGCCAGCAAATATCCCAGTCCTGTTTGACTGGGCACAGAACACGTAAACAGTAATTCTCTCCCAGCCTGATCTCACTTTACAGATGAGCCACCTGAGGCTCAGAGAGACTTGGTGACTTGTCCAGGGTCACACAGCTGCTGAGTGGCAGAGCCAGATCCCAGAGCAGGCCTGAGGAACACGAGTCCCCTGCCCCTGCCATCCGGCCCATGCCCAGACCTCAGCAGCCTTTTTACCCCCAGTCCCCTGTCCCCCCGCTGTGGTGACAGCCCTCCTCCAGGGGGTATCTCCAGGTGAACCATCCAAAGGCAGAGATACCCCCACAGCAGGCAGGAGGTCCCCCGCTCTGGACCTCTCTCACAGAACAGCAGTGACCTCCACACCCTTGCCTACCAAGGGGAGCCCTTCCCTGCACAGCCAGGCTGAAAGGGCCTGGGGGCAGGTTCCTCCCTGCAACCCACTCTTGCTTGGCCAAGGCCAGGCCCCTTGGCTCTGCTGGCAACTGTCCCCTTTGCAATAAGTACAGGAATCGTTGGCCGCAACTTTGCCAGCTTTAAAATGGGAGTAACAATATCTCCAGCGCTGCCCTTGAAAAGCTATGCCCATGGCAGGTGGAGACATGTTCACTCGGGGATGGGAGGGGAGGCTGCACAAGAGTGGGGATCCCTACAGAGCTGCTGTTCAGGGGATGCCCCTGGTCAGGTCCCGTCCTGCATCGCGGAACAGACTCATTCCTTCCTTCACTCACTCATTTATTTCAGTGTTCAGGGTTCCCAGAGCCCCAGCCCAACATGAGACACAGGGCAGGTACCAGAAATAAGAACTGAACAAGACCCAGCCAGGGTGCTCGAGGGAACTGCAGGCAGAGGGGAGACGGAGGGGTGAATGGGTAACAGGAGCACCCAAGGATGAGGGCAGGGGTGCAGAGGAGGAAATGGCATCTGGCTGTGGGGTGCTCAGGGACGGCTTCCTGGAGGTGGTGACAGCTAAACTGCCCTTGACTCCATGCCTGCAGCAGCCCCTCATGTCTCTCTGCCTGAAAGCTCACCCTGAAGTCAAGCAGGAGCCACTTAGGGGGATGGGGTGGGAGGGAGGGTGTTTTTTTAGGTGGAGCAAGCTCAAGGGAGAACACGGCAGATGTTGGGATTAACCTTGGAACAGCTCAGCCTGGCTGGGCCACGGGGCTTAGGGAGAAGCCGGAAGGAGGTGCGGGGTGAGGTGGAGCTGAGAGGGCAGGGTGGGGAGAAGTTGGTGCTCTGTGTTACGAAGGTTAGATTTGCTTGGGGCAGGTGGGACTGGGGCTGGACCTGGAAGCTGAGTGGGAAGTGGGGGTAGAGGGAGGCAGGACCTACTCCGGGAGCTGAGGTCGGGTGGATGGTGGTACCCACTGGTGATCCGCAGGGCAAGGATGGAGAAGCCAGTCTGAAGGAAGCAGCAGTTTTCAAGGCCCATTTTTGAGTGTGAGTTTGAGGAGTGTGTGGGCATCAGGTGGACAAAAGGAATCGAGCTGGTGAGGCTGGGAGGGGGTCCTGGTGGGGTGTGGACTTGGGGGTGGCAGCGTTTGGGTGCCATCTCCCACACTGGGATGGGTGACATGGCTCAGGAAAGGACAGCAGGAGAGGAGGAGGGTCCTCCTATGGGGGCCCGGTTCTTTGCCCAGCTCCAAAACCCAGCCTGGAAGTGGAGCCAGGGATCTGGCTCCTGGGAAGATGAGAAGGAGAGGCTCCCAGATCAGGTTCCATCCCATCTCAAAATAGCCTGGAAGGTACAGTAAAGGAGCACTGGCCGGGCCCCCAGCGCTTGGCCGAGCATGGCTGAGGACAGGCAGAGCCCCTGCTTGGGGAGTGGCGGAGTTCTGGGAGGAAGACTCCCAGAGGAGCCCGGCAACCAGACCCCAACCAGAGAGGGAAGCCCCCTCCCAGCTCTGAAGCAGCTCCCAGGCCAGCTCACGCATGCCAGGTCAGGGCCGGGAGCCGAGACACGGGGAGGTCGGGGAACAGCGGTCCATTCTGCCTGTGGTTCAGGGAATGTCTTTGGTGAAGTGGCCGCTGAGGCTGGCCTTGAAGAATGAGGAGGGGGACTGGTGGGACACATCAGGGCTTTCTTGGTAGAACCAAAGGCCTTTGTGCTGATGTGGAGGCCGGAGCACCTGGGCACATCCTTGCCCCAATTTTGCCCTGAATGGGAGCAGAGTCAGCAAAGCACAGCTGAGCTCAGCCTGTGGGGTGACCAGCGGTGAGCTTGACCCCGGCCATGCTGACTCCCAGGGGCTGTCCGTCCCTTCACGGCTGTCATGGCTCCTGTGGCCTCAGCCTGCTCTGCGGACTCCCTGCTGGGCCCACAGTCCAGCTGCTTGGTGTGGGCCCTGCAGGCACCTGTGCGGGGTCAGGCCCTCCCAGTGGGGCTCTAGGCCCCTTGAGCCCTTCTCCTGGTGATGGGGCTGGACTGTGGCCCTGGAGTTCCACGCTGCAGGGTAGATTGTGTCTGGACCCGGGAGGGCGGGCTGGGAAGGGGTACCAGATGTGGGGTGGCCCTGCCCTGGGAAGTGCTCCTGGACTGAGGCTGCTGGCTGGGCGCAGGGGAAAAGTTCACCCTATATGGAAAGCACAACAAATTCACATAGATTTCCAAACCACCTCCGCGCAAGCCTAGAGGCTGATGATCCCGGGATACACAGCCTTCTCCTAAGTGTGTGCATGTGCGTACGCGTGCACACACACACAAAGACACACACATACCCTAAACCTTTCCTTCTTCTCCCAGTTCTGCCCAGTTGAACTAGGATGGCCTGGTCGTCCCCTCACAGTGAGGGCCCCTTCCTGCTTGGCCTCGCCTGGCGCTGTCGCTTCAGGCCTGTCTGGCCCAGACCCCTACCCTGATCTTTCACTTCCTTTGTCAAAAGGCACAGGGGCTCGTAGAGGAAGGCGGGGGAGGCTGCAGAGTGGGGGTGCCTACTCTCCCTAGGGTCTCTGCAAGCTGCTGGTGTCTGGGCTCAGAGCTCCGGGGAGGTCGGCTGGGGCTCACAGCCATGCTCCATCACTCCTTCCTGGGGTCCAGTTTCCCACACTTGATTTTGTACGGGAAGCGGGAGGAGTAAAGGCACAGGATGAGGGGGAGGGGAGCTTGTGGGCCTGGGGCTGGTGTGCTGGGTTCCTGGGAGCCATCTGAAGTTTGGGCTGGGGGAATTTGCCAGTGTTTTCCCTTAAGACCAGGCTGAGGAAGCGCCCAGAGAGGGCTGGGCTAGTGTAACCCCTGCAGGGTATTTCTGGAGCCTGGGCCCAGCCCCCAGTCCCAGCCCCACCATCTGCATCTGAGGCTCACCTAGAAGAGTCTGGCTGACAGCCAGCACCTCCTGCCTGGGGACACCTCCAGCCTGCACCCCTGCCTGCTGGGCCCTGGGGGAAGGCTGGCATGGCCTGGGAAGGCACGGGGGGTGGGGTGGGCACGCTGAGCCTCCCAACATTTCAGCCCCAGATCTGCCCAGAGTGAAAAAGCAACACGCAGTCCATGCTTGGTACATACCCAAAAATACATCATCATTTCGGAACCGCGGCTCCACGGCAGGCTCCCGGGGAGGCAGGGAGGAGATCCAATCAGGGGAGCAGCGGCTGGTGGCAGGTTGGTGGGGGTAGGGGCTTGGTTCCCCAACGCTGGTGCTCAGTTTAGCTGTCACTTGCAGCTGTCTTAGAAAGTGCGGCTCTCCTCTCTGCCTCCCTCTCGCTCCTGCTCACTCCGAGTCCGCTCTCCCCTTCCCTGTGTTTCTGCCTCTGTCGCTGTATTTCCCCAGGTTGCTCAGCTCCGTGCCTGCTTTCCGCTTGCCCATCGATGGAGTCCTGCCGGGCACTGCCCTGTCCCAGTCACTCCTGCTGCCCGGATCTCTCCTCAGAGTTGAGCTACAGCGTCCTGATTCCAGCGTTCGTCAAGCAGGGGACCCAGGGGAGGGTGTGTGTGTGTGGAGCCGGGGGGACACAAAACCTTCCAGCCTAGCAGACCTCACGGATACTGGAATGGGGACGGGATGGGGAGGACACTTTACTGAAGGTAAGAACAATTCTTGAAAGGTCCCTCTTGGCTTCAGAGGGTGGGAGATGAGATTTGGAAGTGACAGAGAAGTGACACCGCCTGGAGACCCCCGCCCCAAGTCCGGAGCAGCAGGGAGGGAGGAGGAGCAGCTCCTGCAGAGGCAGGGACAGCTGTCCAGGCCTGGAACGCGGGCCAATCAGAGACGAGGCGCAGAAGTTGAATGTGCATTGGGTGCAGTGAGGGGTGAGAGGGTGGAGTGCCGGGAGGTGAAGCCGCCACCTGCGGGAGAGCCTGCATCTAACGTCTGTCCTACCTCAGCATTTTCCAGGACGCCCCATCCACGAGGGACTCCGATGCCTTCTCCACTAACCCACGCTGCTGGGGGCTGGGACCTCTGGGCACTCACTGCCCTGCAGGGAGGATTTCTGCTCAGCCGAAAGGCTGATGCCAGCTGAGCTTCGTTGACAGAGGCCTCCCCAGCCGACCTGCCTCGCTGCCCATCATCTCTGGCCAGTGCCACCCATGGGCTGTATACACTCAGGAACCCCAGGTCCAGGGCCCAGTGGGGAGGTCACTCCACCATCGGCCTGAAGGCCAGAGCCCACCTGGGCTGTTGCCTGCTCTCTGAATAGACAAAAGAGACTTCTTTCTATGGTTCTCAGAGTTTCTTCCAACGAGCAACACTGAGGCCCAGAGGCCGGTTAGTGTTGGGGTGGCCGCAGAGTGGCGGCTGCATGGGGTCTCACGCGCTGGCTCTGCTCCATGCTTCCACTCTTTCCTCTGGAGAGTGAGTGATGCAGGTTGGGGGGCCTCCTGACCCCTTGGGCCTGGGTTGGTGGCCTCAAGGGCCAGCCCTGACTGAACACCCAGGACTTTCCTTCCCTAGAGGGTTGGGCCCCCCAACTCCACTGTGTCCAGCGATGGTAAGGTGGGGTCCAGGCGAATTCATGATGGTCCTCAGTGAGGCCCCACTCCAGATCCACACAAGTCTTCCCACGCTGTCACTCCTTCCATGGGGACCTGGCTGAGTGGAAGGAGGGCTTGCTGGGAAGGAAGGAGGTGGGGGTCGGCGGCTGGAGCCTCTGGCTCTGCTCCCTGGCTCCCCTCCAAGGCTGCCGCCCATAGCTCTCTGGCTGGGCAAGCCCAGGGGAGGTGCCAGGATGCAGGCAGCAGCATCAGCTTTGAGTCTTTGGGGCTAGCATGGATGCCTGGCAGGAGTGGGAAAGGGTAGAGGTGCAGATGGGGAGGGGTGCAGAGGGCAGAAGTATGAGTTGCTGCTCATGTTGCAAGTTCTAGAACGAGACTGCCCCAAAACCTCCATCAGCCACAAACACCAGAGGGTAGGAAAGCAGGTGTTCCACTGGAGCCGATGCCCTAGGGACCTGCTGCCTGATTTCTACCCGTTGCCTGATTTCTACCTGCTGCCTGATTTCCACTCGTTGCCTGATTTCTACCCGTTGCCTGATTTCTACTGCTGCCTGATTTCTACCTGCAGCCTGATTTCTACCTGCTGCCTGATTTCCAGGAGGTCTAAGGACCTTTATGGCTCCCTGGGGATCAAACACTTTGTGCCAGCTCATGCCAAGGAACCAGCCCTGGCCAGAAGGTACAGAGGCCTGAGATTCATCTGAACCAAAAATTTAGCAGCCCTGCCACTGCCAGTCTTGCAGCCTCTGTGGGCTGCGTCACTGCTCCCCGCCTTAGTGTCCTCATGTCTAAGCTGGGATGACAGGACCAACCCTGCTCCAGGGCTGTTTGGGGAAGCTCCTGTTCTTTTGAAAGGGCCAGAGCTCTGAGGACCCTGGGTTGGCACAAGCCCCTGCACCCGAGACTCTGGACAGCATTCTGTAGCCCCTTGCTGAGGCTGGTGAGCAGTCACATGTCCTCTTGCATGTGTCCAGAAAGTTGAACTTTGGGCTCAGAAAGCTCACAGGACGACAGTGCCCACCAGAGATGGCCTTGAGCCCCTCCTCCGTGTCCCCTCCACACACGGCCTTGTCATTGCATGTGGATTGGGCGGTCCCTGCCCTGGGCACACAGGCAGCTCTTAGAGGGCAGGGGCTCAGCCACACATGTCATGTCAGGGCGGCCAGCATGGTGCAGATGCCCAAATGCCCGCTGCGGGGCTGAATAGAGAATGAAGAGGTGGCCGGGCATGGGCTGGGTTGCTCTTTAGGGAGCACAGGGTGAGAAAGAAGCAGTTTCCTCTGTAGCCTGTGTCCTCGGGGCTCCATTCTGGAGGGTCTGGGTGAATTTCACAGGCTGCACGTCTGGGGTGTCGGGGTGTGGGTCTGCCACCTTTTCCTGCATGCCCTGGGGACCTGCCCGTATGGCCAGTGGCTTCCTCAAACAAGCTGCCTGTCTCCTGCATCCTCTAAATTCTGGGGTGGCCACTCCATCACCCTCAAAACATGGGCTCACAGGCAGGACCTCTGCCAAGTTAAGTTCCAGTGTTTCTGCTCTAAAAATCCACACCTCGAGTGCACATGTGGCAACAGCAGACCACACACACAGTTGCATGTGTATCTGCACACACACACAATCCCCTGCACACACACACATGCACGGATGCCCTGATCCCCCTGCACACACACATAGCTGCATAAACATGCATGGTCCCATACACACCTCTGCACGCAGACCCTTCCCCTAGAAATGTACCAATGTGGCAGCCCCATTGAGGCAACCCCCAGTGGGCAGATCACTTCCACACACACCCCGGAGGTCTTGAGCTGGTCCCTGCAGACCCTGGCACGGAAACCCAACCCTGCACCTGGGCCAGGCTGTGACATTTGCTGCACATTCTGCCCACAGCCCTCGGGCCGGTGGCGTGAGACATGGAGAGGATGCGGCATCCTCTGTCAGAACGCCAGCAGCTATGAATAAATAATGATGAAGGGAGAAGAAAGAGGGGCTGGGATGCAGGACACTCCCCCACTGAGGGATTCTGGGGAGGGGATTCTGAGGCCTGGGCAGCTGTCCTGGGCTGTCATACATTCCAAGCTCAGCTGCTCTGCGGCAGTGTGCCCCCCCCAACAGCACAGCAATAAAGCAAACAACACTTTCAATAATTCAGCAGCAGGAGAGGGGACTTAGGAAGGGAAAATCCACCTCAGCATGGAGAGAGGGGCCAAGCGGAACAAGGAGAAGGTGTGTATATCGGGAGGCAGAGAGAGACAGCAGAAGGGAAGATGGGGAGCGCTGAGGGAAGGCAGGCTTGAATGCCGTCTTCCGCACACCTCGCCAGCTCTCTGCGTGCGTCCTGATTAAGAGTCTCCGGGCAGATTCTTCTTTCCCAAACAGTAACATATGGTGGCCACTGAGGCATTACCTGCCACCAAGAGCCTCCGGAGTCACCTGGCCTCTCCCCTTCCAGGACGTAGGAAATTCCTCTGCAGCCTCCCCACTGCAGATGCCTTCAAGGACCAAGGGCAGGGAATCCAGGCAGCCCACCCGATGGCTGCCAGCTGTCATGGTCAGGAAGTTCTTCTTTTAGGCAGCCTGAAATCTGTCTCCCCCAGACTCTCCTTGTTGATCTTAGTTCCGCCATCCGAGGCCACGGGCAATGCATGGCCTTCCTCTTCCTCAGGCCAGCCCTTGAACTTTCCAAGACAGACCAAGCAGCTCTTTCCTCCTCTGGGCACACAGCGCTGGTCACCGGGGCCGTTTCCTTTAGGGTGTATTTGGGTCTCCACCCTGTCTTGTCCACTTGACTGTGAAACATCCCCCGGCCCATAGTTGGGAACTCCAGGGTGAAACTAACATTCCAGGTGGCTCTGAGGCCCAGGGATCCCCTGCAGTGATGCGGAGTGGACCCTACCCATGCCATCTAAACAGAGTCAGCTTGGAGGGCAGCCACTTAGCTTTGGAGTCACTGTCCATCCGGCTTCCCAGGGACATGACTCGTTTACACCGTAATTATTAACAGGGCTCCAGTTTGGAGGGGGTGTCATCTGGTCCCTCTAATTGTACTGAACTTGTGATCAGTGACAGCCCCACGTCTTCTTCCTCTTGTACTCAACCAACTCGTGTTTTTGGAATTCAGAGCAAGATTTTACATTTAGTCTTGTTACATTTAGTGAATTTTACCCCTGGTGCTAACCAGCTAACCAGGAGAACTATTAGTTATTTTTCTTATCGTTAGAGGAATCGGAATTTGATCATCATGCTTACTAAATGTTTATGTAAACCGCTGGTGAAAGGCATGACTAGCACAGGGTTGAGAGCCGAGCCTTGTGGCACAGCACCAGAGACACCCCAGGAGCCAGTGCCCTTTGACCATTCACGCACGTCACCTACGCAAAACACGCCCCTGCCTCCCCACCATCCAGTCCTCAATGAAAGGAGACCAGCAAGTACACAGCCCACGTCGCTTGCACGGTCAGCCTCTCCCGCTTTGGAAAGTTTGTCCGTCTCTCAATCTCAAGCTTCCTCCCTGGGCATCACTCGCTGGCCAGTTCTCTCCCCAGCGCTGCTCTTCCCTCCCTCCATTCTTTTTTTTTGAGACAGGGTCTCACTCTGCTGCTCAGGCTACAGTGCAGTGGCACCATTTTGGCTTACTGCAACCTCCACCTCCCGAGTTCAAGCGATTCTCATGCCTCAGCCTCCGGAACAGCTGGGATTACAAGCATGCACCAACACACCCAGCTAATTTTAGTATTTTTAGTAGAGACAGGGTTTCACCATGTTGCCCAGGCTGGTCTCAAACTCCTAACCTCAAGTGATCTGCCTACCTCAGCCTCCCAAAGTGCTGGGATTAAAGGCATGAGCCATGTGTCCAGCCCCCTGGATCAATTCTGTAAGTGCTCAGCCCAGTGCTCAGTTGCTGGATTGACTCTGGAACTCCTTACAGCCAAGGGGAACGTGTGTCCGTGCCTTGGGACCCATGGACCCCGGCTGGGCAGGGGGCTGCTGGGCAGAGCCAGAGGGGGTACTGGGTCCTTTCTGTCTCATCAGCAAGTCCATAAATGTGTGTGAGGTGCCAACTGCAGGCTGGGACTGCTCCACACCGGGGACTCAGCTTTGAACCAAACAGGCTAAACTTCCTGCCCTCCTGGGCTTTACCCTGTACTGGGGAGGAGAGTCAACAAACAAAATTAATTAGAAAATTGTCTTTCATGTCAAAGGGTGATAGTGGTGAGGGAAGCAGGATGGGGGTCTGGGAGGGCAGGGGAGGGTGCTGCAGTGTTCAGCCAGGTGGTCAGAGTGGGCGTAATTGATGAGGTGATATTCAGGCCCATCTGGATGAACACAAAGAAGGGGCTCTGAGGCTTTCTAGGGAGAATATTCCAGCAAAAAGAATACCCCCGGCAAAGGGCATTCCACATCATGGGGATGTGTCTAGCTATTCGGGGAACCAGCAAGGTGGCCCACAGGCTGGAGTAATGAGAGTGGGCGGGCAGCAGTGGGAGAGGTGGTCAGATCATCAGAGGTCTATATGGGAGGGTATTGTGAGGACTTTGGCCTTTTTCCAAGAGGAGTGACAGTCACAGGAGGATTTGGAGCAGAGGAGGAGCACAGTCCAACTTGGGCTCTAACAGTATTAGTGTCACCCCCAACAGTACATTCCCTGAATAGGAGGTGGGCCAGGTGTCTAAAGATGGACCTCATGACCATCTCTGCTCAGCCTGAGGATTCTGTAAGGGCAGGTGTTCATGGGGAGGTGGGGATGGCTTCTGGGCTTGATTAGCAGTCACCTGCTATCCTTCCCACCATGGCCAAGAGAACGCCTGGGGTCTGTGACTGCACCCAGCATGTCCTGGGCATCACCCTGTGGAGCAGAAGGAGCCCAGGATGTGGCAACACTCACACCTGAGCTCAAATTCCAGAACAGCTGCTGTCCTGCTGGGCACCTTTGAGCAGATTACTTAACCTCTCTGAGCCTCCGTTCCCTTTTTGGTAGAGCGGGGACAGCAACATCTGCCTTCCCGGGGTGACTATGGGGGTTTAGCAATCACCAAGGTGGAGGGTCTGGCACACAGGTATTGGACAAAAAAAATCACCATTAATCAAGGGACATGAGCATTCGCAGGTATGTGAGTTAGGAAAGAGGGAGCGTGAGGCTGGCAAATTTCTATACCAGCGTGAGACTGGATAAGGACATACTCCAGCTCTGCGAAGTTGCTCGGGAGGCTCTGGGACCTGCCAGGCCTGGGGGAACCCACTCAGCATTCTGGGCAGTGACCTCGCGCTCTGGCCTGCGTGGAGGATCTGCAGAAGCAGCAGAAGGCTGCAGTGCCTCCAACCCCGTCTCGCTCCCCTTTCTCACTCCCGAGTCTCCTCCCTCCCTCCTTCCCTCTTCCTCTAACTCATCTGCAAACGCCAGCCAGTTGGTAGGCTGGACACCCAGCAAAGGAGCCATGGAGACTTCTTGCTGGTTTTGGCCGAGACCACTAGTACTGTGTGTTGAATCCCCAGAGGCTAATTCCAGCAGAGGAGGGACAAAGTAAGTCCTGAGAGATCCAGGGAAGCAGCGAGCCAGGGAACATCCACGGAGGCAGGTTGAGCCTCAGTTTCAGAGTGGTTTCCCCTTTTCCTCCCAGGCTGGTGTCCTTCAATCCCATAGACCAGACGGAGGTGCCCCCATAGATGCCAGATGTCCAGCCCACCCCAGGAGGGGGTGAGTATTGTTTGAGCATCAGCTCACCCAGGGCAGGGGCTTTGTTTGGCTCCTTGTTGCATCTCAAGCATGTCCTGTGTGCTCACGGCACATGAGATGAGCAGGTCTCTCATGCCACTGGGGGACCCTGCCATAGAGAAGGATTCAGCACAGGGCCCTGCTCATGGTTGGCTGGGGGGTGGTGGCGTGGGGAGGCTGACTGGCGGGGGTTACTCACTGTTCCATGGCTTATGACTGGAGCACATGTGATGGCCAAGAGGCAAAAAGCAAAGTGCCCAGGAAGACCCTGACTAGCCCAAGGGATGCAGGCAGGTGGCCTCAGTATCCAGGTAAGGGTGGGAGAAATCCAGGGGCAGGGAAGGTGTGCTTGGGGCTGTGTTGGTTTTTCCTCCTGAGCTGGTAATGCCAAGGCTAGTGAGGTCCTGAATTGTAACCATCACATTGCAGGGACCTCCACTTTGCTTAGTGGGGAGCAGATAGGTACCGAAACTTCTTAGGCACCAACAGCGATAAAACCCGCCTTCTTTGTGGACCTCCCTCTGTGGCTTCCCTGGAGAGACCAGGGGCCCTGCAATCAGCATCAATGAAAGGCCTGCAGGGTCAGAAGGACCCAGGTGTGGGCAGCCAGGCCGGCCGGGGACGCATGTCTTCCCTGCCCTTCCTCCGTAGGAGGGAGCCTGGCCTGCTCCTCCTTCTAAGCTGCTCACAGGCCTTTCTCGTCGCCTGTTTGGTCTTAAGTGGGATTGTGTCAAGACCTCACTATCTTGCCTCTCCTCCCTGGCACTATCCATGGGCTCTCTGCGTTCCCTCCAGCTTGTGCCTCGGCAAAGCTGTCCACTCCGGAGCAGGCGGGGCAGCCACGAAGCCTGAGAGAGAGCTGTGTGTCCTGCTCTCTGCACCGTGACGCCTCGTGCTCCCCGAAAACCAGGGAGAAATTACTCTGCCCAAGCGGAACATGCCCGGACATGCCTCCTCTCCAGCTGTAATTAATACTCTGGGGAAAACACAGACTTGGGGTTTTTATACTTACACACACACACACACACACACACACACACACACACACACACACAGATTTCTTTCCGTTGTCCTCCAATCCTATCTCAAATGTTTAATGTCCTGCTTCTTTCATGGGTAGCACAAAACCACCCAACTGGATACATCCAGAAAGCCGAGGGAGACACCAGGGACCCTCTTCAGGTTCCGTGATGCAGAACTTGAGCATTTGGGAGCTGATTGGCCAACAAGCAGTGCCCGTGCTGCATCCCGGATGTGGAGCAAAGCCGCTTTGGCCTTCTCAGAGTCAGGAACGGCCGTGAGTTTGGGTTAACCCTTTGTGGTCAACATTCTGGGGCACTGCTCTTTATTTCCCCATCACAGTAGCCTAACTGATGCACTAGTCCAAACACATATATGCGCATACCAAGCGCTCCTGCCACCTGACTCCTTACAAAACACTCTGGTGAGGCAGGAGCCTTGCAGTCCCATGAAGCTAGGCAGCTAGCAGCTCTGACAGTGGAAATGTTCTCTCAAAGGACAGGAGAGGGCCAGGCGCAGCAGCTCATGCCTGTAATCCCGGCATGTTGGGAGGCCGAGGCAGGCAGATCACTTGAGGTCAGGAGTTCAAGACCAGCCTGGCCAGTATGGTGAAACCCCATCTCTACTAAAAATACAAAAAAATTAGCCAGGTATGGTGGCATATGCCTGCAATCCTAGCTACTTGGGAGGCTGAGGCAGGAGAATGGCTCAAGCATGGTAGGCGGAGGTTGCAGTGAGCCAAGACTGTGCCATTGCACTCCAGCCTGGGTGACAGTGTGAATGAGACTCTGTCTCCAAAAAAAAAAGGACAAAGGACAGGGCTGGGCATGGTGGCTCACACCTGTAATCCCAGCACTTTGGGAGGCCGAGGTGGGCGGATCACTTGAGGTCAGGAGTTTGACACCAGCCTGACCAACATGGCGAAACCCCATCTCTACTAAAAATACAAAAAAATTAGCCAAGTGTGGTGGTGCACATCTGTAATCCCAACTACTCAAGAGGCTGAAGCAGGAGAATCGCTTGAACCTGGGAGATGGAGGTTGCTGTGAGCCGAGATGGTGCCACTACACTGCAGCCTGGGTGACAGAGCAAGACTCCATCTCAAAAAAAAAAAAAGACAGGAGAGCTCATGTGGGCCAGGAAGGGTGGAGTCCTCTGTGTCTCCTACTGGTCAGAGAGCTCCTTTGGGGCGGCACGAGGAGGTGCGAATGGGAATGGGCTCAGAAATCCAAGCCTGTGAAATCCACAGTCTCCTACAGGAAGGCTTGACTTTTCCAGGCAAATTCTCAGTGTGAAAAGAAGCCTGAACAACCAGGGCTGTGGTCTTGCCTTGGCAACTTCTAACGTGGGCCTGGGCAAATAACTGACCCATCCTAAGCCTCAGTTTCCTCATCTGTAGAATGGGGACACCAGCATTGCTCCTGCCTTCTGAACAGGCCTGTTGTAAGGATGACATGGGATGGCAGATGTCACTTGTGATGACCTGTGTTCAAGCTCCTTATCAGTTGGAGATGCTGTGCCCAGATAAAGGATTGGGTGTGTCTGACTCAGCTGAGGCAGGTGCAGGGACCATGATTTAAGACCAAACAGGCTCAGCTTCTCATGGGTCCTCCTCAGCTATTCTCACTGGGGGCAAGGAGGGTGCAGCCCCGAGGCATGGTGACATACAGTGATGATGAGGCTGGTTGGGTTGCTGGTGGCCTCTAGGTTCCCTTCTCCCCAGTTTTCTCATGTTTCTTACCACTCAGTCTTTGAGAGGCTTGGAGGCATTGCTTTTCTCTCGTGTTCTCTCCTTATTTATTTATTTATTTATTTTTGAGATGGAGTCTCGCTTTGTCACCCAGGCTGGAGTGCAGTGGTGTGATCTTGGCTCACTGCAACCACTGCCTCCTGAGTTCAAGCAATCCTCCTGCTTCATCCTCCCGAGTAGCTGGGACTACAGGCGTGTGCCACTCTGCCTGGCTAATTTTTTGTTTTTTTCAGTAGAGACAGGGTTTCACCATGTTGGCCAGGCTGGTCTCAATCTCCTGACCTCGTGATCTGCCCGCCTCGGCCTCCAAAGTGCTGTGATTACAGGCGTGAGCCATGGCGCCAGGCTCTCCTTATTTACAATCAAAGTGTTCCTGAGAAGAAACGCTGTGAAGCAATCTTCTTGCTAAGCCTTTCCAGAGCTAAGTTCTGGCTCCCGCAGAGCCCTCGTCATTGAGGAGAGGAGGCTGTTCTCGAGGCATGGCAAGCAAAGGTGTCTGTCTCTACACTAGGACTGAGTGTCCCAGGCCCACGAGTGCTCTGACAGCCCTGCAGCTCATCTCCTTCCACCCTGCAGGGGACTGGGGACAAGGGCCAGGCCCAGCCTGTGTATGTGCCTGGGTTTGTTCCAGCAGCTGGGCAGTTACCGCAGAGACAGCTTTGGTGTAAAGAAGAAAACAGTTCTGCTTCTGGTCAAGATGGAGAAATGGGGACTGATGTGTCTGCCTCCTAGAACAATAACAACAAGCTGAGGACTAGTTTCCGAGACAGTAGACAAGATACAGTGAAGGGCAGTGATCCCCAGTGATGGTCATACAGGAGCTGCACGGTCGTTCCAGCTGATTGTCTTGAGGAAGTTTTCAGGCCATGGTGCAGGGACCCCAGGTCAAGCCTGGTGTAGTCCCTGAGTTGAGGAGACAGAGCTGAGAGGTGGGGAGCCAAGGTGGCTGGAGTTACAAGACAGAGCAATGGGGAGAAGACAGCTGGACAGAGAAAGAGCTCTACAGACACTCAGAGGGTCCCACTGAGCACTCAGCTGAGTACCGATCAGCACAAGCTTTGGAGGAAACCACCCAAGGCTGAGGCGAGAACCCCCTGGAGGGATGAAGGACACAGCACTCGGCACCCTCACAGGGCCAGGAGTAGCTCAGTCCTCACTAGTCGGACTGGAACAGGAACTCTTTACTGTTCATGGGGCACTGGGTGGAGCATGCGGAGTCTTGCCTTAGTAGCAGGAACAATCAGATCGAGAATAAATACAGCCCCGGGCACATTGGGGCTGTATTTATTGTAAAAGAAAATTGCCTTTGTTAACATTATCATTTATACAGAAAATCGGATGGAATTGACACAAAATCTACTAGAACTAGTAAATGGATTTAGCAAGGCTGCAGGACACAAGATCAATGTACAAAAAAATCTACTTTATTCCTATGCGCTAGCAACAATCAATCAGAAATTGAAAGAAAAATACCATTTTAAGGAGCATTGAAATATGAATGACATTGGCATAAATCTAAGAAAAGATGTGCAAAATCCATACACTGAAAACCATAAACCATTGACGAAATTAAAGAAGTTCTAAATAAATAGAGAGAAATACCTTGTTTATGCGTCAGAAGGCCCAGTATTGTTAAGATGTCAATGAGTGCTGTATTAGTCTGTTCTCACGCTGCTATGAAGAAATACCCGAGATGGAGTAATTTACAAAGGAAAGAGGTTTCGTTGATTCCCAGTTCCACATGGCTGGGGAGGCCTCAGGAAACTTACAGTCATGGCGGAAGACGCCTCTTCACAGGGCGGCAGGAGACAGAATGAGTGCAAGCGGGGAAATACCAGACACTCATAAAACCATCAGATCGCGTGAGACTCACCCATTATCATGAGAACAGCATGGGGAAAACCACCCCCATGGTCCAATTACCTCTACCTGGCCCTGCCCTTGACACATGAGGATTATAATTCAAGGTGAGATTGGCATATCAATTCCTCAAACTGACTTACAGATTCAGTTCAATCCTGATCAAAATCCCAGCAGGCATTTTTTTTTTCTTAGAAATTCACACACTAATTCTAAAATTCATATAGAAATGTAAGGGGCCTAGAAGAGCCAATACAGCTTTGAAAAAGAAGGACAAAGGATGGGAAGATTAACTGGTTTCAAGACTTACTAGGAAGCCATAACAATCACTGTAATAGCTGTGGTAGGACTGGCATCAAGACAGGCCAAGAGATCCAAGAAACAGAATATCAAAACCAGAAATCATGACAACTGATTTTTGATAAGACTGCAGGGACAATTCAATGGGAGAAAGGATGATGTTTTTAATAAGTAATAGTGGAATCACTGGACATTCATACGGAGAAAAATAAACTTCAATCCATAGCTTGCCCCATGCACAAAAGCTAATTCGAGATAAATCGTGGAACCAAATATAAAACCTGAAACTACAGAACATCTAGAAGAAAGCATAGGAGAAAAAAATCTCTTTACATTTTAGCAAAGAAGACATAATAAATGCCAAATAACCACATGAATAGATTCTCAACATCATTAGTCACTAGGGAAATATAGATTAAAACCACAGCGAGCTACCACGACACACCTAGTCAAATGGCTAAAGTTATGAAGACTGACAACACCAAGGTTGAGGAGGCTGAAGAACTGCAATTCTCACCCACGGCTGGTGGGAACGTGAAGTCATGCAACCACTTTGGAAAACTGTTTGGCACTTATTTAGGGCGTTAAAATACACTTACCTTGAGATCCAGCCATTTCATCCAAGAGAAAAGAAAGAATATGTCCATGCACAGACTTGCACACACATATTCACAGCAGCTGTATCTGTAACAGCCCCAGACTGGAAACAGCCCAAATGTCCTTCAAGGAGTGAATGAGTCAGCGCTTTGTAGCTCAATCCCCGCATGGAATACTACTTGGCCAGAACAAGGAAAAAAGTATTTCTATGTACAACATCAGAGAAGAGCCTCCGAATAACTATGATGAGTGGAGGAAGGCAAGCAGAAAATGAAGACGGATGCTACGATTCTATTTACATAAAACTCCAGAAAATATAAATATTCTACAGCGACAAGAAGCAGAGTCAGTACTTGCCTTGGAAGAGAGGATTGGGTGGGGTGTGAGGAAGAGATTACAAAGGGGCACAATGTAATGGTTGTGGGTGATGATCACAACCATTATCTTGATGGTGGTGATGGTGTCATGGGTATACATATATATCAAAGCTTATCAAATTGCATACTCTATGTGAAGTTTATCATACCCCCATTGTACTTCAATAAAGCTATTTAGAAAACATCCAATTTTACGGAGCCAGGCAAATGACCGCATCAATACTTAGAGTACAAATGGATTTTTTTTTTTTTTTTTTTTTAGACGGAGTCTCGCTCTGTTGCCCAGGCTGGAGTGCAGTGGCCGGATCTCAGCTCATTGCAACCTCTGCCTCCCAGGTTCAAGCGATTCTCGTGCCTCAGCCTCCCGAGTAGGTGGGATTATAGGTGCCTGTCACCATGCCTGGCTAAGGTTTGTATTTTTAGTAGAGATGGAGTTCCACTACATCAGCCAGGCTGGTCTTGAATTCCTGACCTCAGGTGACATGCCCGCCTTGGCCTCCCAAAGTGCTGGGATTACAGGCGTGAGCCACCGCGCCCGGCCCCACAAATGGATTCTTTATTCTACAAAAGACTCACCAGGAGGCTCCTTCCGATGCTTCCCTGTAAAATAGATTCAGTTTACAGCAGTGGCATCTCAGGAGGAGGCTGTGTGAAGGCTGCTGCCCTACTCGTGGTGAACACTTGGGGGCGCCTGTGAGGCCAGCACCCGGCGGCATTCCTCTCTCCCACGGAAAACTGCATCTAACCTTGACAGACAGGGGCGCCCACTCGGTAGGGGGAACCCTGTTACACATGGCCCACTGTGGGAAGCCCGAGGCCCTGTGAAGGGGACCCCCTGGGCTCTCTTTGTCCTCTTCCCGCTGGAAAGCCGGAAAGCGGGGAGCAGAGCCCGAGCTGCCTCTGCCCGCAGCCCTGAGTGGCTCCGAGGTGACCGGCTTCTAGGACGGAAGCACCCGGCTCAGGTCTGGCTCTAATGTCAGGTCTAGCTCCAGGCCATTTGGTCAGTGCCTACTTCTGAGCCAAGGGTGGGCTTAGGGCAAACGCAGTACAAAAAAGAGTGTCCAGCTTTTCTAGTTTTAGCTGAAGAAGACTTCGTACTCCTTTAACCCCGACGGATCTACTTTCTGGTCCTGGTTTTTGAAAAACGCTGTGCTGGCCTTGTACACACACCACCCAAGACCCAGGACCTAGCAGAAGAGAGGGCCCCTGAGAGCCGAGGGCTGCAAATTCGTGGCAAGTCTGCATTTTCTAATTTTGTTCTCAATAAATATACATTACAGATGGTCTCCAACTTACGAAGGTTTGACTTACAATTGACTTAGAATTTTTCGACTTTATATTCGTTGGGTTTTTTAGGGGTATTAAATGCTTTTTTTTTTTTTGAGACGGAGTCTTGCTCTGTTGACCAGGCTGGAGTGCAGTGGTGTGATCTTAGCTCATGCAACCTCCGCCTCCCGGGTTTAAGCGATTCTCCCGCCTCAGCCTACCAGTAGCTGGGACTACAGATGCCCGCCACCATGCCTGGCTAATTTTTGTATTTTTTGTAGAGATGGGGTTTCGCCATGTTGGCCAGGCTGGTCTTGAACTCCTGACCTCAGGTGATCTGCCCACCTTGGCCTCCCAAAGTACTGGGATTATAAGCATGAGCCACCCACCACAGCTGGTCCATTAAATGCATTTTTGACTTACAATATTTTCACCTTATGATGGGTTTATCATGACTTAACTCCATCGAAAGTCCAGAAGCATCGTACTTGTATAAAAATCTCTCTAAAGTAAAACTCTGCAAGTGAATCCGTGGAGGGGGTCAGCCACAGGTGGGTAATGGGGTTGGAGGTACGGAGCAATGAACCAATGGGCTTAGGCCGTAGCAGCCAGTCCCCCAGCAAGGGTCAACACTGGGAACTGAGCCGATATCTGAAGCCCCTTTCCCCAAGGAGACGAGGCCATGGAGGTAAGTCGGACCACCCTGGACCAGCGAGCTGGGACTGCCTGAGGGATGGGTGGCCATGCACGGAGCAGCTAGGGTGGGGGACCTTGGGGTTGGGGGAGGGAAAGGATCAGGAAGGCAGCAACACTGCTTCTTAGGCCAGCCAGAATTGCCTAAAAACAATCGTCCTCCATCCTTACCCCATTTATCCATTTCCCCTTTAGCCCCTCTGGCCCCCAGTCCTGCTTTCCCCAGCACATTTTGGGCTCGCCCACGGGGGACAAGAGAGAAGATGACACGGAGGTGCTTAACCGTGCCAAGCTTTCCCTCCTCAGTCCCCAAACTCTTCCTCCCTCCAGTGGCTGGGAAATCCCAGAAACTCCGGGCTTTCATTATCAGCAGCTCCCAAGATGTTCAACATGCTCATATCTGTCAAAAACTATTCAGGAAAAATAGAGAAGTCTTTATACCTTTTATTCAGCCAATTTTCCCCGAGGCACTCTGGGCTCTCTAAGAAAAGAAAAAGAGAGAAAGGAGAGAGAATCACAATCAATGTTGTCATCATGCATCTGGTTGCTGGCGATGCTATTTGCTCATCGACTAGGGAAGTCTGGAGGTGGAAGCATCATCTCCCTGGGAGTCCGAGGAAACCTGCCCGGGTTAACCTCTGGCTGCCATCTGCATCTCAAGCATGGCTGGGAGGCAGCATTTAGATAACAGGCAGAGATAATGCAAAACAGGGCACGGTGGACCAGCCACCAGAGGTTTCAGACTCATTTTCTCTGTTACTCTGGATGTTCCTTTCTTTCCCCCTCTCTTTCTTTCCGTTGCCTCAAACTCCAAGCAATCCCTTTCCTCTTCTCCTAGCACCCTACCACCTGGTTCAAGGTTGTCCACGAATGCAGGCCTTGTGGCTTGTTGATGGTGACATTTAGTTTCACACTGGGTTTCCTCTGCCACGCTGCAGGGATTTGCTTCCTCCTCCAGGTGTAGGGCGGGGGTCACTGTCACTTTGAGTGCAGTCATGGCATGCACATTCATTTTATTTATTTATTTAATTTGTTTCTGGAGACGGAGTCTCGCTCTGTTGCCCAGTCTGGAGTGCAATGGCGCGATCCTGGCTCACTGCAACCTCTGCCTCCCAGGTTCGAGCGATTCTTGTGCCTCAGCCGCCCGACTAGCTGGGAGTACAGATGTGTGCCACCAAGCCCAGCTAATTTTTTGTATTTTTAGTAGAGACGGGGTCTCACCATGTTACCCAGGGTGGCCTCGACCTCCTGAGCTCAGGCAATCCACCCGCCTCGGCCTGCATGTTCATTTTATGTTATTAAAGAAAAGTCATTTAGCAAATTCTAAATCCCATCAAACACGTAATTCTAGAGGCAATCGTTGTGTGTTACTGTGAGTCAGGTGCACCTACCAGCAGCAGGAACGGCTCAGTGATATGGACAGACTGGCAAGGACCACCATTCACTCACTTTATGATCCAGGGCCTGGGGCCAAGGTATCTGCTCCTGCCTAAGTCACAAAGCTAGCTCCCCGGGGCCTGGGACTTCACACGCGTGCCTGGACACCTTCCTTTTCTTACTTAGTATGTCATTGAGGAGTTTAGGAACAAAGGGGTGTGTGTACAGTGTGCTTTGAACAAATTTAGATTTTCTTCCTTTGTTTTAGTAATGTTTCATAATTTTCTGTGTATATGATTTGCACATTTTTAAATTGTAAAATGCACATAACATAAAATGTGCAATTTTAACCATTTCCGAATGTACAATTCAGTGGTATTGAGTACATTCACACTGCTGTCAATCACCACTGCTCTCTGATGCCTGAACCTTTTCGTCACTCCAAAAAGAATATCCATAAATGTTAAGACGCCACTCCCTGCCCCCGGCCTCCCGTGCATATGTGTGTGTGTGCGTATTTTTTTAAAACTTAGTGTAAAAACTAAAAGCAAGTAAAAAGCTTCTGGAATTGAAAGACGGCCAGACTGGGCCTCTTTCTTCAGATCTAGAAAAATCACCACCACTGTCCTCATCCACATCACTGTAAAAAGGTAACTGCGGTCGTTTCGTTTGCATGGTTTATGAGCCAGGCGCTTCCTGTACATTGCTTCATTGAGCCCTCCCAACAGCTCTAGCAGGCAGGCACACTTCTTACTCTTCCCATTCTTCAGATAAAGAAACCAAGGCCCCAGCTGGTGAAGCAACTGTGACCACAGCAACTGGGTCCGCCGGCCTATACCCCAGAGCAGGTTACCCGAGCTGCCTGTCTCACCCGCAGCTGGAAAGGAGTACCTGACCCTGCAGCAGGCGAGAATGAATGTGGCCACAGAACACGGAACTGCATAGGGCCTGGCTTCCCTGCTGGGTTTGTGCAGATCACAATGGCAGTATTGGGTACATCATCGGCGGGTCCCTCCCAGCCGCATCAGGGAGGGCTGTGGGCCACGGAGCAGCTGAACTTGAACTGGGCACTGGGCAGGCCATTTCCAAGGTAGCTCCGTGGAGTCCCTGTTCTCCTCCCCAGTAAAATGGCAAAGGTAACTTCTGGCCCGTGGAGCCGTTTCCACACACAGCTCACAAAGTGACGCTGAGAAGGGCAGGTATGATTGGAAGGCACTGCCAGTGAGAGAGTCACTTCGAAAGGAAATGCGTCATCTGAGCGGCTTGCATCAACTGCTGCCTTCGTTAATTTGGGGGATTTTTTTCTTTTTTTGAGACAGAGTCTCGCTCTGTCGCCCGGGCTGGAGTGCAATGGTGCGATCTCAGCTCACTGCAACCTCTGCCTCTCTGGTTCAAGCGATTCTCCTGACTCAGCCTCCAAAGCAGCTGGGATTACAGGCATGCGCTACCATGCCTGGCTATTTTTTGTATTTTTAATAGAGATGGGGTTTTACCATGTTGGTCAGGCTGGTCTTGAACACCTGACCTCAGGCGACCCACCTGCCTTGCCCTTCCAGAGTGCTGGGATTACGGTGTGAGCCACCGCACCCAGCTGGATTTTCTTATTGGTGATTTCTTTTCTTGAAGTGAGTTCTTCTTCCAATTCAATACAATTTGGTTCCATTGAACCCAGCCCCACTGAACAAACACACAGCCAGGCATGTGGATCTGGAGTCAGGTCCGGAGCCTTGGAAGAGTACGTCTGTGGCTCTGCTGGAGGCAGGCTCAGGCCTGTGGGCTGAGAAGGTGAAGCAGGACTAAGCCAAGGATTCAGGGCTTCACCTCTCTTCCCGAACACCTCCGTGTCCCCTGTCCTTTCTCCTCTACTGGCCGAGGCTCTGTGCCCAAGTCCTTAGATTTCCTCCCAGCACAGTAACACCTTTTGGCTCTGGAATTCCCAGTCTTTGGGCCACATCAGCCCAGATGGGAGCTGGCAGAGCACCCTGTTCACCCCACCCCATCCACCTCAGCTTCCCTGCCTCTGCCAACCCTTCTCTCCTGAGAGATTTTTTTTTTTTGAGACGGAGTCTCGCTCTGTCGCCCAGGCTGGAGTGCAGTGGCCGGATCTCAGCTCACTGCAAGCTCC
>NW_012110918.1:15490023-15495783 GCF_000951035.1 Colobus angolensis palliatus
GATGGTCTCGATCTCCTGACCTCGTGATCCGCCCGTCTTGGCCTCCCAAAGTGCTGGGATTACAGGCTTGAGCCACCGCGCCCGGCCTCTCCTGAGAGATTGCTGGCATCCCTCGAGTTCTCTTAAATGTGTCACACACTTACGAGTGTTTTTATTTGGTCAAGGTGAAATACGTCACACCTGCACTGTGTGAACCCAGGGGTTGTAGTGGTATCTGGAGGCCTGGAGGCTGGGCCCCATTTCAATCACCAAAGAGTCCTCATTTTTGAAAGCTCCAGTACTAGAGGGAGGGTCAAAGAGCCAGTCGAGCCTGATGCCTCAACCACAGGGTCCAACCTGTTTTCCCGGCTCTTCAGGCCAGGAGCTCCCCAAGCCCAGCTTCATCCTCCATCCTTTCACAGAACCTCCAGGGTCATGAAATTCCCTGCACCTCCCGGGAGGCCCTTGCGCATGGAAAGGAAGGTGGTCTCCGTGCGAAGTGGCCCACTCCCGCGGTGGCCTGGCTGCCCGTCTCTGGGATGGTGCCTGGCTTTGTGTTTCTGAGATGAATGCCGGCTCCCCATCCTCTTCTGTATTCCCAGCATTTTCTATGTCTCTGGTCCCTGCCCCACCTACCCAATCCTGGGGGTGGCGGAAGGAGGGAGGCCCCCGGGTTCATTCCCACTCCACGGGCCTTTCGGATGACATCCCACGGGCGTGCTCCCAGGGTCATGAAACACGGAGCTGATTCTCAGCCTCACTGTTAGCAAACACTGCTCTCAGCCGCTCAGCGGGATAATCAATTATGGTAATGTCTGCCTCCGTGAATCAGGTTCACGGTTCATGGAGGAACACAGGGATCAGCACAGCAGTGCCGACTTCCCCAAGTGCACGTGCAGTCACGCCCTTCAGCAAAGCCCAGACAGAGCAAGAACCGCCTGCCAGGCTCAGGTTGTCTCCACACTCCCAGACGGTGAGCATCCAATGTGGAGCCCGTGGTCTGCCTTCCCACTAGACTGTGACACCCCCACGGGCAGAGGCCATATCTTAGAAGTTCCAGTGTCCCCAGACACTGGTGTGGGGCCACCATGGACCGGAGGCATGGAAAGGAAAGGATGTTTCTGAATGAACAATGGAATGGCCTTGTAACAGGTAAGCGTTTGCCTCCAGAGGTCAGAGCTGGACCCCTGTTTTGAAGCATGGGATTGGATCCTTTGAGAGTAATATTTACTCTTGGGGAACCCCAGCCACGGATGTGCATTTATCCACCCAGAGAGGCCTTTTCTCCTGTTCTCCCTTCTGTCCTGTCTCTCCTTTAGGCCCCTTGATTCCACCTGGCTCACAGCTCAACCTCCCACCTTCGCACCAGTCCCTCCAAAGACGAGGTCCTTGTGGGCTTCTCCCTGCAGTTCTCCTCAAGGACACGTGATTCTGTCTTTATCGAACTCCGTCCAAACAATGGAAGTCTCCCACCTCCCAAAGCCTTTAACCCTAGCTGTCTTCTGTCCATAAAACATCTCATTCTTCAGAAATTAAACGGGCTTGCTTATGTGGCCCTTGAAATGAAAAGCAGACGTGTCCCTTTGTAAAACTCATCGTTAGTGGATCATGCAAGACAACTGGCTGGGAAAAAACCCTCATGTCGAAATCAGACCACTCCCACTCATCGGTGGTCCTTCAGCTTTGCTGTCACACATACGTCCCTTCTCTCCCCAGTTAGGTGTGAGTTACTTGATTACGGGGAAGGTCTAGAAAGGCACAGAGCAAGCGGAACATGGATTTCTGCATGGATGTGTCCCCGGCTCTTTGATAAAGTCAAGGTATTAGCAGTGGCCATCACGTTTCTTGTTTATTGAACATCTACTGTGTCAGGCACTGAATATACATCATTGACCTCAAGTCAGCCCCATTAGGGACACATTCTTCTTCTTCTTTTTTTTTTTTTGAGACGGAGTCTCGCCCTGTCACCCAGGCTGGAGTGCAATGGTGTGATCTCGGCTCACTGCAAGCTCCGCCTTCCGGGCTCATGCCATTCTCCTGTCTCAGCCTCTCAAGTAGCTGGGACTACAGGCGCCTGCCATCGTGCCCAGCTAATTTTTTGTATTTTTAGTAGAGACGGGGTTTCACCCATGGTCTCTATCTCCTGACCTCATGATCCGCCTGCCTCGGCCTCCCAAAGTGCTGGGATTACAGGCGTGAGCCACCCTGCCCGGCCCTAGGGATACATTCTTACCCTTGATTCCAAGATGAGAAGGGGATGCTCTGATGTTTTTCCTGGTTGGTTTCACTTTACTTTTTAAATTTTTCAATTAAAAAAAATTTTTTTGAGCAAGATCTTGCTCTGTTGCCCAGGCTGGAGTGCAGTGGTACAATCATAGCTCACTGTAGCCTCGATCTCCAGGGCTCAAGTCACCTTCTCGCCTCAGCCTCCCAAGTAGCTGAGACTACAGGCATGCACCAACATGCCTGGCTGGCTGGATCTCTCTCTCTTTCTCTCTCTCTTTTTTTTTTTTGGTAGAGATTTGGGGGGGGCTCTCAGTATGTTGCCCAGGTTGGTCTTGAACTCCTGGCTTCAAGTGATCCTCCCACTTCGGCCTTCCAATGTGCTGGGGCTACAGGTATGAACCACGGCACTCGGCCTGTTTCACTTTAAGTTTGAGCCCTCTGTGTAACGCCATCCTGCGCTTCTCGGGAGGTGATACGTGGAGATTCCATCATTTTGGGACACCTGCACCTCTTCTTAACTCCACTGACGAGAACAACTGAATCAGCCGCAGATGGGATTCAGGCTGGGAAGAGGGGCAGGGAAAAATGGGGCCTGTCCTGGTGCCAGGGTTTAGGGGAGCACACCTAACTGATGTTGATGTGGACGGTGCTGAGGAAGATGACTGTGATCACATGGAGCTGTTTGTGCGGGAGGAAGCTTGATTGCCTGAAGCAGGGAGATGGTTTTTGTCACTTTGGCTGCCATGATAATGCCATAGGCTGCCGGCTTAAACAACAGAAATGTGTTTCTCCCAGTTCTGGAAGCTGGAAGTCTGTGATTAGGGAGCAGCATGGTTGGGTGCTGGTGAGGGCTCTTGTCCTGGCTTGTAGACAGACGCCTTCTCACTGCATCTTCACGTGGCAAGGAGACAGCGTGAAAGCAGTCTCCCTGGTGTCTGTTCTTGTAAGGGCACTAATCCCATTGCAAAGGGACCCTCCCTTATGACCTATCTAACCCTAATCACCTCCCAAAGGCCCCATCTCCAGATACCATCCCTTGGGGGGTTTAGGGCTTCTATATAGGAATTTTGAGGAGTGACCGACATTCAGTCCAGCACACACAGTTTCCACATATTCACTCTATTCTTTGCCTTTCTTCTTCCGTGTTTTCCTAAATGTGCAGTGACGGTGCTTGGACCTAGTTTATGGTCAGAGTAGATTTATTCCTGCAGCAGAGGCACTGGTGCCAGGAAAGACCTCGGGAGCTCTGGTTCCCAGCGTGCTGCCGCTGGTGGTGAAGGAGGTGCTACCTGAGGAGCCCCGGGGTGGGGGCAGGCTGTGTGGAGGGTCCTCGAGGCAGCTTTGAGAAACTCCCCGTGCATCACTCTCTTGTTGTGTTACTTCGGATTTTCTGAAATGATCTGTTTGTGCTCTTTCCCTAAGGGGAACTGGAGGTGAGGGGTGCAATTTTATAAATAAAAAATCAGCTGTGGAGGCTTAAACCTGGCTTGTGATGATGGTGATCAGAGCAGGAGAGCCACATCTATTTAATGTGATGTTTTCCTCCTTCTTCTGAATAGAAATTTGCCTTTAGAGAGGAAAGGAGGGGAGAGAAAAGGAGAGGGGAGGGAAGGGTAAGGGAGCATAGGGCAGGAGAGGGCAGGGGAGGGGATCTGGCTTATGGCTCTGAGCCATCATTAGCGAGACCGGGGAGTTCTGGCAGGTTCTGGCCATCACAGTGGCCACTGGAGTGGCTTTGGATTTTGAGCACACAGCCCATACTTAGGCCCGTGGGAAGGGCCATCCCCTTACTGGGCCTCCACAGGGCAGCAGGGCAGAGGTTAGGGGTCACATGCTGTGCTCAGAGCAGTTTGGCCTCCTCTCCCAGGAAGCCCAGACAGGGCTCCACAGCAACCTGCCTGGAGTCCCACCTTCAAGGTCCTTCCAGGCACTCTAGGCCTTTAGCTCTGCTCCAGTGGGGCCTTACTCCCCCTCTGCCTGCGTGGACACTGCTGTGGGCCCTGTGACAGCAGCATGCACGCCTAGTGCTTGCTGAATGTGTGCCAGGCTACCTGCTGGGGACTGTGCTTTTCTGGGGTTATGCCATTGATGATGTCATTTCAGCTTTACAACCACCCCAGGGGGCAGGCACTACGATCACTTCTAGTTTCCAGAATCAAATCTGAAGCTTGGGGAAGCGAAGCAGCTTGCCCTAAATGCCACAGCTGGTAGCGGCTGCAGCTGGAGTTTGCGTCGAGACCCACCTGACCACAAGCTTGTGCTTAGAGCTGATTATTCTGCTCAGGCTGAGCACTCCCGGGTAAAGCCTGGAGCGTCAGAGTGAGCAGGGGGGCAAAGCAACGTGGCCCCGGGAGCAAACCCACTGTGCTCCTTTTGCTCATTGCTGGGTCTAACTCCAACCTGCCTCCCACCCCAGCACGTGTGCAGCCTCAATGCCCAACATCAGCCTAAACCTTCCGTGGCCAGTTGACTCTTCCAGCTGTGGGGGCTTTGCAAGGCCCATGTGCCTTTGCCCAGGGGTGCCATTTGGGACTGCGGACTCGACCACAGTTAATTGCTTAGATGATATATTAGAGGTTCTGTCTGGTGGGATGAGGTCTGCAGGCACCTGGCTGCCCTCAGGTGGGAGGGCGTGGGGAAGGTGCTGGCTTTGCGTGAGCAGAACTTAGCGTACACCTGTGGGCTGAACGGAACTCACTGGCCCACCCCTGAGAGGATTGATGACACATGCCATGGTGGCCTCACACAATTGGACCTTGAGAAAGACTGTTCAGACCAAAGGACCCCAGGAAAATGGTTGTTCCTTTGACATGTATTTGGAAGCTACTTTTTTGTTTTGTTTGAATTTTCTGTGGTAAATGCCCATAACATAAAATGTACCATTTTAACCATCTTAAGGTGCACAGTTCAGTGGCATGAAGCACCTCACACTATTCACCCATTCACACCACTCACCCCCCCACCGCCCACTTCTACTCCCACCACCCACCCCCACTCCCACAGCCCGTCTCCACTCCCACTGCCCGTCCCCACTCCCACCACGCACCCCCACTCTCACCGCTCATCTCCACTCCCACCGCCCGTCCCCACTCCCACCGCCCACCCCCACTCTCACCGCTCATCCCCACTCCCATCACACATCTCCAGGACTTCTTCATCTCTCCAAACCAAAGCTCTGTCCCCACTAAACACCCACTCTCCACTCCCCACTTCTGCCCCTGGCACCCCCATTCTACTTTCTATCTCTATGACTCGGCCTATTCCAGGGACCCTCATTGACGTGGAATCAGACGGTATTTGTCCTTTTGTGCCCGGCCATTTCACTCAGCATAATGTCCTCCAGGTTCATCGCTGTTGCGGCCCGGGTCGGAATTTCAGTCCTCTGCGAGGCTGAGTGATACTCCACTATACGGATACATCACATTTTGTTTATCCATTCATCTGCGGATGAACATTTGAATTCTCCACTATACGGATACATCACATTTTGTCTATCCATTCGTCTGCGGATGAACATTTGGATTTTTTTTTTTGAGACATCTCGCTCTGTCGCCC
>NW_012110918.1:15495833-15544639 GCF_000951035.1 Colobus angolensis palliatus
TTCCTTCCTTCCTTCCTTCCTTCCTTCCTTCCTTCCTTCCTTCCTCCCTCCCTCCCTCCCTTCCTTCTTTCTTTCTTTGACATCTCGCTCTGTCGCCCAGGCTGGAGTGCAGTGGTGCGATCTCAGCTCACTGCAACCTCCACCTCCTGGGTTCAAGCGATTCTCCTGCCTCAGCCTCCCTAGTAGGAGTAGCTGGGATTACAGGTGCACACCACCATGCCTGGCTAATTATTGTATTTTAGTAGAGACAGGGTTTCACCATGTTGCTCAGGCTGGTCTCGAACTCCTGACCTCAAATGATCCGCCCACCTCGGGCTCCCAAAGTGCTGGAATTCCAGACATGAGCCACCATGCCTGGCAGACATTTGGATTGTAATCCATTTTTTAAGACAACGAGAATCATGCCAATGGCCCCATTTCCCATTTTGCTTCAGCCACGAGCAAGTCGGAAAAAAAAAAAAAATTGTGGCTCAACCTTGCTGGTTGTATCTAAAAGCCCCACTGCCTCATTTTCCTGCCCTCTCTGTCTTCCATTGCCTGACCTTGACTTCTGTCTGCTGACGTGCTTCTGTCTGATTTTATGTGGCTATGACAATGGAAAATCATCTATAGAATTAGATGGACACAAGCTGAAACGACCCTGCCTCAGGTCATTCTCCAAGTCTTCCCTGATGCCACAGGGGGCTGTGTGCCTCCTTCCCTCCCTGCCTTGCAGCCAGGCACAGGGCACAGCGCTGCATGAGAGAAACAGTCCCCGCCCCTAACTGCTGACGGACAGGGGGCCATGCACACCTTTGGGCTCCTGGACTTCTTGGTCACCTCCCTTTGCTGGTATCTGATTACACTGAGTGGGCTGTTCTTCCTTCTACTGCGAAGGGAAGCAGAGTCCCTTTCTCAGCTGCTCTCCCCAGAGCTGGCGCTGAACGCCACATTCCCTCCAACACTCAGCTGAGACAGAGTTCGGTAATGATGGTGTCCAGATGGCCATCCAGCCCCCACTTGACTGCTGTGTGCTGCTCCTGTCCCCCTGCTCCCGAGTATGGAGAGCCAGCCTGGCTATGTTCACAGGCATGGTGGTGAGATCTTAAGACCCATCCGACATCCCTTGAAGAGATGGAAACTCCTTGAGACCTGAAGAGGCACCACCTCTCTGCAGAGAGGGACGTGGCTGGACCGAGGACGTGGCCTCCCAGCAGAAGTGTTGTGGGGGATGCTGGGTTTGGTCCTGCCCAAGTGGCTGTGAGCAGCGCCAATGGGATGGGGGTGGAGGGAGGACAGCGGAGACAGGAAAAGGAGCCGAGTTAATACACAGGGCAGACAGCACTCAGCACGCAGGCAACTGGAGAATGCTGCCTTCTTAGATGAGCATGTTTCATTATCAATAATTTAGACATGTCCTTTCTCCTTTGGGAGATGGGCAAAATCTCATTTCCTGAGCAAATCCCCTAAGAAACCAACCTGTTCATTCCTCTAAGATTTTCAGAAATCTGCCTCCATCAACCTACTTACAAAATAAAAGTAGCTAACAGGCCAAGTTTGCTGGAGGTTGGGGGCTAGAATGGCTGGTCTGTGGAGCCCACGGGAGCCAGGCGGGGGTCCAAAAAATGCCCAGGATGAAGGGTGGGAGATATGGCCAGCCCATCTCCCCACCCCGACTGGCTTCGGTAATGCCACAGGTAGACACACACAGAAAACATAATCATATATATATTTTTTGAGACAGAGTCTCACTCTGTC
This sequence comes from Colobus angolensis palliatus, assembly GCF_000951035.1. Taxonomy (NCBI): domain Eukaryota; kingdom Metazoa; phylum Chordata; class Mammalia; order Primates; family Cercopithecidae; genus Colobus; species Colobus angolensis. Next base: position 15,497,571 of record NW_012110918.1, read on the forward strand.
ACCCAGGCTGGAGTACAGTGGCACGATCTTGGCTCATGGTAACCTCTGCCTCCCAGGTTCAAGCAATTCTCCTGTCTCAGCCTCCTGAGTAGCTGGGATTACAGGTGTACACCACCAAGCCTGGCTAATTTTTGTATTTTGGGTAGAGACAGGGTTTCACCATGTTGGCCAGGCTGGTCTTGAACTTCTGACCTCAAGTGATCCACCCACCTTGGTCTCCCAAAGTGCTGGGATGACAGGAGTGAGCCACTGTGTCCGGCCCCCGTATCATTTTAATTTAAGGTAACAACTCGATAAGCATTTGTAGAATTAGAGAAACGCAATGCAGAGTTTTGCATCTGGGGAAAAGTCACAGGGTGGGGCATCGGCCGCTCTTCCAGTGCCAGAGAAGAGAAGGCAAGGCAGGACCCCAGCTGTGCTCGGAACTTAGATCTGGCAGTTGATCCACATTCTGAGTGAAGCCCGGGATGCTTGGTAAACCTCCCATGGGTTACACAATGTCGAAGTGCCTCAGTTTACTCCCCTATAAAAGCGGGGGTGACAGTGGGACCCACCTCTAGGTGCGGGGATGAAACGTACCCACACCTTTCATGATGGGGGGAAACAGAGCCATCCGAAGCAGTCAGAACAGGAGCTGCTCAGGGCTGCAGTGAGCTCTGGTGGGCAGACCCTGGGCTGTGGGTTTCACCCAAACAGGGCAGAAGAGGCGGGGCTGTCCTCTACCTCCCGGGGCACAGGAGAGGCAGGGACGTTTGGAACAAACCCCAAGAAGACTTCTGTACCTCTTGGCCCTAAGCGATGAAAAGGCTGGTGGCTTCGAAGTGATTAAAGGCCAGGTGTCTGTCCCGGGCAGGGTGGCGGGTCTTAGAGACTTCAGTGGGATTCACTTGCACCAGGATGCCCTTCTACCGGGAGGAGGCTCAAACCTGAATGAACGCAACGTCATTTCCACGTGTTAAACCGCACTCCCCAACCTAAGCTAGTTTCCCTGGGAGGTAATGATTTTCGAAACAAAACCAAGAGCAGCTCCCATGGGCAACCCTGGGCCTGTGCTGGGTGTCCCCTGCAGTGACGGCCGGAGTGCTTCACACCTCTCCTCAGGAGGATTCTCTCCCCACAACCCTGTCGGGGGGTGCTTGTGTCCCTAGGCACAGGTGAGGCACTGAGGCAATGGGGGTCCCCGTCGGCTCACTATCTTTGGGGACGGAGGCTGGCAGGGAGTGTTGGGTGTTGCCACGCAGAGACATTCAGCATCCAGCCTGACTTAGCAGCAAGCCCCAGTTCTGCCGAGATTCTGCTTCTCGGAGGCCTCGGAGCTCTGCAGCTCAGCGGGCAGCTGCAGGGCCCCCATCCACTGCCTCTTCTGTGGGAGGGCCCCCGCCTGCCACATGCCAAGCCCCCATTCTGAGCCAGGACCTGCCTCTATAGGCTGGGATGCAGTGGAGTCTTCAGCCAGCAGAGCCAGAGCCCAGAGCAAGGCTGCCCCCGCTGGGTCGGCAACGCCGCCTCGCTCCCTGCAGCTGACAAAGGACTCCTGAGACCACTAACCCTCTCGAGCCCTGCAAAACCATCTCTGGAACCGCCCTGAAGCTAGGGACTCGGGCTCAGGAACTGCTGCTTGCTGGGCCGTCGGCAGCCAAATGCGCTTAGGTCTTCAAAGCCACCGTTTGTGCTTGGGCTGCGGATTCTGGCTAGTGAGATGCTGAGCTGTGAACAAGTCAGAGCCCACTCATAACCACCTCCCTCTGTTCCCTGTGTCTCGGCCCGCTTGGCACCAGTGCTGCTGCAGTCACCGTCTTTTATTTCCTGTATTCTGATGCTTTGACATCTGAAGCCTTACTGGCCCTGGGGAGACAGCCCCTCCCAAAGTAGCAGATTCCCAGAGGCAGTAAACAATGGACTTGGTGGTGTGCTCTTCACCTGCAAACCAGCTGGCCAGATCCCACACCCCAAGCCCCTTCCTCTATCAGAGTCTCATGCTCTAGGTGACTGTTCACCTGTCCTAATCACTGCAGAGCCAGGTACAGACCATCAGAGCCAGCCCCACAGCCCGGAGCTTACTGAAATGATCCAAACCAGCCAGCCCCAAAACTGCTTCCCCTGCTTTGCCCGTTCCCTCCTAGGGAAACCACAGTCAAGACTCCTGCCCCTGTGAAGCCCCATTCCCTCTGCCTCCCGACCAAGCCTGGTGCCTCCCCATGTGTCCCTGGTGCCGGGCCCCCTGTCTCTGGGGATCTGTCCCTAGATAGGTTTCTTCCACCATGCCAGTCATTTCCGTATCTGTGTGTCTCTTTGTACCCCATTAAAACAAATCCCAGGTATCCTTAGATCCCCACTGGCCTCACCATCCTAGCTGCACCTGCCGGTATCCCTGGCATTGCTTTGGCTCTTGCAAGAGGGAGCCAGTTTTGAGGATGAAACCATAATGCTTCCCTGGTGGTAAGGAGTTCCTCAGTGCTTGGTGCAGCTCAGAGGCTGCTGGGACAACTGGATTCGGAGTTTCCACTGCCGGAGCCGCCTCAGAAAGACTATTACTGCTCAGCAATCGCCTTTGGGGATTAACGCATCTTTACTCACACAATCAATTTCAGTCTCCTACTAGATACGGCCTCAGAAGTGAAATGTGAACATGGACTCCCATCCCGCCCATGTCCCGGCGAACCGAACGTCTGTCCGCAACTAACCCGCGTTGACAAGCAGCTAATTTGCGGATTGTGTCTGTACGACAGTTCGGTTTATTTAATAATAGATAGTTGCTGTCTTCCCTGGGTTCTGTTCATGCAGAAGGTCTTTGCTGAGACGGAACACATGATAAATTGTGGATGTGTTTACACGGACCTTCCCGAGGCCCCGGGGCTCATGGTCAGACTTTAAAGAATAATAACAAAAATATTTTTTGTTATAGGAGGAGTTCCTGATGAGGGCGGTTAAATGAGCCGACCACTCATCGTGGGCAGCAGCACCATGCAGGGAGGCCCAGCTTCACTGGTCGGCCGATACTGAACAAACATTTGCCTCAACAGATAAACATGCTTGCTTGGGCTTCATATGCCCTCCCAGGCTTTGAGGACCTCTGATTTATAAAAATAAAGCAGCGTTGAGGTACCACAAGAGAGTATCCTCTGCAAGACTCCCTTTGGCAGCTGCCCCTGTGCTTGGCTGTCCCTGTTTCTTTCTTCCTTTCTTTCCTTTTCTTTTTCCTTCCTTCCTATCCCTCCCTCCCTCCCTCCCTCTTTCCCTTTCTTTCTCTTTCTCTCTTTCTTTCTTTCTTCTCTGAGTTTCGGTCTGCAGCACAGTGGCACGATCTCAGTTCACTGCAAGCTCCACTTCCCAGGTTCTCCCAAGCAATTCTCCTACCTCAACCTCCCGAATAGCTGGGATTACAGGTACATGCCACCAAGCCCAGCTGATTTTTGTATTCTTAGTAGAGGTGGAGTTTCACCATGTTGGCCAGGCTGGTGTCCCAACCTCAAGTGATCCACCTGCCTCTGCCTCCCAAAGTGCTAGAATTACAGGCATGAGCTGCTGCGCCCAGCCTTTTCCTGTTTCTGATGTGAGCTCAGCCTCCTCAGCAGCTCCCCTTCTCCCTTGTCCCCTTCTGGTCCTGGCAACACACCCTGGATGCTCTCTGTGCCCTGGCTCTATCTGTCACCCACCACCAGGAACTCCTGCATGCAGGTTTCCAATCCAGATCCCTGGTACCTCCTAGATCTTACTACCTGGTTACTGGTGCCAAAGTCACTCAACATGTGGGACAGAGGACAGACGAGGGCCTCTCCTGAAACGTCCTCCACCCCTGCCCCTCCCAGTATAGTCAATGGCACTAAAGTTGATTCAGTGCTCCCAAACTCACTGAAATTGATCCAGCACCCCTAAACTCATTGAAATTGATCCAGCATCCTAAAGTCAGATCTCTGGGCACAACCCTTTCCCCTCTCTCGTCCCCAGTGCTCACTCAAGTAGTCTCCAGGTCCTATCAATTCTTCCTTAACACCTTCTATACCTGTGTGACCCCCGCTACCCACAAATCCACATGGCTCAGGCCCCCTTCTCTTCCTAGAACATGGTGCATCCTCTGAACTTGATCCTGGCTCAGACATCTACAGCTCCCATGTCCAGCCTCAACTCAGTGGCCAGACAAGTCAGCTGCATGGCAGGTTCCACCCCATTGTACACTTTACAGCTGCCCACAGGCTCAGGGAAGGTTCAAGACCTCTTGGCGTGGGGCTGAGGATGCTCACACCTGGCACCAAACCACCTGCCCACTTGCTTCCCCCTTGGCTCCCCCGCCAGGGGTCTGCCCTCAGGCTGAGGAGAGCGGCTTACAGCTCCCCAGTGGCCGAGCTCACACTCCTGGATCCTTCCCCTTCCCGACTGAAAAGACCAACCCTGCTCACTCTACCCAGCAGCCTCTTACTCATCTGGAGACCAGGTGGCCTGAGCCAGCCTCGTCTTTCTCCATCTCTTAGCAGGGCATGAGTCTGCTGACCACGCCTTGTGCCTCTGGAAACACACTTTGTCCTGGGCTGGCCCACACCTTCCTGGTCTCCCCATGGCTCTGGTCCTTCCTCCTGCCTTTGCCTAGTGGGTAACTGGGTATCCCAGGGCACCTTCTCTTTCCACCCTTTACTTTCCCCCCAGGCAACTTCGGAGCTCTGGTTTCAACCTGTACCCTGATGTCCACTCCAGCGGAGGTCCCTGTGGGTCCAACCTTTTGCTTCCCTTGGTGTCTCCCAGACTACTCTGTGCCACATGTCTGAGGCTCAGGGTCTTCTCCCAGAAACCTGGTCCTAGCCCAGTGGTCTCTATTTCAGTCAATGGAGCTATCACCCGTCCAAGTGAGCGAGTCAGCTGGGGTCCACTCTGACCCTCCCTCTCCTCCTCCCCCATCCTCCAATCCATCATTGACTGTCAGTTTGACCCCAGAATGCTTCTCTCACCTCCATAGCATGGGGCATTCCAGCCACTCAGATACCACCTGAACCTCTTCTCCAGATCCATCATCCTTTCCTCAGACCCTCATGCCCCCAGCTCTAACCCCATATGGGACCACTTGGGATTTCTTCCACTTTAAAAGCCTCTGAGCTGTCCACCTCCTGCTTGACCCTGTGAGGGGAATCGTGCTCAGCTCCTTTACGCCAGGGCCTCATCTCACCTCAGGCGTCTGCAGAAGTCATAATTCAGCCCCTCTGGCCCCAAGGGACTGAAGAGCTCTCAAGTTTCTGTGCCTGGGGCAGGGGCTGTGCTCATAACCTCCCCTAGGGAGAAAGGAAGGAGAGCCCTATGCTCAGCAGAATAGCTCCCGCTGCCCCCGGTGTCCTATGCTCTGGAACCTGCCACTACGTTAGGGTTCCTGGCAAGGGGTGATTAAGGTTGCAGATGGGATCAGAGCTGCTGACTGGCCAACCTGAAAACAGAGAGAGGAGCCTGGAGTATCCAGGTGGGCCCGGGGTAATCACAGGGTCTTTAATTATGGGAGATGAGGCAGGAGAGGATGCCAGCGTGTGATGTGAGCAGGACTCAGTGGCCATTGCTGGCTCTGAGGGTGGAGGAAGGGGCTAAAGGCCAAGGAGTTCGGGGGCCTCTAGAGGCTGGAACAGGGGAGGCAGTGGATTATTCCCCAGAAATGCAGCTCTATGATGCCTCACTGGTATCCTAGTGAGACTCCTTCCTGACTTCTGCCCTCCAGAACTGCACGGCCACCCGTCCGTCTCATTTCAAGCTGCTACTTTTGTTTGCGACAGTGGCATCTAATGCAGTCCTCTTGGAAAGTTCTTAGTGTCACATCACTCTGGCCCTCTCAATCCCTCCCTCTTCTCTCTTCCATTTTGGGTCTTAATGTCCACAGAGAGTGAGGCGTGGACCCAGCCTTTCTGCCTCTCCAACAAGACAGGAGGGCAGGGAGCTGAAAGATCTCAAATCAGCCAACCCCACCCTTCCTCCTCTATCCTGCCTGGCAAGCCCCAGCCCCCCAAACCCCCAGCCTTCTCTGCATCTACACTCAACAAAGTCACGTCACTCTCTGAGCAGCCTCTGCTTCCCAGATGGAGGCTCTGGCCCTGACCCTGCGGGGTGGTGCTGTGTGGGAAGGGGCAAGAAAAAGGAACAAGCAACGCTTGACAAGGCTGTTTCAGGTCCCCCTTCTTCTTTCAGCCCAAGTAGATCCTGGTAGCCGACAGACATCCCAGAGGGAGATAATCATGACTCCTAGCACAATGCACCTGGCGCTCCCTCAAGAGCTGCTAGAGCCAGACGGAGCCCATCTTTCCCCCACCTCAAATACCCGCCCTCTACCACACACACCCAGACACAAAGCCGGGGAGGACTCCAATTAATTTAACTTTTAATTATATTCACTTAACAAGACTACCCAGCTGAGGTTAAAAAAAAGTCTACCTCCCCACCCAGATGAAAAAAACCTCTTCTTTATCTATTTATATCCAGTATATACATAACCAGAAACGAATATTTCTTTATGGACCATTAAAGATCTAATGTTTAATTTATAGCCACTTTCTCTGGCAGGGTGTCCAGGCACAATGTCAACATTTTTAATTAAATGAATTTTTTTTTTAATCACAAAGGAAGATATATATTTTTAAAACCACATTTGAGCCAGTTAGCAACAGCCCCGAGTTGCTGCTTCCAGGAGGTGCCACTGGTTGGAGAGGGTGCTGGGGAAAGGGGAGACATCTCTGGAATTTCAAACCCCAGGCTGGCTGGTCTGTCTGCGGTTAGGGTGGCAGGGGTCTCCCCAGCTGCGGGCATGGCGATGTACCCAGCAGGGGAGGTCCCCAGCTGCTATTTGTTGAGCACCTACTGTGTTCTGGGCAGTGCCCTAGAGGGTTTTCACATGCCATCATCTTTAATTCTCCCAGCAATGGTCCACGGGGTGGCCATGGGATGGGATTACCAAGGAGGAAGCTCAGAGAGGTTGAGCACCCTGCCTGAGGTCACACAGCAGCAGATGGATGAGGAACCCATGTGTGGGTCCAGGTCAGGTTCCCAAACCTAAGCACTTTCCTCTTCCCCTACGCAGCCTCTGAGGGCGGGCATGGGAGGGAACCTTCTCCCCAGCTGGTGGCAGGACTTCTGAGTCCTCCATGGTGCAAATGAAGTCACTGCAACGCCCAGGTCCTGGGCAGGGAGGCAAGTTCACCACTACATCCCTAGCACCCATGATACAGGAGCCTCCCGGAAGTCATTTGCTGAGTTTTGCAGTTCATGAGAATGAAGGTGATTTTCCAGAAGGTTCTCAGATGTCCTGGCTTTAGGCAGCAGGGCCCCTGAGGTCTGGAAGAGGCCAGCTGCTGCCCAGTGCTATTCCTGCCTTGTTCAGAACCCTGCCCACCCCACAACCCCCACGTGGCAGCAGGTGAAGAACCTTACTCCTGAGACCCTCAGCCCTAGCTCCACACACCCCCAAACCTGCCCCCCAATCCAGGACACATGGCACCAGGGCCCAGCCTCGAGGCCGACCAGCTGGACTCTTGCACACTGACCTCCGCACATAGATGGAGGGAAGCCCCTGAGTTGCTAAGCCTGTAAGTGACCCTGAGGGTTCTGGGGCTAGAGACGGAGCTTCAGGAAGCCGAGCCCTTGAACTCTCAGCTGGTGACCAGTGCTGGCCTCAGGGACCTCCCACCTGCTGGGGTTGGTCTTACGTCACCAGGGGCCACTTCTGAGCCCTCTTGGTGATTCATAGACTTGCACCTCCATGCAGTGTCAGTCCAGGCTGTCTGTGAAAAACCCGTCCTGCCTGAGTGATGCCTTATCCGGACAGTATCCAGGTGGACAGGTGCCTTATCAAGGCTGGGCCTGAGAGGGGTCCCAGAATGTCTGGAAGTGCTGGATGACCCAGGTTATGGCCACTTGGCTATCACCATGGGCTGGACTCTCTAAAGACAATGTGGGGCTTCAGGCTAACATGCTGGGAGGGGCGACACCCCAGACTCTTGTTCTCAGTAGGGCCTGGGGCAGGTCTATGTGCCCTGAGCCCTCTGTCCTAAGCAGCAACTGTGGGTCAGAGTGGAGGGCAGGCAGCTTCTCCTTGGGACCTTGCTGGCTTCCTGCCCCCAGGGCCTGTATCTGCTTGGCCTCCCCTCCTTAGCCAACCCCTTGACCCCTTGGAAACTTGACCTCTCTCCAGGCTTTTCCTATGGGGCCTGCCCAGGCCACACCCAGCCCAGCCAGTATGGTGCTACCTCCAGGACAGAGAATGGGAGGTGAGTGGCCCTTTAGTCACGTGTATGTGTGTGTGTGTGTGTGTGTGTGTGTGTGTGTGTGTGTGTGTACTGGGGGTATGGCATGAGGAGGAGCACTGGAGAGAGAGTCTGGGGTGATAGTGCCATAGACTCACTATGGTGGGTCTCAGCCCAGTGGCTGGACATCAGTGACACTGTTGAGAGACACGTGGACACTCCAACATCTGCCCTGCTCTTCAAAGAAGTGACCTCACAGGGGCATAGTCCCTGCTGCCATTCTCCACCTCAGAGCCCTGGCCCCCGATCTGTGCTCAGGAATAAGGCTGTGTCCATTTGAACCAAGGGTGGGAAGTAGAGGCAGCCAGAAGCCGGGGCCAGCATGAGCCAGTGGCCTTTAATGGTACACTCCATCTTCCCCTGGCGACCACGTCTCCCAGGAAGACTCAGGAAGCTGCTGAGTCAGCACTGCATGGGCAGGGTGGCCGGTGCTCAGCAGCAGCACTGGACCTGGCCTCCCAGGTCGGCTGGTCTCCATCCTGGGGGCACCTCCAGCTCAGGGGCAGCATCCCTGGGCTTCTCCTCCTCCCTTGCTGCAATTCCCCATCCTAGAAGGGCCACGGATAGGAAGACCCCTTCTGTGCATCCCAGGGATGGCGGATGCTGCTGGTGTAGGGACTGAACCTACACCACTTCCAGGACTCCTGTCTTCTGCTTGGGACCGGGGCTCCTGGACCCGCTGCCTGCCGAGCATAGAGGGGCACAGCAGCCTCCCCAGCCAACTCCCTTGGGGGCTTCCAAAGCAGCCACCCAGAAAACGCCTGATCATAGTCCTCTAGGAATTTCTGGAGCTGTCTTCCAATACCATGAACTTCCCCAGTGCGGATGGGAGGGGCTGACCGAGCAGCCCACGGCAGGGAAGCCCCAGCCCATTGTACACCCTCCCAGCCCCGCCAGGTGTGCTCCCCGGCCTCGCTCAACCTTCATTAACTGTGGAGGTCAAGAGCCTCATCACTCCCTCTTAGCTCTGCTGTTTCCTGCAGGGAGGCACGCTTGTCTCTGGGGCTTCTATTCCCATAAACTGACCCTTCCTTTCTCATGTGAATCCACTTTAATTACAAAGCTAAATAACGAGAAGGAAATATTAAAATTAAAAAAAAAAATTCCTTACACAAAGCAAGTTTGCTTGTGCCGGCCACCGGCTCCGGGAGCTGAAGCCCAGAGTGAGGATGGCACCATGCCACTCACTAAAAGCATGAGTGTCCCTAAATCAATAATTCATTTACTTTAATGAGATAAGTACTTTGAAAACTAATTGCAAACCTGCTCCATTTACTCCGACCCGTTACAGCCCTTAATGTAAATCGCAGAACCGTGGCTGTGGGGAGGAGAAAGTCTTTAGGTGGAAGACACCGTGTCATCTCCTTTCTTCTAAGAAAGGGAAAGAAGTTCTGCCGGGCACGGTGGCTCACGCCTGTAATCCCAGCACTTTGGGAGGCCGAGGCGGGTGGATCACCTGAAGTCAGGAGTTTGAGACCAGCCTGGCCAAGAAGACGAAACCCCGTCTCCACTAAAAATACAAAAATTAGTCGGGCATGGTGGCGCGCGTCTGAAATCCCAGCTACTCGTGGGGTACTGAGGCAGGAGAATCCCTTGAACCTGGGAGGCGGAGGTTGCAGTGAGCCGAGATAGTGCCACTGCACTCCAGCCTGGGTGACAAAGTGAGACGCCATCTCAAAAAAAGCAAAGCAAAATAAAACAAAAGAACAAAAAGAAAGGGAAAGAAGTTCATGACCCGCGTGGGAGGAATCTGGGGAACTGGTGGGCTCCTGCTGTGGCTCCACCTGCCCTACTATGAGGCAGTGGGCGGGTCCCCTCCAGTATCCTTCTCCTGGGAGAGAGGGTAGCACTGGGAAGCGGGAATGTGGCAGCACACACTACAGTCGATGCCGGGAAGTGACTGTCCTGGGGCCTCCGGGGACTCCTGTGAGTCCCTCCGCCGGCAGGTGCTCTGAGCAGTCCTTCCCCAAGCCCTGAGCCCCAGGAGGTTCGCGCGGTTCCAGAGACGCCTGCGCAGGGATACATGTTGTTAGCAGAGAGAGTTTTCAGTCCATGTTTGGCAAGTGAAGTCCCGAAGGGTCCAATGTTCCAATAGCTTCCCCAGAATACAAACCCGAGACCAAAAAAAGGCTCTGACTAGCAGGTGCCCTGAGGATTCTGCTGCCAAGATGCTGAGAGCACAGCCTGTGCTGAGCGGAGGACGGAGCGACAGACCAGGAAGCTGCTCACCTACCAGAGGTTTGGCCAAGGGGCTGCGGGACCCATGGGGCCAGGAAAAGACACCTGAGTCCTTCTCACAGTTCTTTGCTTTTTTTTCCTCTCGGAGACAGTCTTGCTCTGTTACCCAGGACGGAGTGCTGTGGTGCAATCTCAGCTCACTGCAGCCTCTGTCTCCCGGGTTCAAGCGATTCTCCCCCCTCAGTCTCCCAAGTAGCTGGGATTACAGGCACGTGGCACCACGCCTGGCTAATTTTTGTATTTTTAGTAGAGACAGAGTTTCACCGTGTTGGCCAGGCTGGTCTCGAACTCCTGAGCTCAGGCAATCCACCCACCTCGGCCTCCCAAAGTACTGGGATTACAGGTATGAGCCACCACGCCTGGCCTGTCCTTTGCTTTTGTTTTGGGCAAATAATAATAATAATATAAAAGCAATGATGGTACATTTTCCAGCTTCTAATCTTGTGGGGATGGGGGTCTCACATCCTTCTTTTCCCTCCCCGTATATCCCCTTCTCTTCCCCACTCTCTCTCTCTTTCTAGTTTTTGGCCTCCCTGGGAATAGATGCCAATGCCTACACAGAAGTCCAAGCTTGTTTCCTGACATTTTCAGGAAGAGCCTGTTTTAGTGATTATGACTCTAAACATCTTGGAAAATGCAGAAGAACCTACTTCTGCTTTGCTGCTAGACACTGGTTGAGTACCCCACGGTGAATAGCTCAGCTAAACCAATCCAGCTCTTAGGGCTGACCCAGTGCAGGGAGCACCACACTGACAGGCAAAGTCGAAGCACCAGACAGCAGCCTCCAGCGACACGCCACAGACCCAGAGAAAGTATCTGAAATGGATTCCCGCTTAATTCTGAAACCCCACTCAATACTCCTATACTGGGGCGAAAGCAGAGGATAAAATCTCCATCCCTTGGCCAGGCGCGGTGGCTCAAGCCTGTAATCCCAGCACTTTGGGAGGCCGAGGCGGGCGGATCACGAGGTCAGGAGATCGAGACCATCCTGGCTAACACGGTGAAACCCCATCTCTACTAAAAATACAAAAAATTAGCCGGGCGTGGTGGTGGGCGCCTGTAGTCCCAGCTACTCGGAGGCTGAGGCGGGAGAATGGCATGAACCCGGGAGGCGGAGCTTGCAGTGAGCCAAGATCGCACCACTGCACTCCAGCCTGGGTGACACAGCCAGACTCCGTCTCAAAAAAAAAAAAAAAAAAAAATCTCCATCCCTCAAAACCCACCAGGTGTGTTACCACGGGCCACAGTCAAGGTTGTTGCTATTATGCTTCAGCATTTACTGGGCACAGGAATGTGCTGGGCCAGCCCTTCTCACAGAGGTCCCTGTCTAAATGGAACACAGGTTCCCCAGGCTGGATGGAGCCAGGGCCACTAACAACAGACACTCGGGGTCAGATGCTGGGCAGACTACAAGGAGCTCTAGAGCCTCAGGGCCAAGGGAGGGTGGTACAGGGAACTTGGCAAAGTTCTTCTCAGGTATACCCAGCAAGAGAGAGATGGACAGGCCCTTTGGAAGATCGGGAGGCAGGCGGCTGGTTGGTGGGGGTTGCACCCAGAGCTACTGAAGAGAATCCTGTTCAGGAAGGGCTCATCTCCTAATGGGAACCCCACCCTCGCCATGCCATCCTCCTCCTGCTCTGCCTGTGACAGAGAAGGGCCCACACCTGGGCCACCTTGTACTTGACCCGGCTCTCACAATCTACCTGCCATGGCTACTCGATGCCATGTCAAAAGGCACCATCCCGGCAAGTCTGGCCCCAAAGCTGCCCCACTTTCTCAGCGCTGTGCTAGAGGGAAGGCTGCTCTTTTAAAGTGGCTGCAGCTGCTTTTGCGGAGTCGCTTTTATCACTTTTAATCCCAACTCTAAGTCACTGCTCAAAACCAGAAATGTCAAAATTCTCTTTCCCTTATAATTCTGCCCTTCAGGCTAAACTGTCTGTAGGGATGACAGCAGGGCACTGGTGGGTACCGAATGCCGTCTTTCTATAGACCCACTTTTCTTCTCCCTGAAACACTGACCCAATACACAGCTGGTGTCTGGCCCACCCTGGCATCTGTGGACTCTGCCCCGGGGGCTGTGCTGTCCTCAGGTCGAAGGTGGAGCAGGAGCGGGGAGTGGGCACAGTGCCGATCTTGGGCAGAGCCCACATGCAGGACCCACAACCCTGCAGCGAGGGATGTATTCTGGGGTCCCAGCCCTTCCATGGTGAGGGCAGCTGCCTGGACCCCAGAAGTGAATGGGAAAGTGAGAGCACGGGCAGGAGGCACCAGCGATAGAGTCATCGCCGAGAAGAGCATCTCCTGTGTTACTGAGAAGACAACTGCAAACCAGCCGTGTCTGGGAGACAAGGCCTGAGGAGGGAAGGGAGTAGGCAGGACTTTGGGGGCCCGGGTGAGATGGCATTGCCTGGGACTGCATGGAAGGGAAGGGCGCTCAGCTGACACAGAAGCAGCTGGGAGAGGGCTGAGAGCAGGGACGGGCTGGTCAGTAGACCCGGCTCCCTTTGCTGAGCCTGGCAATCCTGTGTTCCCCAAGAGCTGGGAGACGCAGGGACAGGCTCGGTGTGGCCTAGGTGTTTAGGTGCCCCCGCACCTCAGGGTCACAGTAGCCACAGGGGCTCTGCAGCAGGCGCCATTCTCAGTACTGGGCAGCATTTTCCCTCTCGCACTCCTCCCCGAAGAGGCCCGTCTGAGCATCATCCCTGTTTTGCAGATGAGGAAACTGACGCTCAGAAACGTCAACTGTGAGTGCAGCGCAACGTGAGTCCAGTCAGGCGGGCCAGGCAGCCAGACGCCGAGCCCCTTCCTGGCCGCTGACGTTCCCTGGGTGGAGTGAGGACCATGGGAGACCCCGGTGTGTGGAGCCCTCTGGACAGGTGGAGCGCTGTCTGCACGTCCTGTGTGTCTAACCAGCACTTACTGAGTACACTTGGACCTGGCCCAGCCCATCGGCCACCAGGTTTAATCATCCAATAAGGAGGTACAGGGGGAGGCGGAATGGGAGCCTGCCTTGCCCAGACCCTCACACCCCTCCCCACTGGCTAGAGTCAGTTGTGGGGGACCCCGGCCCTGCTGAGGCTCAGCTTCCCCCAGGGCCCCTTCCCACAAAGCAGCCCCACGTGCCGGCTGCCTGCTCCCTGCCACAGTGGATCCAGCACTGGCTGTGGCCTCCGCCCTACACGTTCTGGGCCCTGAGTGGAACCCAGAGGGGGTCCCACTCTTTCCCCTGCACCTTGGAGCTAGGACCCCTAAGAAGAAAGACGTGGCCCGAGAAGGGCCCCAGGAAGAGCCATGAGGTGCCCACAGCGGGCACCAATAGAGCAGAGATGCCCACTGGCACCTTCACAGGTGATAGGTCAGCTGCTGGGGCCAGGCCCACGCCCGTGACTCTGAGGGCAGCACCGATGGCGAAGGCCAAAGCCAGAGCCCCAGGGGTGGCCGAGAGAGGTGTGGCCACGCTGGCCTGAGGCTGAGGACACAGCCAAGCTGCAGCTGGCTTGCCGGGCCTTGGGGTCTGACGGGAACCCGATGCCCCTCCCCTGGGAATAGGAAAACGGCCAAGGAAGACGCTGTAAACTGTGAGAAAACGACATGTGGGAGGGGACTTTCAGTCCACATCACAGAACAACTGCAAAGTCCTTTCCCAGCTCTGACGCCCACCAGCTCTGGCCAACTGCCAGACTCCGTCACCCTCCTGCATTCTCCATGGGCCGCACACTGGCCTCCTCACTGGCCCTGGCACCTGCCAGCACACTCCACCCAGGGCCTTTGCACCAGCTCCGGCCTCTCCCCCACTATCCATGTGTCTCCCTCCCTCCCTTCCACCCCAGGACTCCAGCCTCTCCCCACTCCAGCTGTTCCTTACTTCCCGTTGATCTTTGCCTAGATCCTTTTTCTCACCTCAGTTAAAGTCAAAGCCTCCACACCCCTACACCCCTCCAGTTCCCACCCCATGGCGTTAGCTCCTCAAGCCCCGTACAAACATATTCAGTTGTTCCCCCAATTGCCCATCTCCCCCATTGCAACGTAAGCACTACAAGAGATTTTTATCTGCTTTGTCTCCTGATGCAGACACTGATGTGCCTCCAGAGCCCAGGACAGGGCCTGGCACACAGCAAACACTCAATAAATGTGTGTGAGTAAATGAAGGAGGGGGCATGAGCACGCCGAAACCACAGGCACAGGGTCTCTCTCTGTGTGTGTCTCTCTTTCCTTTCCTTTTTCTCTCCCAAGACCCAAGACCTGTTTTTCTCTTGCAGAAAGTGGTGTCCTAAGGGGCATGGAGCTCCTTGGAAGGACCCGGAGGCAGAGGATGCAGGTGGAGGTGCTGCGCTGCCAGAGTCCCCCAGGAGCCTCCCAGGCCTGTGGGGCTCTCTCTCTCCCCTGCACAGGATTCCCCGGAGGGCTCTTCACAGTGCAGATTCAATGATGTGGCAGGTCTGGGGTGGTGGGGGCGCATTTCTCACAAGGTCCCAGGTGATGTGGAGGCTGCTGGAGCGGGGGCCACCGTCTGAGCAGGAGCTCGCACACAGGCGGGTAGGCAGCAGGACCCTCCCCATCCCATCCTGTGCTGGTTGCCACGGGCACCTTGGTGTGAAGCCAGGATGAAGGCGGTGCACCCCACGCTTCCCCTGTTCACGCAAGAGGCCCCCAAAGCGGCTTCCCCTCCTGTTTCTTGGCAGCTTCTGATGGAACCTGAAGAGGGGAGGGGAGGACCTCAGGTGTCCACAGCGCGCCCAGCGGAATTGTGGGCTTGTTTTTACTTGGGCTTGTGGAGCGGGGAGGCATATGAACACCTGAAATATTAATGCAGATTGCCGGGCATCGAGCTCCTTCACACACTCCAAAACTTTGCTTTGAGTTCCTCTGAGATTCCTTTTGAGGTTTGAGATTACTTTTGAGATTCTTTTGAGTTATTTGAGTAACTTTGAGATTCCCTTTCTCTGCCTGGGCTGTATGCTAAACCAAAACCACTGCTCTGGAAAAGCCTCACTTGGTCATAACTCAGTACACATAACGTGGCTAAGCGGCGGCCAGGCCAAGCCCGAGATGCAGCGGTTCTGAGCCTCAGCTTCTCCATGGAGGCTCCCACAAGCCTGGACCTCTGCAGCTGGGGACAAGTCCTGCAGCCACGGGGGCTCTGGACAGGGGCTGTGGGCAGGAAGGGGGTGGCCAGGACTGGCCTGGGAGCCAGCCATGACCGGGCACAAGCAGATCCCACTGAGGGCCCCTCACCTTGGTTTCCCTGCCAGGACTTGCACATTTCTCTGTAAATTCCACCTCGATCGTTTTCCTTTGAAGAACAATCGGTGGGCAGATCTCCATTGATCACACAGGGGCAAATTGATTAGGATCCTAAATTAGGTCAGTGCCACTGTCTGCTCAGAGGGCAGGACCCCTTAACCCTGTTCCAGTCTCGAGAGGGGGAGGGAGGGAGGCCCAGGCTGGTAGGAAGGGCTGTGGGCCCTTTGGCAGGCTCACGGTGCCAGCTGTGGATGGGCCCACGGGGCAGGAGCAGAGTTGCAGATCTGTGGCTACCCCGTGTGCCCCACAAGGCTGGAATCTATCCCTATGTGGGTCACAAGGACGGCCAGGCCAAGACTGGTCCAATACAATCAGTTGCTCCCTGATGGATGGAAACCAACCCACGTGCCTTCACCCATGAGCACTGTGGGAGCCACAGGAGGACGAGGCTCCTTCTTGCTTCTTGGCTGCAAAGCGCCAGCTCTGGTTGCCTTCTCCTTGTTTCAGGTGACCTGGCTCCCAAAGCTGTTGGCAGTCTGATGAGCTCTGCAGGTGAGACTGGAGCTGGTAAGGCCTCAGCTGCCTCCCCTGGGAGAACTTGCTCTTGGCCCCTCTGGGTAGAGGTGACTTCGCTGAGCAGGCTCTGGGCCTTCAGCTCAGGCAGGGTAACTCGCCCAGGCCTAGTTTGCCCCTCCAGGGTTCCCAGGGCCCTGCGAAGCCACTCTGACCCCAGTGGATCCTGGGGTCACCACCCCGGCTATGCTGCCTCCCCCAATCTTTGGAGGGTTCAAGCTCTGGAAACACTCAGGCTAGAGGGAGAACACAGCAAGGGCAAACTTTTCGTGATTTCTGTTCTTTCCTCTCTCCCGGCCCAGCATTGGGAAAGTGGCCAGCACTTTTAAGGAGCAATCCAAGTGAACGCTGGTATTTTACAGGCACTTTGTAAATTCTGCAGCACTTGAAATTGATGTGATTTGTTTGAAACGCTGGAAGGCACGTGGAGTTTCTGCGGACACACAGGCCTTCTGCCCTGGTCAGATTTTTACCAGTCGTGGCAGGGCCCTGGGGCCTGGCTGGGAGAGTCCCGTGCTGCTCATGGCAGAAGTCCCGGGAGTGGCCACTGGAGGGGAGGCAGGAAGGCAGAGGCTACCCCAGCCCATAGTGAGCCAGCCCCACCTGCTCTCTAGGGTGGCCAGGCCGTATCCACCTGGAAGGCAGACCAAATGCCACCACACCCCCTCTGCCCTGAGCCCAGGCTCCATGAGAGCTAGGACTCTGCCTGTTGTTGCCTAGAACGGTGCCTGACACACAGCGGGAGCCAGTGAATGCCTGGATGAATGCGCCTTACAAGGGGCAGAACTATGTCCCCAAAAAGGCATGTCCAGTCCTAACCCCCAGAGCCTGGAATGTGACCTTATTTGGAAGAAGGGTCTTTGCAGATATGACTAAATTAAGGATAATAAAATGAGATCATGCTAGATTTAGGGTTGGCCCTAAATCGAATGGCAGTTGCCTTTATAAGAAAAAGGAGGGAGGTTTGAGATACACAAGGAAGAAGGGCTCGTGGAGCCAGAGGCAGAGATTGGAGAGTCAAGGAATGCTTGGAGCCCCCAGAAGCTAGAAAAGGCAGGAAGGATCCTTCCCTAGAGCTTTGGCTGGAGCACGGCCTTGCTGGCATCTTTTTTTTTTTTTTTTTTCTTAGACGGAGTTTTGCTCTTGTCGTCCAGGCTGGAGTGCAGTGGTGTAATTTCAGCTCACTGTAGCTTCTACCTCCCGAGTTCAAGTGATTCTCATCCCTCAGCTTCCCAAGTAGCTGGGATTACAGGCACCTGCCACCACACCCAGCTAATTTTTGTATTTTTAGTAGAGACAGGGTTTCACCATGTTGGCCAGGCTGGTCTCAAACTCCTGAACTCAGGTGATCCACATGCCTCGGCCTCCCAGAGTGCTGGGATTACAGGTGTGAGCCACCAAGCCTGGCCTTGTTTTTTTAAAGATGGGGTCTCACTATGTTGTCCAGGCTATCCTCAAACTCCTGGGCTCAAGTGATCCTCCTACCTCAGCCTCCCAAGTTGGTAGGATTACAGGCAGAAGTCACGCACCCGGCTCCTGCTGACATCTTGATTTTAGACTTGTGGGCTCCAGAACAGTGAGAATCCATTTCTGTGGTCTCATGTCACCCGGTTCATGATCACCTGTTACAGCAGCCCCAGGAGACTCATCCATACGCTATGGTCTGGAGCTTAATTCTAGCAAGAGCAGATTCTCCTCATAGCTTCCCCACTTCACCCACCTGGTTCTGTTTCTGTTTTCCTCCCTGGGTCCTTGACAAGGATGGGCCCGGGGTACAGCCTCTGTGGTTGGTGGGTCCTGTGCGTACTGCCAGAGGGGGTGTGCTCCGTGAATTGGGCCTCGACTTCCCCAGGTTCTGTACCTTCTCCTTGGCTCCTGGCCCCATGGAAGGTTCTGTTCCCCTGTAAGTTTCTGTGGGGCGAGCTGGGTGGGACCATGGGGAAGTGTCCAGTGTTACTGGTCTGGCTGCCACCATTGCCCTTGGAGAGAGACCCTCAGTGCGAGAGGAGGGGGAGCGCAGATGTGTGGCAATCATAAAAACTACATCAAATGACTCCAGAAAGCAGCCCATGCAGCCTCCGTTCCAGGCAGACTTTCCACCACCTTCCCTGCCGGATGCCACGCTCAGCAGTGACCGCGGGGTGAGCTGGGCAGATGCGGTCCAGCCCCCTGATCCAAAGGACAAAAAGCAGAACACAAACAGTTCCAAAGAACAAAACCCTCTCCGCCTGGAGGAATGCTGGAAACGAAACCAGGCTTCATGAGCTTGCTCCTAAGTTTTTAAATGTAATGCCGTGTCCTCCCCAAAGCCGGCCCTGGGGGGCCACAATTATTAACTGTCTTCAGGCGGTCGTGGGGAGCAGCTGGTCTCCGGGGCTCCCACAGCCTCCCGCTTAACGAGGGTTTCACTGGCAGCAGCTGACACTGTCCTCTCTCTTGCTTTTTCCTTTCCCTAATAGTCTCTCATGAAGGACCTCATCAAAAGCTTTTTGAAAACGCAGGTAAATTATGTCCACTGGGCTGCCAGAATGACTGCCACTTTATTAACTTTTTAGAGCACTCTGGTGAGTCAGAGAGTCTGATTTCCTTTTAGATATGTGTAGCAGTTTGACCTTATTACCTCTGGGCACACGGGTCTGTAATTTCCAGGGTCTCCCAGGCTGATGTTAGCGACTTTCCAATTTCCAGAAAGAGCTTAGTTTCCGAATGCCTTTCAAGATCACTGCTATTTTATACTTTCTAATTCCATTAGGTGAATCCTCTCCCATTCCAGAGATTTAGTGGGCTGGGATTTTGCAGGTAAGCTTATAAACTGCTTCCTGAGAGCCTGCGACTAGGCAAGCCTGCCAACTCCGGGCAGGTCGTGTTCACCACCAGCTCCAGGTGACTTTGGACAGGTGGCTCAGAACTGGCTTGGGGAGGGGGCCCCCACAGAGCTCAAGTGCAGAAGGCTCATGGCACAGCAGCCAGACTGCTTAGGCAGCAGGAATTTAAATTTATACAAACACTGTGTAAATCCGTTCCCACTGTAACAGACTTAGACCAGAGCTGACTTTTCCCAGAGGGCCGCTCACCTGGACCAGGCAGGTGAGACTGTCTGCTCCAGCCTTCCTGCCCCTCTCAGCCTTCTCTGGGCATTGCTCTGCCCTCCTTCCTTTGATTCCAATGGGAAAGGACCCTGGTTATAGCTGCCTGTTCTCCCAGGGCAGAAACAACCTTGAACGAAGTGAGCGAGTTTCCCGTTTGGCCTGGCCTCCATCCCCAGCTGATGTGGGAGCCTGGACTTCTTGGCACATTCCCCGTGAGGACATTCCAGCCCCTTGAAGGGAAGTGTCCTCATCCTCATGGTCCAGGCACCTTCTCACCTTGTTTTCTTCAGCTTCTGATCTACCTGCTAAAGTCAGTGCTCCACCCCCCTGTCTCATCCAGGTGTGCTTTCTGTGTTCTGTCGGGACTGTTCCTTTTCTTAGGGGGTATTATTTGGAATTGCATTGGACTCATTCGGCTAAGTTTCTGTGTCCTGTGATTTGACTTGCAGGGAGGCTGTTACTGGGCCGGAGTCCCAGTGCAGAGCTCCAGAAATGCTTGGAATTTCCTGCATGCCAGGACGCTCTTTAGAAAGTGATGAGGTGACTCTTGGTGGCCCCCAGATAAGATAGCTTCAGAATGGGGGGTGGGCCCAGAGACGCCAACTTTGTGGTTAGAGGGCTGGGACTTCAGACTGGCTCAGCCTCAGGAGAGGGGAGGGGGCTGGAGATCGAGTTCAATCAGGTGTCCAGTAATGTCATCAATCATTCCTACACAAAATCCTGATGGAGAAAGCTCTGGGCCCCTAAGTGCGGTGGAGCTTCCCACTTGGCGAACACGTGGGTGTGCCCGGAGAGTGATGGGGTGAGGGCATAGAAGCTCTGCGCTCCCGCTCAGACCTCGCCCTCCCTGGATCCTTTATAACAAAACTGGAATCGTTTGTATGCCGCTTTCTTGAGTTCTGTGAGATGTTCTAGCAATGAATGAACCTGAGGGAGTCATAGGAACCCCAGAATTTGCAGCTGGCTGGTCAGAAGGTGGGTCCTGAGGCTAGGAGCTGGCTTGGAAGTGAGGGTGGTCTTGTGGGGGACTTTGCCCTGCACCTTGGAGTCTGAGGCTGACTCTGAGTAGTGAGTGGCAGAATTGCACTGAAGCCCACCCACTTGGGGTGGGGGCAAGGGGACATCACACCAGATGCAGACCTCACTGGCTCTGGGCCCTGTGCCATTTCTCAGCCTTGGTTGGGGCATCATACTCTTTGGCGGGTTGCTGAACCTTTAGGGCCTTCAGTGCCTCACCTTCAAGCTGATGGTGTTGGGATGGATGATCTCCAAGGTCTGTCCAGTCCTGACACGCTGTAACCCTGAGCCATGATGCCCATGTCACTCTCTCTCTCTCTCTCTTTTTTGATTTGAGACAGAGCCTTGCTCTGTTACCCAGGCTGGAGTGCAGTGGCGTGATCTCGGCTCACTGCAGCCTCCACCTCCCAGGTTCAAGCGATTCTCCTGCCTCAGCCTCCCAACTAACTAGGATTATAGGCGCATGCCACCACACCTGGCTAATTTTTGTATTTTCAGTAGAGATAGCGTTTCACCATGTTGACCTAGCTGGTCTTAAACTCCTGACCTCAGATGATCCACCTGCTTCAGTCTCCCAAAGTGCTGGGATTACAGGTATGAGCTACCAGTCCTGGCCCCATGTCACTCTCTATGGAGGAAGATGCCAGGGCTCATGGCCTTGTTGTCTGGGACCTCGGTTGACACCATTCGTCTCAGGGAGAGACCTCCTGAGTCATGGAGAAGCCCAGGAAGGGTCTAAGGTGTGGAAACCTGGGCATGCCCATTGGTGGGGTAGGAGGAGGAGGAGCTAGAAACGGGCAAGGCAGAGAGAAAAGGACCGGAAGGGGGTGACTCTCCAGTCTAACTTGATGGCTCTGGGCTCTATCCACACGATTTCTAAAATGCCTTCTCTTTTTTATGCCCCTTCTATAGAATTCAACCTGCCCATGTCAAAAATGTCCTCGGTCTCTGCACATTTTCCCCTTCTCCAGGGAGTTTTCACCTCTTTCAACCCTCCGCATCATCCACTTTCTCTCCCATCTCCTGGAGGCGGAGTAAATGCATTTCCTGGCTGCCGTGAGGGGCAAGCAGGGAGAGCCGCTTCTCTGCGAGTCTGCCAGGGCGTCCCCTGCAGGAAGCAACTGCTCAGGGCTGGCTGGTTGCAGACCATCCAGCCAGACCCTGGCCACGTTCAGGCTGCCTCTGCAATGGTACCAATGTTTCCCAGCCCACCTTGCCTCACGTCCCATTTCATTCCAGAAACCGCCCCTACACAAAAGTTCTTCCCTGAGCGTGACTGACATTGCCTCTTGATGGCTTCCCCCATGGGTCTGAGTGCCATGCTCCTGACCACAGAGGCCAAGCTCAGCCCCTTCCTCCACGGCAGACCTTCTGGCCCTTCCTCAGCTGGAGTGTTGCTCACTCTCCCGCTGCGGGTCGGGATGTCTCTTCCACCCTCTGAGCTCTAGCCACAGTTCCCAGGCCAGCCCTCTGCCATCTTCATGGGAAAAGGAAGCTGATCTTCTCTTTTGCGACCCCAAGCCTCTGGCCCGTACCTCCTCCTGGACTCCCTTCCCCCAGGAAAAGCCACACTCATGCTCTGGCTGACTCCAGCCCCCAAGTGATGACCCAAGGCTCTGGCATCCTTCTCCCTCCCCGACTTCCCATGCCTTCACTTCCCTCCCCATCTGTCCCTCTCCAGTAGTCCCCGGACCTTGTCCCCACCTGTGCTGCCCGCTCCCTGCCACCCTCTTTCCTTTTTCTCTCATTTCTGCTCCTTCCTCCCACAGAGGACATCGGTCCTGGGCCTAATTAGGACAGCTCAGCCGTTGTGCCCTGAAATGTCTCCCTCACCCTCTCGTCTTCACACGCCTCCTTGTCCAGCTTAGCTGTCATACTGGGGTGTTCCTCCAAATTCACATCTACATAAAGCCTCAGAATGTGACCTCATTAGGAAATAGGATCTTTGCAATTAGCTAAGATCAGATCAGACTGGACTGGTGTGGGCTTTACATCCGATCACAGGGGTTCTTCTGAGAAGTGGAGATGGGGATACGAAAGATAGAGACGTGTAGACACACGCCGGGAAGAGGGCATGGGAGGGCAGAGGCAGAGCTTGTAGCAATGCTGTCCCAGCCGAGGAATGCCCAGGGTCCCAGGAGCTGGAAGAGGCCAGGATGGATCCTCCCCTGGAGCCTTCAGAGGGTGCACAGCCCTGCCCACACCCTGACTTCAGAGTCCTGGCCTCCAGAACTGGGAGAGGAGGCATTTCTGCTATTGAAGCTGCGTGGTTTATTATGGCAGCCCCAGGAAACACACTCCAGGACTCAACCATCCAAGGAGTCACAGGTCACTGTCCGGGACTCCTCACAGGCAACAGGTGCTCAGTGAATACTGGCCCTTCCCACTCCCGCCTCTGAGAGCCGTAGGGAAAAATTCCCCCCTTGAGGATCGCTGCCCTATAAACACACCTTCTCTATTGTCACCTGGCCTGCTGGATCCTCCTCCCCGTCTCCCTGGGGATCGTCCCATCCACACCTTCTCTGTTCTCCCGCTACCTGACTTTCTGCAGGTGACCTCCCCCCATTCCACTGTCAGCTCCCTGCACCCCCCCACTTCTTTTCTCCTGCGGGGGCCTTGGTCTTTCCTCTCCCTTATCTGTCACTATCCCCTCTCCAGTGTCAACACCCTCTCTTTCCTTGTCATTAGCATTTAAGTGCTGGGTTCCTTTCCATTGTAAACATTAACTCAAGCAAGCCCTCCAGCAAGGCGAGCCTGTCACTGCCTCATCCACCTGCAAACCCTCCAGCCAGGTGAGCCCCGTCACTGCTCCATCCACCTGCAAACCCTCCAGCAAGGTGAGCCTCACCACTGCTCTCATCCACCTGCCCACACTGCCCCTCCCTGTGCCCACCCTACAGCATCTGGAGTGGAGACTGTCCTTCCTACCACTGCTGCCATCAGGGCCACTGCTGCTTCTCCATTCAGCTTGCATCTGTCTGCCTTCTTGGCTTGACCTCTCCCCCTTCTGAGAATCACTTTCTTCCTCCTTCCTGCCACCCTCTTGCTGGTCTTCGGCCTCTGTGGCCACCCCCCTGGTTCTCCTCCATCCTTTGGTGGCTCCTCCAACCCTTGGCCATTGGCTCCTCTTCCTCATAAATGTCAATTTCCATGGAGGAGCATTCCCTGCTCCCTTTTCCCAACTCCACTGCCAGGGCCCCTGCCATGGTTTTGAGAATAGCCCTGTGCCATTTACTTCCAAAGAGAAGTGTGCTGTCCTTGCCTGTCTCCTGAGCTCAGAACCATCTCTCCAGGTGTACTGACCTGTCCACTGGGGTCCCTCAGATACCCAAGCCTCTAAGGCTGATTTCAGTACCCTTCGCTAAAAGCCTCTCCTCCGGCACTCCCCAGCTCAAGAGTGTCACCCCCTCCCCTGTCTTGCTCAAGCCAAACACCTGTGGCCCATCTGCCATGCCTCCTTCTCCTGTACCCAGGTCTGTCCTTTCCTATTATTTAATATGGCCACTTCTCTTCTTTCCCTTTACCACTGGACAGGAACAAGGGCTGCCATTTCTTACTGAGAATAATACAGTGGGGCCAGACCAGGACATACCACTAAGGGCATCCAAGACTGGTCCCCTCCACATGCAGGGCCTGGGAAGACAGTGATGGAGGCAGACTAAGGAAGGGAAAGAGGCCGTTCTGGTGGCCCTGTTCCTCCTGCCTTGGGCCTGGGGGGCAAGGTGGGGAAGCCCTCCTGCTTTAATCCACAAACACACAGAGGGACAACAGCCTTTGCCCACTGGTGTGACCATGACAATACCTTGCACAGAGCATGTACTACACGCCATCTTCATCCCTATTTTGCAGATAAGGAAATGAGGCAGAGATATTAAGTCATTTGTCCAATGTTATGCAACAAGATGCTGGGGCTGGATTTGGACTCCTTTTCTTTACTTTTCTTTTCTTTTCTTTCTTTTCATTTTTTTTTCTCCAAAGCCCAGGACTGATTACTTAATTTTCAGGGCCCATTGCAAAATGAAAATATGCATCTTTTCTTTCTTTCTTTTTTTTTTTGAGATGGAGTCTCGCTCTTGTCACCCAGGTTGGAGTGCAGTGGTGCGATCTTGGCTCACTGCAGCCTCTGCCTCCCAGGTTCAAGCGATTCTCCTGCCTCAGCCTCCTGAGTACCTGGGATTACAGGTGCTTGCCACCATGCCCTGCTAATTTTGTGTTTTTAGTAGAGACAGGGTTTCACCATGATGGCCAGGCTGGTCTCGAATTCCTGACCTCAGGTGATCCGCCCACCTTGGCCTCCCAAAGTGTTGGGATTACAGGCGTGAGCCACTGTACCTGGCCTAAAAATCAGTAAGAATTTGAAGCTGGGACAGCAGAGCATCAAGCCAGGCATGGGGGTCTTCTAAGCTCAGGTCGGATCCCTGTGTGCCTGCCGGGACTCAAGCTCATTAGCCGCTCTTGGTACTGTCTTTCTCCCCAGGCAGGGCTTTCTCCCAGGCTCAGGTCCCTCCAAGGCACGCTGGAACGCTCTCTCTGAGGACGGAGGACACCTGGGCCATGTTCCTACCACCAAGTCTTTCTTCTGATTTTCCCTTCTCCCACCCCATCTCATTCCAACTGAAAGCTCTGACCCTGTGGCTACTTCCCTGGGTGACCCTGGGCAAATCACCAAACTTCTCTGGACCCCATTGCCTTATTAAAGACAGTAAGGACACAGGTCCTAAAAGGGTGCAGAGCCACTGTAGAAAGTATCAGATCCCAGAAAAGAAGCAGATCCTACTCCCAGGACAACATGAGGAGGGTCAGGACCTAGAGGCACAGGAGCTCCCTGGGGGCTCCCCATGGCTCCAAAGGGTCTAGTCCAGCCAGTGACCACAAGAACAGAATCCACACCAGCAGCCGGCCACAGAGGGCTGGCCACGTATTCAGCACTGAGCTGGCCCTTCCCTCGGAATATGTCCTCAAAACAGCCCGGTGGGTGGGCCTGGTTAGGGCCATCTCCCTTTCCGGGGTGGGAACGCCGAGGCTGAGAGATGACGGAAACTTGTGGAGTCAGTAAGGGGTGAGGGGGAGGGTTAACACCAGCTTTGGGGTGTGTGGGGTTCCCTGATGGAGAGAAACAGTCCAGGCTTAGAGATCAGAAATACACAGGCAGCAGCTGCCATTGCTATTGGCAGTCACTGGTTAAATGGCCTTTGGGGCTGGGGGCGGGGGGCCCTGTTGATCTTGGGGTTGTCTTGAAGGAGAACCTCACGCCCTGTTTGCAGGAAGACCCAGGCCTCACTGTCTGACTGTCTCTATGACACATGGCTCATCTGAGTCCAGACCTGCATGCAGGTGGCAACACACTGGAGATACTATCACTTAAAATCACAAGCCGACAGGAATAACCACCAGCATTTTCTCCCCAGTGGGAGCTGGGACAAGCCATTCCCTTCTTCTCAGTGTTACACAGGCTGCCGGCCGGCCTGGGGAGCCACATGTCCCCTGCCCACGTGGGGCCATGCAGATCCTACCTGGCTGCCTCCCCAGGTGGCCCCTTCCCTGCTGTTTCCTGAGGAGGGGGCAGGGGGTCTCTCCTGTCCTCCTGTCAGATCGCTCCAATTGCCCCCTTTGGGAACTTCCCTATTGTTGGTGAAATTGTTTAAGTTGGGTGTTTTGCTCAGTTCCAGCTCTGTCATCGCAGATAATTGTGTCACCTGACTCATGTTCCTGTGTGAGTCAGTCCTTTGTGCCCCTGGGGTGCTGTGGAGGGAGGGCCCTGGATGCAAGAAGTTGGTGCTTGAATCCTGTCCTCTTCCTCCCCTGTCCCCTCTCCCAACATCCTTCTCCAGAAAGATTGTCTTCCCGATGTGCCGGTTGTGCCTCTGTCTGCTTGCCCCGTGTCCCCATCTCCAGGGCCACCCCCAGTACCAGGGGCCTCCGACGGTGGTGGGCCATGGCGGAGAAGCCACTCACCTGCTAGGAATTTGAAAAATGTTCGCATGTTTCAAGGGGCGCCCTGCTGGGGCTCTGCCTCCCAGGAGTAGCACTGACTCCCTCTGGGGCTTGGCTTGGAGCCAAAGAACAGAGTGGTGACCTGTGGCTACCAGGAGTCCCTGGCGGGATCGAGCCGCCTGGTGGACGGGTGGCACTGCCCTGCCTGTGCCAGCAGATCCAGGGTGTTCTCTGAGCCCCTGCAGCAAACTGAGCCAACCCCTCCACAGCTGACCTAAAGCCCCCAGGAGTGACACCCACCACCAGGGACTGAGGGCCACTTGTACCCTTGTCATTTGTTGTTGGCTGTGGGGACAGGGCTGAGACCAAAGTCTGTGTTCAGAGCCCTCTGCCTGAAACCTGGTGTCACCAGAATTTTCTAGGATGCTTCGGGCTCCAGGGCTGTGAGAAGGGAAGAGAGTGTTTTAGGGTGGGGTGGATGGAGTCAGGTTGTTGGAGGAGGTGTGCAGAGGCCTGCACATAAGAGGCTGCCCTGTGCCCAGAGTCCCTGTGGTCCCCCAGTGAAATCACCAAGCCAGGCTCAGCTTGGCAGGCTATAGGGTAAACAGTGCTCTGGGGGGGTGCTAGCAGATGGGGCTAGTCCTGGGAGGCAGTGTGAGGCTGACCCTGGTCCTGGGGCACATAGGTGGCCCCAAGATGGGTATTGGTACCACAGAGCTCAGCCCATTGGCAGTGATGTCCGAGTGGGGCAGGTCCAGGATGGCTGCGGACAGGTACCAGGAGTTGGCTTCAGTGCAAAAACAGTTAAAGTCCGAGGACAGAAAGAACTGGGCTGCAGGGAGCCCATGCCCTCTCTGCCATAGTGATAGGCAGTATGTGCAGGGGGGAAGGAGGCACCTTCTGCCAAGAAGGGACCTGACCTGGCCCGGCCAGCCGGAGCTGACCCAGGTCTCCCTGCCTCCTCCGTTTCCTGCAGGCAGAACTCTTCCAGGGTTGGCGATTCAGCACAGGTGCGCCCCAGATTAGTGTCCAGCGCCACCCTGGCCTCGTAGAGAGACAGTCAGGTGTCAGCAGAGCTGCTGAGCCAGGGCAGGGGCGGACACTGACCCCGTGCACACAGCTGGCCAAGAGAAGCCTGTGTGCCCTGGCCGGTCCTCCTGCCAGCAGCGTCCACCTGTCTGGGCACTGGTACCACCTTTCTGGGCACTGGTACCCCTCCTACAATTGTTCTCAAGATGTGCTCCTGCCTTTTGGCTGGAGACTGGGGTGGGGGTTGAATATCAGGACGGCGGGGAGTTTCCTGCCCTTATGACCTGGCAGGAGCTTCAGGACCTTGCTGCCTCAGTTTTTTCATTTGCAACACAAGGAAATAGTATTGCCTCATCGGGTGCCATGAAGATGAAGTGAGAGAATTTTAAGATTGCTCAGCAAAGGGCCCGGCACATGGTAAGCGCTCAGCCAAACCGAGGTATCGCAGCTCTTCTCCGCACGCAGGCAGGAGGGAACTCCTTTGCCCTGCTGTGAGACTGAGGAGTTGGAGCTTCTGTATCTGGGTGGGGAGGCTGGTCTGACCTCTCTCCTCCCACCTGCCCTGGGCAGAGGCTGGTCCTGGTCATGGGACTCAGGGAGCCCTGTGGTGCAGGGCTAGCTCAGTGGCACCTGGAAATACCACGTCAGGGCACCAGCAAGGGTCCCCTTATCCCCCAAGAGGCCAGGGGCACAGACGTCTCCACCTGGCTCACTCCCCGCTGCTGGTCCCCAGAATTTTCCACCCCAGGAAATGTCTCCCCTGCCTGCAGCTTCAGCCAAAGCCCAGGAGGCACGCTTGGCTCCTGCCCGTCCTTCCTGACCCCAGTGCCCCCAGCACAATCCAGCCAGCAAGCCTCTCAGCCCTTCCTCCAAAACCAACCCCAAATCCCCTTCTCTCTATGTCCTGCTAGTGCCCCAATCCAGGTCACCTTTACCCCCTCCCCACACCAGGGTCCCACATGGCCCCCACAGGCGTCTCCATCCCACCCCTGTCCCGCCTCCATCATCCACCTGCCCCAGAGCTAGGGGTCGACCTGGTCCTGCCTTAGACTCTTGGCTATGCCACCTGACCTTCCTGAGCCAGCCTGCCTCTCCCCACCCCTTCTCTCTCCCTCTCTCTCTCTCCATATATATATCGCTCTCTCTCTCCCCACTCTCTCTCTCTCCCCTCTCTGTCTTCCCTCTCTGTCTCTCTCCCCATCCCCTGGCCTCATGCTCCTCCTGTCCTCACTGAAGTTTCCTCCCAGATTCTTCTGACCTTCCCAGCTTGTTCCTGGCTGGGACCTGCGCTCCAGCTGTCTCTGTGTCTGGCTTGCTCTGTCCCTGACATCACCTGGTCATTAGGTCTCAGAGAGGCCCGAGGCCCCTGACTACCAGGCCTGAAGCACAGCCTGGGCCTCACGCTTGTTCTGTTCTCTGCTGAGCACTCACGTGATCATGGTTTCCTGTTTGGGGACTAATGGTCCCCCCCAACCTCCAAGACGGTAGGCTTCATGAGCTCAGGGCCACCCACGTCCCCAGTACCTGGATGGTGCAGACCACACGCTCACTGAAGTCCCTGAAGGGAAGCAAAGGGATGGGCAAGGGCCCTCCCCATGGACACAGAAGCGCGGGGGTATCAGGCAGGGTTTGCCAGCACATGCCTGTGCGGGGGGTATCAGGCAGGGTTTGCCAGCCCATGCCTGTGCGGGGGGTATCAGGAAGGGTTTGCCAGCACATGCCTGTGCGGGGGGGATCAGGCAGGGTTTGCCAGCACATGCCTGTGCCTGGCTCTCTGCCAGATGCATTGGCCGCCCTTGAAGGACTTCAGATCTGGTTACGGCAGCTCCCCCACCCCTCCTCACCCGTACTAACACTGTGTAGTCAAGCGGCACATGGTGGGGTGTGGATGGCTAGGAAGCAGGAGGCCCTTGCGCTGGGCTTGGAGCTGGAACAGTCAGAGGCGATGCTTCCTTTAAACCCAGAGCCACCGGAGGACCCAGGTGTTCCATCCCTGGTATATACCCAAGAGAAACGAAAACGTATGTTCAAACAACTAGCTGCACACGCGTATTCACTGCAGCGTCATTCACCACAGCCAAAAACGGGAAATGACCCGAATGCCATCAAGTGTTGAAACCATCAACACACCGTAGTCCGTCCACACAATGGAATCCCATTTGGCCATAACAAGGAAGGCGTTTCTGACACATGCCGCACTGTGGATGAACCCTGAAGATGGCACACTCAGAGACAGAAGCCACACAAAGGCCCTGCGTGGTATGATTCTATTCATGTGACATGTCTGGAGCAGAGCCATCCAGGGATGGAAAGCAGAGGACTGTCCCCCAGGGGCTGGCAGAGGCGGAAACGAGTGACTCTGGTGGGTCAAGGTTCTTCTGGGTGAAGAGACATTCTGGAGTGGATTATGATGGTTGCCCAACTCTGTGAATACACTAAAAACCCCGGAACTGTACACCCTAAAGGAGTGAATGGCATGTGAATTGTTATCTTAATAAAGCTGCTTTTTTAAAAAAAATAATGTATTTTGGCTGGGTGCAGTGGCTCACGCCTGTAATCCCAGCACTTTGGGAGCCCGAGGCAGGTGGATCACCTCAGGTTAGGAGTTCGAGACCAGCCTGGGCAGCATGGTGAAACCCCGTCTTTACTAAAAATACAAAACTAGCCAGCTGTGGTGGCGGCGCCTGTAATCCCAGCTGCTCGGGAGGCTGAGGCGGGAGAATCACTTGAACCCAGTAGTGACAGGTTGCAGTGAGCCCAGATTGTGCCTCTGCACTCCAGCCTGGGTGACAGAGCGAGACTCCACCTTAAAAAAAAAAAAATGGAGTGTTTCTTCAGCTGCTGCACCAGCCAGGCATGTTCTCAGCATTCCACGCGCACTGATTCACCCAACACACAACAGCTCTCTGAGGGAGGGGTGACCACTGCCCCTCTTGTACAGAAGTGAATCTGAGGCTAGGAGAGATTACTTGCCTAAGGAGTCAGGACTGGTAAGGGGTGGAGCAGGGTTTACAGCCAGCTCCCTGTGGCTCTAGGGCCTGCACACTCAGCCACTCCATCTGCTGTGGCTCCTAGCGAACCCATGATGACATCAGCCTTGGCCTTCTCCAAACTCCAGGGTGGTGGTGCCAGCTCCACTTTTGCCTGGAGGGTTGGTGGGTGACACTGGGCACATTGAGCCTTGTGTTCTACCAGGGACCAGAGGAAGCCCAGCCCACTTCTCTGCCCCTTCCTGGTGCAGCCCACCATGCCCCCGAGGCTGCCACCGGGTTCAGGCTGTATACACGCATCACAGCCTGGTTCTGCCCCACCTGCCTGGCTCTGCCCAGATCTTTCAAAGCTCTGAGGCCTCCAAGGATTCCAATGGGGGGGTAATGCTGCTTGACGGGTACCTTATACTGTAAATACAGATATAAGTATTACAATTGAGTTTAATATTTAATACAATCGGGTTAATACACATTCCAAACTCCATAAATAATCATTAGCTGAGGTTCTAATTGTGCTGGTGGGATCCAACTTCATGACTAATTTAAAGACCAGAAGATATTCCCATACTCAGCTCCCTGAAACACCATAAATTAACCCGCAGCCCAATCTCTGCTATTACAGCCGACACGGTATGTTTGCCAAGGAAGACCTGGCCACTACGGGCCTCTGCCCAAACCTCCCCAGGTTCACCGCCTGGACAGGCAGGGGTAGCATGTGGTGTGCTGGGCCTTGAAAACTCCACCAGGTCAAGGGTCAAATCACTGTTGCGGGTGGAGGCTTGGAAGGAGGGTTGGCTGGAGTGTGGGGGCTCATGGTGGGAACTGAGCTGCTTGTCAGGGGAAGCAGAGGATGGGGCAAGCCAGAGGGCTCAGAGACAGCATGTGCAAACACAGAGCCTGGGCACATCCCCTTAGCCCCCTGCAGCCCTGCACGCTGGGCAGGGGACTCACAGGCGATGGGAGGCTGTCTCTGCAGAGTTCTGGGAGGGAATCCAGAGTTGCCACCCAAGCAAAATCCCAAGAGCTTTACAGGCAGGAGGGCAGGGGCAGTTTTCTCAGCATGACTGGAGACTTCTGTGTGATATGAGGAAAAAGCCTGGAAAGTGTGGCTCACCCCGCGAATGTACACAAAATGCCAACATTTCAGGGGTGTGTGGTGACAATGAGGGGCCACATCTGGAATTGAGATGGTTCCAGGAAGGCTGGAATGCTGGCCCGTGGCAGCCATGGGGGGCTTCAGGGGTCCAGTCCTGGGAGTGGCAGCACCAGAACTCCACACCCCTACTCCCCAGGCCTGATGGAGTTCCCTGGCCCGTGGCTCCAGGCTGCCTGCAGCAACAGCATCACAGGAAAGAGGGCCTCTACCCCCCTCCTAAGAATAGCTGAGGACCCTGGCTCCTGGCACCCCAGAAGAGGGACCCCTGATGCCAAGCTCCTGGCATCACCCTGCCTGATGGGGTGGTTCAGGCGCCTGCCACATGGCACCTGTTCCCAGAGTGGAGGGGGTTGAATCCAGAACCTTGCTGGCCTTGCCTCTTGGTGGGCGCCCCCTCCCCAGCTGCCTCCCACTGGGAAGTGGCCCATCCAGTGGGATGGGGAACCAGGGAGCATGCAGACCCCCGCCCAGCCTGTGTGCTGTGGGCGTGGCCTGTGTTGCTGGTCAGGCCTGTGCCCAGTCTTGGCCTGGAGATCTGCCCTGCCAGCAGCAGCCCGCACAGCTTGTGTCTCTGCCTGGTGTCCAGGTGCAGCCTCACACGAAAGGCACCCCTGACTTAAGCCCCGACCCCGTGCAGGACGAAGATGCATCCACATGCATAGGGCAGCGGCCCATGGTCAACTTAGTGAAATAGCCAGGGCACATGATACCAGAATGAGAAGGCACTTAGTGGTCTCCTGGCCCAGGCCCTCCAGTGACAGATGAGGAAATGCAAGCTGTGGGAGGAGAGGCAGGGGAGTGGTGCCAGCAGCCAGTTCTGGTGGAGCACTCTCATGGGGCCAGCTGCCTCTGCCTCTGTCATCCCACCTACATCTCCACATGCTCCTCTCACAACTTTCGGAGGCACATGTCAGTTATGCGCCCATTTTACAGAGGAGGAAATTGAGGCTCACAGAGCATCAGTCCTCCAATTATTAGTGGCAGAGCTGGGACTGAAATTCTGGCTTAGAACCACACTGTGATAGAAGGAGGAGAAGAAGAGAGGGCAGGGGAGGGGTGGCAACAGGGTGAGGTGGGCGTGGGAGGTGTTCACGGCATCTTAGGAACAGCCAGAAAAAAAAGATACAGAATTGCATTAGCAGGAGGTGTCTCTGCTTCTCTAGGTTGGAAATTTTGGGGACATGGGTCCTGGCACACAATGGGCATTCAGTATTTACTGACAGGGTCCCACAGCACTCAGGACATTCCCTCCTCCAGCGCTTGCATTCTGGGACCTCTAATGGTCCAGTTCACTGTTGTCATTTTTCTAGACCGTTATGCTGAGATTCCTGTGGGTAGAAGGAGCAACCCTCACCGCCCTCACGGTACAGCGTGGCATGGCCTGCCACGGTATGGCACCGTCACGGCACAGTGTGGCATGGCATGGCCCGGCACAGTACGGCACCGTCACGGCGGGTTGTGGGCAGGTGGCAGATGCTGGGTGACCAAATAGAGTGAAGGCATGACCCAAGTCCAAATAACCTATGTGCATTCGTGCCAGCCAGTTGCTTCTGGACACCCTGTCCTGTCCAGCTAGCACTGCTAGCATTTGCTCAGTAAACGTAAACTCACTGCAGACAGG
Source organism: Colobus angolensis palliatus (assembly GCF_000951035.1). Lineage (NCBI taxonomy): Eukaryota > Metazoa > Chordata > Mammalia > Primates > Cercopithecidae > Colobus > Colobus angolensis. Next base: position 15,530,723 of record NW_012110918.1, read on the forward strand.
CCTCAGCTCCCCACAGCCAGCAAGGCACTACCACAGCAGACAGCGCTGCCCTGCAGGCTCGTGGTTACAGATGTAAACCTCACTCCTCCGGAGCTCTGGGCTCCACTGCCCACCCCAGGGGGAGGTTTTCAGGAAAGCGGATGCAGGTTCGTGTTTGTCACTGAGAGGTTGGAAAAAAAGGACCCCTGTTGTCTAGGGAGGAACAACTGGAAGGTCTTAACAACTCCAGGCACTAGAGAGGTGAGGCATAGTCCAAGAGGCACCGTGTGTGTGTGTGTGTGTGTGTGTGTGTGTGTGTGTGAGAGAGACTGGTGTGTGTGCCTGGTCTGTGTGTGCCTGGTGAGTGTGTATGTGCTTCTCAGAACAATTCTAGAATGGGTGAGTAGTCCAGAAGAAAAAAATCATGTCACCATTAAGAATGTCACCACACCCCGTATGGGAAGAGCAAAGCAGTAGCTAGAGTTGTAGACAGAAGGCACAGCATGCACATGTGTATGCGCACACACTCACACACATGCACACACACGCACCACACAACACACACATGCACACTCACCACACCCCCCCACACATGCACACACACTCACCACACACCACACACACGTGCACGCATGCACACATACACCATGCACATGCACACACACCACACACCACACACACACGAACGCACACTTATACACACCACACACACATGCAAACACACTTTTACACACCACACACGCACGCATGCATACACATACCATGCACATGCACACACACCACACACACACATGAACGCACATTATACACACCACACACATGCAAACACACTTTTACACACCACACACGCACGCATGCATACACACACCATGCACATGCACACACCACACACACACATGAACGCACACTTATACACACCACACACACACGCAAACACAGTTTTACACACCACACACGCACACATGCACACACACACACCACACATACACCTCCCACACATGCACCCTCTAAGGAACCCGTCAGTGGGACAAAAAGAAAACATGTGAGTCCTGTGGGGTTGTGTGAGTGGACTCTGGAGAAGACACACAGAGGGGCTGGGCACAGGACACACACACGCTGGAGTGCAAGGCCACCCGTCAAGGCCGCGATGCCTTCCTGCGACGCCTCCCACACCGGAGGAGCCCCAGCTGGGAACGCCTTCAGAGTGAGTTCAGGTTCCATAACACCTTTGAGGAGAACATGTTGGTTCACGAGGGTGTTCCTTTTAGAGAGTGAATTTAGATGAAAGTCGTTATGTTTTGGTCACAGCCGTGTAGACGGGCTTTGGGGCGCACGGCAGGCGGGGTTGGCATGGTGCAGGTGCGCTTCCTCGTATCAAAGCCGAGCGGAATGAACCGAAGCATCCGGACTTGCCTCTGCTTTGCCAGGGGCCTGTGCTGCACATCATCCTGAGACCAGGAAAGAGCTTCCAGGCAGGCTGTCCCATTGCGGGGGGGTCTCCTGCAGACATGTGGGGCACAGCTCTGCCGCCCATCACGTATTACTTAGAACATTCCGGGCAGAACCTCCCACCAATCAGGAGTGTAGGAGAAGAGGCAGTGAAGCGAGCACATGGGTGAGGACAGGGGCTGCTGAAAGATGATCTCCTGTCACCTCCAGACCACATCCATCACCCCCACTGGCAGGTGGCAGTGACAGATTTCACAGGTGCTTCTCAGCCAGACATAGCTGGGTTCCAGCCTCGGCATGGACCAGCTGCATGGTCTTAGGAGCTTTGCTTGTCTTCCAGCCTGAGCTGCTTTATTTGTAAAATGGGAACAGCCTTGTGGAGTTGAGGGAAGGATTCGGAGATAATGATGGCACTATCCAGGTGCCTTGGGCCGGGAGGAGCCGCAGGCTTGTGGGTTAGCTTGGATGTATGTGGTTAGCTTAGAGAGGACTATCCAGACGCCTTAGGCCTGAAAAAGCTGTGGGTTTGTGGGTTAGTTTGGAGGTATGGGGTTAGCCTCGAGAAGACCATCCAGGTGCCTCAGGCCGGGAGGAGCTGCAGGCTTGTGGCGTTAGCTTAGGTTGACTCTCCTGCCCTTTGGATATTTAATCAGCACTCATGTCTCTGCACCACTAGCCCATTCTGCTCAGTGATCAAACGGATTGGAGGAGCTGGCTGGAATTCACACCCAATGGGGTATGCATTTAACTGCGTTCCTCAAGGGCTTTTCACACATCAAAAGGTGTTAAAATCAATAAGTACCTTGAGGGTTTTTTTTAAAGTAAATATATGCATAATCTTGCACTTGGTCAAGCTCACCCATCCTGGCACTGGGTGCTTAGGAGTCCCAATGAAGGGAGCTGTCATCAGGGAAACCAACAAGCCATTAGGCTGCAAACAGACGTCAGAACAGGTGCAGCCCGTTAATTTCATCATCGTTGATCGGGTCCGTGGACTTTGCTGAGACAAATATATCTGGAAAGAAAACACTGAGGGGGCAGGGGACGGCAGGAGAGTGACATGAATTCAGAGGTTGTCGGCTGGGATTGTAGTTTTATTTGCTTTTTGAAATAGTGCTGACCAAAGGCCCTGAAGCTTATTACGAATCCAGGTAGTTCTGGAGGGGGCTTGGCAGCACCACAGGATGGGCACGGGGAGCTATGGGTGGGGAGGTGGTGGAAGGAGACTTTCCCACAAATGAATCCATGAGAAGGTTGACTGAGAACACGGCCACGAAAGTGGGGGGAACGGAAGGGGTGCAAGGAGAAGAGGGAACCTCGCCCTGTAGACTGAATAAAGTACAGGAAAACTTCCATGTCAAAATGTTTTTCCCCGAAGGGATTCGCTGATGCATTTCCTTTTTAGAAAAGGGTTCTTTTCTGCTCTCGGGAGCTTAATTTCATTCAGAATGAAAAATGACGAGAGTGAATTGGACCAGCAGTTTGTACCCAGCCTGAACTGCTGGCTCAATGCGCTTCATGTTTATTTAGCTGGAATCCTGGTTGGGAAGTCGTTACCTTCGCCAATGCAAAGAGAGGAGGGGTGTGGGGTGGGCGAGGAGGGGTGTGGGGTGGGCGGGGAGGGTCACTGCATGGGTATGTAGGTGCGGGGCTGGCTGCTGACTCAGAAGGGGTCCTGGAGGAGTACATAAGAGGCACTGTACAGGGGAGGCCACCTCTGCCCCGCATCTGCCTGGACCGCAGGTAGCTGTCTGTGTTCTCTGGGCATCAGGGGCCTCAGCCCACCTCTCCCAAACCCAGCACAAGCAACACGACATCTCTCTGAAGTATGAGGGTAGCCACGGGCTGGGCCAGTTCCTGGTCTGACGGAGGCTGGAGAAAGAGGCTGGTCTACTGGACAGCCACAAAGCCAGACTGACCCTCAGCTCTGCCTGGTGCCTGCAAGCAGCAGTATCTTTGAAGTGGTTCAGGTTTAAGCCATCCAGTCAGTGGTTCTCACTGTGTTTTAGCTCATGTGAGGAACAGAACCAAATTGGAAAGGGAGGAAGCCACCAGCATCACAGGCACACAATCTGAGTGATTTTGTTTTCAAAGCAGGCCTGGAAAGTTTTCATTTTCAGGAAAGAAATCAAGGCGGGGGCGGGAAGAAAACGCTTGCTAAAGCCATCGATATTTTTTCACATGGAACAGGAACAGCCACCGTTAGTAGGTTTTGCTTTCTTTGTGGTTTCGTGTTCACAGCTTCTAGAATAAATGAGGGAGATGGAAGTCTCCCTGTGCTAAGGTAATATTCCTATTTTTTCTTTCTTTTCTTTTCTTTTTTTGAGATGGGGTCTCGCTCTGTCACCCAGGCTGGAGTGCAGTGGTGTGATCTTGGCTCACTGCAACCTCTGCCTCTTGGGTTCAAGCAATTCTCCTGCCTCAGCCTCTTGAGTAGCTGGGATTATAGGCATGTGCCACCATGCCCAGCTAATTTTTGTATTTTTAGTAGAGACGAGGTTTCACCATGTTGGCCAGACTGATCTCGAACTCCTGACCTCAAGTGATCTGCCTGCCGAGGCCTCCCAAAGTGCTGGGATTACAGGCGTGAGCTACCGTGTGTGAGTTCGGTCTGGATTTAGAAGTGCTCAGAATCACGGTGAGATTTATTGTGTGTGCTTGTGAGAGGTCCTTAGAGGCCTGGTGAGAGGATGCCCCGGGCAGCCCAGGACCTGCCTTTCCAGACCTTCCGGTTGGCGACATTCCTCCCGACGTCAGACCCAAGTCCTTGCCCATCATGCAGAGTGGTCAGTGGCCGCGGCGGCTCCAGCCATCCTGTTGCTTTGTGCTTTGTTGGATCCATCTCCTAGAACTCTACGACTGCTTCGAAACCAACTAATTTCCCTTTGTTTGAGACATTGGACCATTTGCCTATTTCAGTACTCATAAATGGAAATACCTTCTCCAGGCCAGTTGATTTTTTTTTTTTTTTGAGATGGAGTCTCGCTCTGTTGCCCAGGCTGGAGTGCAGTGGCTGGATCTTAGCTCACTGCAAGCTCCGCCTCCCAGGTTCACGCCATTCTCCTGCCTCAGCCTCCTGAGTAGCTGGGACTACAGGCACCCGCCACCTCGCCCAGCTAGTTTTTTTGTATTTTTTAGTAGAGACACCGTGTTAGCCAGGATGGTCTCGATCTCCTGACCTCGTGATCCCCCCGTCTCGGCCTCCCAAAGTGCTGGGATTACAGGCTTGAGCCACCGGGCCCGGCCCAGGTCAGTTGATTCTTATCTGGGCCATGTTTCCGTGGGCATCTGCATGAGCGGACAGTCCGTTTCGAATGCAGGGTTGCTCAAGAGAACTGGTTATGAAGTCTCTGTACCACTTGGGGTTCAGAAGATATTTGGGGAAGAGTAAAACCTGGGTTATAATGTTTAACAACTTTCTTCAATGTTTTGTTATTCCAAATCCACAACCCAAATGTTTTGTTTTGTTCTGAAAATAACAGCAACAAGAAAGTCATAAAAAGTAGGGAGGGGAGTATGTGGTGATTGAGACGGGCCCTCATGGAAGCTGAAGGCTCAGAGCAGTCACAAGGAGATAGCTGGAAGCAGGCTTGGAGGGAGAGACTCGCCTTTTTTTTTTTTGAGATGGAGTTTTGTTCTGTCTCCCAGGCTGGAGTGTAGTGGCGTGATCTCAACTTACTGCAATCTCTGCCTCCGGGGTTCAAGGGATTCTCCTGCCTCAGCCTCCTGAATAGCTGGGATTACAGGTGCTCACCACCACGTCTGGGCAATTTTTGTATTTTTAGTAGACACGAGATTTCACTATGTTGACCAGGCTGGTCTCAAACTCTTGACCTCAGGTGATCCACCCACCTCGGCCTCCCAAAGTGCTGGGATTACAGGGTTGAGCCACCGCGCCCGGCACGCCTTCTCTTTTATGACTGCCATGATGGACTTTGGGGACATGAAGGGGCTGGAGATGGCAAACTTGGGGCCCTTCATCCTCTTTGGGCCTTGGTGTTTAGAGGGAAGAAGGGCAGACACAGAAGTAGACTTTGCTTTGTAAATGGTCATGGATTCAAAAGCCTGTGTGAATATTTGCAGCCTGTGTAACACCCGGCAAATGATTCCACTCTTTGTGCCTCAGTTTTCCATCCACAAACTGGGAGTGGTGCTACCTGTCTTGCGGATGTGTTGGAGGATGAGAAAGATGATGCTTGAAAATCTTCTATGAGGCAGGCATATCGCCAAGAACAGCCAAACCGTCCTCTGGGCTGTAACCCTCTCCCAGGTCCTACACTGAGAAGCTGCCAATGCCGCTGTCCCTTCTTTCTGCCCCAGCCAGGTGGATAGACAAGCTGCAATTAATATGCCCACAAGAATTCCCATTTACTGTTTCCTGATTTCACACCATGGTCAGCTAATGAAACAGACCTGTTGATGAAAAGTTTCATGTGGATGCAAATGGTGCTAGTTCATAATCATATATGCCTGTTCATTTATGTGATACACCCAGAGATGTTGTACCTTCATTTCTGACCATTTCAATGAACACGGGCTCCACATACTGTAGCATACAATGCCCTGAAACCTCTCCATCAAGCAGGTAACAATCTGTAAACAAATACTGAAATGCACTAGAGAAGCTCCGTCCTACAGGAACCCTGTTGTGAGTCCCTGTGGTTTCCTGAAGATCCACTGACAGTGCCAGAAATCACCTGCTCCTTTATCTGCTTTGATAAGGCTGCATTTTTGTGCATTGGTTTTTGTTTTGTTTTGTTTTGTTTTTTGAGACGGAGTCTTGCTCTGTCACCCAGGCTGAAGTGCAGTGGCATGATCTCAGCTTACTGCAACCTCCGCCTCCTGAGTTCAAGCGATTCTTCTGCCTTAGCCTCCCAAATATCTGGGATTACAGGCACCCACCACCATGCCCAGGTAATTTTGTATTTTCAGTAGAGATGGGGTTTTGCCACGCTGATCAGGCTGGTGTTGAACTCCTGACCTCAGGTGATCCACCCACCTTGGCCTCCCAAAGTGCTGGGATTACAGGCATGAGCCACTGTGCCTGGCTTGTGCATTGGGTTTTGTTCAAGTGGGTACATCTGTCCTACACGGAAAGTCAACGGGCAGAGTGGCTGCTGACTTGAGACCATTCCACTCAGATCAGCTGGCACTGTGAGCTTCTAGAAGCCTAGTACTGGTGCAGAGTCTGTCACAAATAAATGTCCCTGTCCTGCCTCTCCGAGCCCTTGTGAGGACCCTCTGACATCATGTGGCTGCCTTGATTGGCATTGTGGACATTGCTTGGCTCCTGTGCCATAGAGGCCATCTAGAACTTTCTAGGACTTTCTGCCCCTTAGAAAGCCTGGTAATTCCTGGCTTCTCATTGCAGGTCTTGGACTCAGTGGAGTGAGGCCACTTTCTTTACGCCCCCGGCTGCCATCTGCAGTTCTGTCCCAGAAGTATAGAGATGACTCTCCTTTCCCCATCCCCTCCTCCATCACCAAACCACCCCAGCACTTCTCTCCCCCTGCAGCCTGCTCCCAAAGACCAGCAAAGCCTACTGAACAGAAAACATCGAGAGGGGGGTGCTTCACACCCAGCCCCTGATGCTTATTAACTGCAGGGAGGGTTTGCCCATCCCTGGGCTGGCTTCCTCCTGATATGTGACAGAGCTTAACACGCTGTGGCTCCCAGCCTCGCCAGCCACCCCAGGAGAGCTGCATTTCACAAGCCTTTTGTTAACCCCCTACTGGGCCGATTCCCTGACTTTCTGGTTCTTCTCCCTTGGTGTTAAGAATGGGAAAGGGCAGGGCCCCAAAGAGGATAGAGCCAGGCTGTGTGTTAACACGGAAGCTGGAGAGCGAGGTCCCACACTGTAGACCTGCTCGCTGAGGGAAGACGGAGGTGCCCAGCAAAGAGGTGCCCGCTGAGGACCCCTTGGTGCCCTCCTCAGACGCTGGCAGAAGCCTGGTCCCACATTGTGGGTTGAGAGCGCTGTAGGGTCAGAGTTCCTTAACCCACGCCATGTGCATGTCAAGTGAGGTCTCAGAAACCCTGAGAAAGTAGCATGAAACCAGGCACAGTTGACTAGCAGTGCCTCCCCCACATCACAGCAGCCCTGACACAGCTCGCAGGGCTGGCACTGGGGCAAGCAGGATAGCATTACCCAGAGGACAACTCGCCGTTGGCAGACCAGTGACAGAGCCTTTTGTGGAGCAAGGGGTGCTCTTTTCAAAGGGATGGACACTTCTTCACCCTGGTGCTCTGAGTATGTCTGAGACCCTCTGCTCACTAAGGCGAGGGACCCCCCTGCCTTTCGGCTCCCAGGTGCGAGAAGGGCTGACAAGTGGCACTCCCACTTGGAAAGCACCAAGCTACCTTGCCCCCCACGGCACTCCCGACCCACAGGGCGCCCTGGGTGCAGAGTGTCTGTGCAAAGAGGGAAGGAAATTGGATTTCAATGGATTCGTTTTTCCTCTCGAGTAGGTTTGCATTGAGTGAGGGGGTGGAGTGGGTGTTGATCTGAGGGGTTGTCAGAGACGCCCTGGCCTTCCAGCTCAGTGTCTCTCCGTGCTGCTGTCCAGGGGTTCTGTGACATGCTCGGCAAAATCCACAACATGAGAGTCTCCAACCAGCGCTCCGGGCAGGATCAGACCCACTGACGTGAGACCAGTCAACAGGTGGCTGGGCCAGGCCAGAGCACCAGGGTCCCTCCCCACCCTGAGAATCGGGGATCCTGAGGTGGTCTGTGCCCTGTGCCGGCACTGAGGGGGTTGGCAGGGAAGTTTAAAGAAAGAAGGGCTCAGCCATGGCTGGAGGGACAGAGCCCACAGGGGTCCGGGCAGGGTGGTTTCCCCTGTCTCAGAAGCTTCCTGGACACCTTGGCTTGTGCTGACCACCTGGCCTCCCTGCTCCTGGGATGGATGGGTTCACGGGACAGGTGCTCTGGCCTGCCCACTGTTTCTCAGGATTGTCACATTGCTCTCTGTGGGACACCGGGCACATGGCAGACAGAGAGTGTGGCTGTGCGTGGGACGTGCTCTGCCAGTTAAGTCGGGCCATGCCGGGTGCTGCTGCAAACCCCTCTCAGGCTCCACATTTCACTCCCACACACAAAGTCTAAGTCCCCACGAGGCCGTGACTGCTCTGCCCCAGCACCCTCCAGATTCTGCCTCTGAGTCTCAAATGCCAAAATGCCACCTTCTCAGTGAAGCCTCTGATCTCCTCCTTCCCTTCACTGCCCCCTGTGCCCAGGCCTTGCTCCCACCTGATATGCGATGAATCATACTGCTTGCTCGCTGCCCGTGCCCTCTCGGGGCCAGGGAGGCTCACCAGGGCTGGGCTTCTTTGGAAGTCTGTTTTGAGAAAGGTGATCCCTGTTCCCAGATACCACAGGCCGCCGGGAAGGACGGACGGGCACACATATACTTGCCATCAGAGAGAGGAGATGGACCCCATCTGTCTGCTCAAACAAAGTCCTTCCATGACTGGAGGAGTCCCCTGGCCTTCTTTTGCAGACTGGACTTCCTGGTAGTGGGGCCCGATAACCACTGGCCCCTTCCACTCTCTGCAGCCCTCCGCAGCCCGGCTTCTAGCCCCTCCATCCTGATCAGCCTGTGGCCATGAGACTCTCCAGCTGCAAAACGTTATGGGCTTTTCTGTCCTTACCGCGCCTCTCCCCATCTCCTGCATGATTCCTCGCCCCTCATCCCAGAGGCTCCGCCCCCGGCTTCAGGGGCCCACACTCCAGCAAAATGCCTGGGCCGCCTCTCCCAGGGCCTCTTTCCCCTGGGCCTGGCTTCAGTTCACTGGTCTTCTCACCCCACAGTGATATCTTCTCCTGGGATGATCTTATCCACCTCCCCGATTCATGTCCCCCAAAATATAATGAACCCCCCAACTGACATAGCTGACCCCAACATCCTCCCTGATTTCAGAGTTCATCAGTGAGCCGATGGAGAAGTAGAGTGTTCTAGGTAGAAGGAACGCAGCATGAAAAGCACCAGTTCAGAAAGAGAAGGACCCGGCTCCTGCTGGGGACAGAGTTGTTCAGCATGGACAGAACATAGTAGCAGGGAATGAGCGGGTATGCACCAGGGACTGGGGTGGGGATGCTGCATCCACGGGGACAGCTGGGGGGAGTCACTCACAGCTGTCCTGTCATTATCACATTTGGAAAGTGACCACCAGAACCTGTCATCTCTAACCTTCTGCTGCTCCCCAGATCCCAAAAGACACCCCCTCATGCAGAGCCAGGGATACCAGGCCTCTCCAGTAGTTTCAGCACAGCCTCCGCCCACGTCAAAGCCTCAGGCCCGAGTCGGCGGGTTACGTGTGGCAAGGGCCATCTGGAGCCCCGTGGCTGGCCCAAGCTTCAGTCCCTTCAAGGCAGAGGGATGGCAAAGGTTAGAGTGTTCTCCGAAACTCAGACCTATTTCTGCCCCGGAACTTAGTGTTGACACCCAGGACCAGCTTTATAGACCAGCGAGCACTGGCATCTGGCAGGCTCAGACTTGGCAGATCTGAGGCATCAGCCATCAGCAGCCACAGAAGGAACCCAGCACCCAGCCCCCACCAAGCCCTTGGCCGGCCTTTGCCCCTGACTTCAGAGCTGAGGTCCCCGGAAATTCTCTGTCTTTTCTGTTCAAGCCACAGCTTCCCCTGACTTCTTCCTTTTGTGTGGGTGACAGCCCAGGGACTGTGCTTTTTCCAGGCACAATGTTAACTCGCTGGTCCCAGTTCCTGGCTCAGGGGACAGCCCGTTGGGGCTTTCCCCCTTTGGAGTTATCTTTAAAGCTGCTTCTGGCACTCAAAGCTGCCTCCCAGCTCCTGGTCTCCCGTTTAGAGCTTCCCCCAGAAAGTGGCGTATTTTATCTTTATGTGTCAGGATTTATATAAAAAGGGGATAGTTCAACTCTGAATGTAATGAGTTGGAAGAACAGCTCTCTGGTGGCTTTCTGTAGTGAACATGACATCAATAACATTGATTGCTAAAAATAACTAAAAACACTGGGCTAGGGGTGGCCAGGGACTGCTCTAACCCCGCCCCTAAAATGGATGGAAGGGAAACAGGCCCTTGCCTCTAAACAGACACACCTCCAACAGGTGAGTTCCCAGAGGGTTCAGACAGAAGGTGGAGGAGAAGCAAGATGCCCAAGGGGTCTGAAGGGGTGAGCAGAAGTTTTCCAGGTACTGGAAGCTCCTTGGAGGGGAGGCAGGTCATGGGAGACAAGAACGCGCTTTAGGGAGGTCCTCACATGCCAGTGTGAGACACACATGTCTGGAAGGGGAACCTTCTCAGGCTGGAGGAGGCATCATGGAGCCTTGTGAAGGAGGCCTCTTGGGAGGTTCATGAAGATGGCAAAGGAAAAGGGAGGGAAGGAATGAGAGGCGGGATGGCTCATGGCTAGGAATGTAGGCTCTGGGGTGAGCCAGCTGGGTTGGAGTCCTTGCTAGCTCTGTGGACCCAGACAAGCCCCTGAGCCTCTACGGGCTTCAGTTTCCGCATCTGGAAAGTAAAGATTCGTGATTCTCCATGCTCTGACAGTGTCATGGGCTTCCTGTGGGGACCCGAAAGCACAGCCCGTGTGTGACTCTTCGCGTCACACCTGGTGCCTGGGGAGCAGTTCAATACACGCCTCTGCCGTTGCCACGTTCGTTCTCGGTATAGCCAAGGGAAGGGCTCCGAGAGCCAGCAGTTAGCAAATGGAGTCTGAGGTTGACACAAACGACCCTTGCTAAGGGCCTCCTGAGGTGAGGCCTGAGGGAAATAAATGATATTTAGGATGAATGTTTACCAAAATCAGAGAAGCAATCGTTTCTGACAAGGCAGACGGACAGGCATAGTTACATGCATCTCATCGCGCCTCCAGAGGCTTCTCCTCTGGGTTTGCTGACTGGTGGCTAGAGAGGCTCCACCTTATACGCGAAATCAATTCTTCTATGCCCTCAGCCCTGGCCACTCTGCCCTTGACACCGCTGACTGTCTTCTCCCAGAAATAGCTGTGTGCTTGGATTGGAATCTGCTGGGGCGAGGGGCAGCAGCAGCAGGCAGCTCAGCTCAGCTCAGCCTGTGTGGCTCTCTGCCTTTCTGGAAGGATTAGCTTGCCTAACCTCTCCCAGTGCTTCCCACCCCTCTCCTGGGACTTCGGGAGAGGAAAGGCAAATGAAAGGTGTGGTGTTGGGGGCTGGAGGAGGGAAAGACTGTGATGAAATGCCAGCCTGCAGTTGAGGAAGAGAGTTATTTAGTGGGTCAAAAATGAGCTGAAGTTTATAGGGAAGAAATGACATGTTTTAAAATTAATAGCATAAATGTCAACTCTGATGGCCAGGGCATTAAACCATAGGATCACTGGAGCATTCGTTGTGAGGTTATTTTCTCTCTCAGATGTGCCCTGGGTATGAGGAAAAGAGCGAGAGCTTGCTCTGCAGTGCCGCATTTTGGATTCTGGGGTAAGTCCATCAGCTGGGTTAGTGTGGGAAATAAGAAAGTTGCTGTGAGGCTGTGTTCAGTTGGCTGGTCTGCATGGATCTGACATTAAATACAGTAGGAATCTGTAGCCCTTGGCTTCGAGTGTGGGAATTTATTGAAGTCTTGCAAAAGCTCTTGGTCGGGGATGCTTCTCCTCCGGGCAGGAAGAATGGGGCTGAGGGCACACTCAGAGCCCGGTGTCATGCGTCCACCCACTTGAGCCTCACAGTCCCTTATTGCATCAGTAACAGGGTCTGCAGAGCTGGAATGGCTCACTGCCCAGGGAGGCAGGACCAAACAGGGAGTTTTCTCTGAAGTCTGCCTTGATCTCTGTTCTCAGGGACAGGCAGCAGTATGGAAGAGTCCCTGTGTTCATAGAACACAGAGAGTACACAGCCCCTCTCCCCTGGCAACTCCTGGAGCCTTTCTAGATGGCCCCATGTGGTTCCCCTGTGTTCAGGAGCAAGCAAGGGAACTACCTTTGCAGGCTGGCTATAAAAAACTAGGGCGCCATGTGATTTAGCTAATTCCCACATAAAAACTTCACCACGGAGCTGAACCTTGAATTTCACAATGCCCAAGTCTCAATCCTGGGTTAGAGGCATGGGTTTAGCTATAGCCAGCCTCCACCCCTACTGAGATGCTGCAGCTTAGGACCCCCAAAGCCAGCCATGGAGCTCCCTCACCAATTTACCCCACCCCTCGTTCCAGGGCTTTCTCTGGTGATCAATATTTTGGGGTTGCTCTGAATTACTATGAATCTTCCAGTAATCATACTGTGGTAATAGAGGGGTTGTCTGAAAACCACAGGAAGCCAGGAGATGCCTGGCGCCAGGACATGTCACAGGACCTGAAGAACAGCTCCAGGTGGGGACTAAGAGCAAAGCCAGGTTAAGGAAGGGCAGATAAAATCCCACTCATGTGCATCTTCACAGACCCCACGAGTGTCAGGACCCCTCACGCCTCCAGGATAGCACTTATTCCACGGTGCCTTCCTTGTCTATGCTATGTCCCCACTAACCAAGATCAACCAGGGGACAAGGGGACTGTAGCACCAGTTGCTAGCATGGCCCCAGCTCGTGGAAGGTTCTCAATGAATACTGGTTGAAAAAAGGAATTAAAATGTTAGTCTATAACGGAACATGTTTACATTTACACTTAAACTCAGCACTGTACCCACACACACACATGCACACGTGCACACACACACATACACACACACACACACCACATACACACACACACACACACACACACACACATACACGCAGACCCAGTGTGCTGCCCGTAGAAGTGTTTGATGCTGCGGAGGACAGCATGGGCTGCTCTTGCTGTGTAATGAGGGAACAGCAGTATGCCAAATGCTTAGAAGAGATCCTTTTGCTTTCTTTCCTCTGCTCAATTCTGCCGCTAGAGACCCTACTGTTGTATTCTGATTTCACCAACATGAAACTGATTTGGGGGGAAAATCACCCATTCCCTTTATATTAGGAAAGTAAGAAGCAAACAGACTTCACTTTGGAATTTGGCCTTTCTTTTGGGAATTGGCATAAAAGACAATTCCTCCCTGGAGGCTTTGCTTTGGTTTTATGGGGTTTTTATATCTGCCCCCACCTTTCATCCCCCTTGAAAAGAGGTCCCTGAAGAGTTTGCTTGACTGGAACATCACAGACCAAAGTCTGAGAAGTGCTTCTATTTTACAGTGCTGCTGTTAGTAATGCCTCATATTTATATTATATTTTATAGTTTTTCAAAGTCACTTAAAAGTATTGCCTCATTTGACCCTTCTATCAGACCTGGAAGGTCAACAGAGCACATCTCATTATCTCCATTTAACAGGTAAGAAAACTGAGAATTTAGAGGGTAAAGTGACCTGCTCAAGCTAACATGGGGTCAACAAAAATGTTCCAAGTTGTTTGTCTGCTGCTCATATCAAGACTGATCCATCCTACCTACCTTCCTTCCTTCCTTCCTTCCTTCCTTCCTTCCTTCCTTCCTTCCTTCCTTCCTTCTTTCCTTCCTTCCTTCTTTCCTCC
>NW_012110918.1:15544754-15548356 GCF_000951035.1 Colobus angolensis palliatus
CTCCCTCCCTTCCTTCCTTCCTTCCTTCCTTCCTTCTTCACTGTGTCTCCCAGGCCGGAGTGCAGTGGCACAATCTTGGCTCATTGCAAGCTCCACTTTCTGGGTTCAAGTGATTCTCCTGCCTTAGCCTCCCGAGTAGCTGGGATTACAGACATGCACCACCATGACTGGCTAATTTTTGTATTTTTAGCAGAGATGGGGCTTTGCCATGTTGGCTGGGCTGGTCTCGAACTCCTGGCCTCAGGTGATCCACCTGCCTCGACCTCCCAAAGTGCTGGGTTTACAGGCATGAGCCACTTGCCCAGCCTGAACCATTCTTGCTTTAGATAATCTGCTGCTTTGGGGTCTGAGAGATAAGCAGGAAGGCTGCCCTGTAGCAGTGGCATGGCCCACAAATGAGCCAGATGAAGGAGAAGAGAAATATAGGGAGGCTGTCAGGGACTCATTCTGATTAGGATTTCAGACCCAGCTGCTGTTACAGGATGGAGAGATGAAACAGGGCTGAGAAAAACCCTCGGCCAGCATGGGGTCAGCTAGGGCAGGGGAAGCAATGGCATAGTCCCATATAGTCACCTGTCTGACTTCCAGAGCAGGTACAGATTCACACAGAGCAGTTACAGATTCATACTGCAGCCTACTATGCACTTCAAGTGGGGCCACCTGCCTGCCTTACAGAGTCAGAAAAGCAAATTGAACCAGTTTTCTATATTCCTCTCCAACAAGTCGCTGCTCTTCCCTAACAGTTTATCTGCACTTAAGACCCCTCAGCAGATTCCTGGACTGGAGAGCAAGTGCATCAGATTAGATGGGGTGTACCTTTCGCCCCAGTTCTAGCCTTGAGTGTCTGTGCTGTACTCCAGTAGCAGACACTTTTTTTTTTTTTGGATGGAGTCTCACTTTGTCTCCCAGGCTGGAGTACAGTGGTGTGATCTCTGCTCACTGCAACCTCCACCTTCCAGGCTCAAGTCATTCTCCTGCCTCAGCCTCCCCAGTAGCTGGGACTACAGGTGCCCACCACCATGCCCAGCTAATTTTTGTATTTTCAGTAGAGATAGGGTTTCCCCATTTTGGCCAGGCTGGTCTCGAACTCCTGACCTCAAGTGACCCGGCTGCCGCGACTGGGATTACAAGCGTGAGCCACCAGGCCCTGCTAGATACCTTTGCTTCTTGGAGAAACTGGAAAGATGCGGAATGGGGGAAGGCAGGAGTTCAGCACCAAGGACAGCGACCCGCGGGTGGGAGGCGCTGCAAGCCGCGCAGCGGAACTCAGGACTGGGGGCTACATGGAGGAGGCCTTGGTTCAGCTCTGCCCCATGCCCCACGGGACACACATTTATCACCTGGAAACAGCGGCCAGTGCTCAGGAAGGCTCATGCCACTGAAGATCTGCCTTCATTAAATCCAAAGCATGATGGCTTGTCACTTGCTTTAATTCATTTCCCTGCCATTTAATTCATTTCCAAGCTCTTGATTTGAAGAGCTTTCTAAAGTTTTGTCCATCAAGAGGAAGAGATTTTCATTTGGGGGTGGGTGAGACCTTGTTATGGAAGAGATCAGCCGCCAGTTCAGGCAGTGTGGTCTTCCACTTCGACTGTGATGTGTTTCTGTATTGCTTGAAGTCTAGCTTGCCTTTCCTAGCACTCTCGGCCTGGGTCAGAGACTCCATGTGAGAGAAGACACCCCCAGGGAATGTGCTTGGATTTGGGAATCTTCTCAGAGGCCACGGTTTGACCTGGCACCAGTGGCTGGGGCCCATGAGCCACGCAGCATGCAGATGAAATCCGCCTCGTGTGTCCTCGCTAAATCCACAGTGCTAGAAATGCATTTAAGGGCAATCCTGCCCGCCCACAGCAGATTTTCCATACCCTGGCAATTGGAGCACGTTAAGGACGAGACACAGCTGCCAGGTCTGATTTCTTAAATCAAGATTCGTTTTGTAGGGAGAGCAGGAGGAAAACATTAATGCACAACCTGGCAAGGTGAGGGAGCGAGGGAGAGATGCCTGCCACCTTGGCAGCTCTGTCCACTTCGGGTGGGAGCCAATTCCTTTCCAGCAAGTGCCTTC
Organism: Colobus angolensis palliatus; assembly: GCF_000951035.1. Lineage (NCBI taxonomy): Eukaryota > Metazoa > Chordata > Mammalia > Primates > Cercopithecidae > Colobus > Colobus angolensis. The sequence continues at coordinate 15,546,820 of NW_012110918.1, forward strand.
CAGCTCAGGGAAGGGGAGGGGCTTCCCACAGGCAGCCTGGGATGAGCAATGCCTGACTCAGGGTCTGAGTGCGGGTAAAGTCAGGTACTGATGGAAAGATCAGAAGTTGTTGGCTTACATTTTGTTTGATTTGTTTTTCTCTGAGTTTTCAGCCATTCTCACTATGTCACACTTGGTTTCCTGCCCTGCCCCACTGTCAGCTCCCCCTGCTCCCTCAGCACCCTGTGTCCATCCCAGAAGGATGGATGAGCCAAACTGCCTGGGCATAGCTTGAGGGTGGGATCTGGTACCTTCCCTTCTCTGGCTGCAAAGCATGGGGTGCATGTGAGGAAGTGTGAGAGCAGCACTGGGAGTGGGGACTGTGCAGTCTGTGGCAGGGCATGGGGAAGGGCAGTTATTTGTAAATAATACTTAATTGATGAGGCTTAAATAATAGATGAGCCAGTGTCATTCCCAGTGGCCCAGCAGTACTAACGGCCACCTTCATTCTTCCATTTCCCAATTATAGCTGGGTGGGGCTGGGCCTGGGGGAGGGGTGTCAAGAAGGGGATAGAAGAGGGCAGGGGAGCAACAGGGTGAATTAGAGACTTCTGTTGCATTTAATATCAATTCATTTTGCAGGCTGCTGACACAGCCAGATTTCACAGCTCCGAATTTATGGGGCTCCCCAGTGCACAGACGCAAAAGGAAAATATAAAAGAACTTTTAAAAAAATGACCTGCCATCTGCAAAAAATTAAAAGAAAACGTTAACCCCCACCCCACATAAAGTCATAAACATACACACGCATACACACACACACACACACAATTTGATTTTGATTTCTTTTGTGGTTGAGGGACTCATCTCATTACGTAATAATCACATTGTTTGCCAGAGCCAGGCTGTGTTTTGTTGCTCTATGGGCCGACTTGGTTACCTCTGCATATAAAAATGACTAGTGTAGTGAGAACGTCAGCAAAAGGGACACGCTGAAGAACAGGCACAGTCCCGACTGGAGTAGGGTAGACCCAGCCTAACCCCTCCCTGGGGAGCGGGGCTCCCAGGAAAATGCCCGATAGAAGAGTCCATACCTGGCCTCCAGCCGGGGAGGTTTGCTTCCTCCACACACACCAGCTGTAACTCTCCCTGCTCCCTGCTCTCCCTCCTCCCCTTCCTCCTCTTCCTTTTTTCTTCTTTCTCCTCCTCCTCTGTCTTCTCCTCCTGTCCTTCCTCCTTCTTTTCCTCCTCCTCTCCTTCTCCTCCTCTCCCTCCTCTTTCTTTTCCTCCTCCCTACTTCTCCTCCTCTTCCTCCTCTCAGTCCTCCTCCCCCTCCTCCCACTTCTCCTCCTCTCCTTCCTCTTCCTTTTCTTCCTCCTCATCCCCTCTCCCTCCTCCCCCTCCCTCCTCCTCTTCTTCCTCCTCCTCTCTCCCCCTCCCTCTCCTTTTCCTCCTCTCCCTCACCCACTTCTTTCTCCTCCTGCCCCTCCTCTCCCCAGCAGCTCTAACTTTTTCCTCCTAATCTTGGCCAGTGTCTTCCTCTGTGTTTATTCATTTT
>NW_012110918.1:15548526-15626660 GCF_000951035.1 Colobus angolensis palliatus
GGGGTTTCACCGTGTTAGCCAGGATGGTCTCGATCTCGGGACCTCGTGATCCGCCCGTCTCGGCCTCCCAAAGTGCTGGGATTACAGTATTCATTTTCTTAAAGTGACATCCAAGGCCCACTACCTGCCCCATCTGGAGCTTGGCAGAGCCTCCTCTTCTCTGAGCAGCCATGAGCTGGGGACCGGGGTCACATAAAAGCTGAATGAGAATGACTCCCAACAAACTGCTGACACCCTGGACTCCCATCTAGGGACTCAGTGAGTGCTCCTTCCATGGGCCCCTTGGGATCCAGCCTCCCAGGCAGGCTTATCTATGGCCAAGGTGCCCCTCATGTGAGCCAGCCCTGTGGAGGGCTGTGTGCCTTTGGGAAGCACCAAAGCTGGGGTGCTGCTGCACGTCCCAGGCCAGCCCCAAAGGGAACTAGTAGAGCAGGTGAGGTTCATCTCTCCCTGGTGACGTGGATTCCTTGGGCCATACCCCTGGAACCACTGAGACCCCTTCCAATCAGCAGTCCCAGCGTCCCAGGAGCAGTCTGGGCTCTGACCTCCAAGAGAAAGAAGCAAAGCTGATGTAGGACAGACACTGTAAATCTGGCCCAGTGCCTGCCACAAAGCAGGTGGCCACAGGCCAGGGCACAGTGTGCCTTTCCCAGGGACGTGGGGGTCAGGCCCAAGTCATGTTTATTCATAATAAAAACAGCTGGCCACACTGACCAGTCCATAGGTCCCAGCCCACTTGGGGGTGGCCCTCAGGAAGTTATGCCCTTGGAATTGGGCCACAGGAGCGGATAGGGTAACTCAGGCACTGGGTGCTTCCCCACCTCACTCCAGCTACTCTTTAGAAATTGTTCTAGACAGTTGAGCAGAAAAGCCTATTTGTCTGACTATACTCAAATGGTCAAGTTAAAAAAAAAAAAGCGTATGAATTACAAACAAAGCATGTGTCTGGGAAGATGTAACGGGTGTTAGTGTCCCATTCTGGAAGCTTCTCTTTGTGGAGAGTTTGCCATCAAGCAAATATAAAATGCATTCGGGTTAAGTCATTGGACTCAGCAGCATCTTAGAGCAAACAGCTAAAGGTAGATGTGAGCCAGCTTAGACCAAGCAAGTCCAGGAACACTGGAAATGTCTTCTGGAAGTCAGAAAAGCATCTGCAGCTACTTTGCAGCTCCCCATCGAGCAACACCCCAGGGTAAAGGAGCTATGCCTGCATTTAATGGGCAGTTTATTAAACACCAAATAAGTGTTGGGCACTGTGAAGGCGTGGGTGGGGGACAAAGCTAAATAGCAACAAATCTTGGCTTTTAGCTGCTCCTTCCTGGTAGAGAAGAGACTGGAGGCATAGGCTGGCTTCATGATGTGTGAGAGCAGAAAGCAGAGACGCAGTGCTGGGAGAGTTGGAGCTACCTTCTCCAGGGGAGGACACCTGGATTAAATATCAGAAGACAAGTAACTTTTGACTAACAAGGGCTTTCCAGGCCAGGATGCAGCATGACCAAGGGTGCAGCGGGCAGCAAGCCAATGCTTCACTTGATGGAGAGGGTCAGGAAGATTCTGCGGTCACCAGGTCACCAAACTTGGTGGAATGCAGCACACCAGGAGAACAGCAGGGCACTGCAGCCCCAGAACATGCCGATGAAGTCATCTCAGGCCAGTGATGTGTCAGAAGATTCCCCCTGAGATCCCAGGGTCATCTTGCAGGCAGGGTCCAGCTGGGGAAGCTGGGGGCCCCACCTCTTGACATTGCCCCCACTTATATACCCTGAGTTTGAGGTATCAGGGGTGGGGGGTGGAGCCGGAGCAGTTTTTCAACCAATGAAGTGGAAGTGGGTGGAGGGCTGTGGTGTGGGCAACACTGCAACACGCCACTGCTGGTGGATGCGAGTGATGTTGACCTTGATGGCAGGACAAGACAGCAGCAAACAGACCGTGTTGGTGGCACGATCGATCAGGGCTGGGTGGTGGCACCAGGCAGCGGCCTGCTGATGCAAGGCTGGGAGGCGGGAGGACGTGAGTCTGTAACTGGAGAGGTTTGTTTGGATTCAGCATTGCTGAAATCTTCCCTGGTGGCATATGCGGCCTGCCTCGGAAATACGGGAGGGACATGGGAAATGAACTAATAAATAAGAGGCCAGGTGCGGTATCTCAGTGCTGGCAAAACAGAGGCCAGAGAGGGCGGGATGTGGGGGTGGGTCCCATTCCTGAAAGGAAACCCGGCAAACCGTGTCCAGCACTCCCCGACACAACCCTGGATGGCATCGGGCTCTGTTAGGGGCTGAGTTTTGTGCCCTCAAAATTCCTATGTTGAAGTCCTAACCACTGGTTCCTTAAAATGGGACTGTACAGGCAGCCCTCTGGATCTTAGAGTTCTGCATCTGTGGCTTAAACCAACCACAGATCAAAAGTATTAGAAAAATAAATAAAAACAATGATACAACAATACAAATAACAGAAGTGAAAAAATACAGTGTAATTGCTACTTTCATGGCATCTACATTGTATGAGGCCTTGTGCCTCACCTAGAGGTGATCTCTGGGGTACCGGAGGAAGCACGTGGGTTACACGCAGAGGCCACGCCATTTCCTACTGGGGGTACGGGAGGATGCACGGGGGTGACATGCAGAGGCCATGCCATTTCATACCAGGGGCTTGAGCTTCATCGGATCGTAGGGTTTCTGGAACTAACCCCCTGAGGATACCAAGGGACAACTGTGTTTAGAGATACAGACTTCGAAGGGGTAATTTGGCTAAACTGAGTTAATTAGGGTGAGTCCTAATCCAAAGTGACTGGTCTCCAGAAGAGGAGACTAGGACAGATGCAGACAGAGGGATGGTCACGTGAGGACACGGAGAAGACGGCATCTACATGCCAAGGGGAACGGCCATGTCCCCGCCTCCAGCATCTCTGTCTAGCCAGCTCCTCAATACCCCACATGAGCTTTCCTTGATTAGGCCTCCAAAGGAATCTGCAGGCACCTTTTTTTTTTTTTCTCTGAGACAGAGTCTCACTCTGTGGCCCAGGCTGGAGTGCAGTGGCACGATCTCGGCTCACTGCAACCTCCACCTCCCAGGTTCCAGAAATTCTCCCGCCTCAGCCTCCCGAGTGGCTGGGCTTACAGGAACCTGCCAGCACACCTGGCTAACTTTTGTATTTTTAGTAGAGAAAGTGTTTTGCCATGTTGGCCTGGCTGGTCTCAAACTCCTGACCTCCAGTGATCTGCCCACCTTGTCCTCCAAAAGTGCTGGGATTACAGGCGTGAGGCACTGTGCCTGGTTCCTGCCAACACCTTGATCTTGGACTTCCAGCCTCTGGAGCCACGAGAGAAGAAATTTCCTTTGCTGGGGCCACCCTGTCTGTGCTGTGTTATTGTAGCTCCCGGGAATTGATATGGGTCCCAAGCACTCAATATTGCCCTGGGAAGCACCCAGAATCCAGTGGAGATGGGAAGAATTGGAAAGGAAAGCAGGTGATTCCATCTGAAGTGGGGAGATGTGATCCTGCTAATTTGAGCCCTGATTTTTTTTAAAAAATCCCTTTGATTTCTTAATAAAAATGAAATAGAGAAATAGACTTTGAGAGAAAACCGTGGAGGAGGAGAGAATCTGTGTGGGTTAAATAAGCTTAACTGTGAACAGCAGAAAGACCTACCAGACAGTCAGTGATGGAACCAGGAGGCCAGGGCAACGTGGACTGGCGTGTTCTACCAGAACTGATGGAGAGACCATTTTGGATAAAGATGATATTGCTGTGACTATTATTATTATTGTTGTTTTGCTTGATGTGATGAATGCCTCAGGGGACTAGTTTCCAAGCTGACGTTTCGAGACTCTGGGGGACACCCAGACGTGACCCGGTGCCCCTGCACTGGAGAACTTGGTAAGGCACCCGGGGCTGCACATGTATTTTAAGTTTCTAGAAGAGATGAATGGGTCTCGGGAGAAAATGGACATTGCAGTGTTTCCTTTTCAGAAAATTCTTCCTGAGGGGGCCACAAAGCTTTTATAAACAAAGTCCCAAACAGGGGAGGCATAGCTGCCAGGGCTGATGCAGGGCCCTGACTCTGGCCTTGACTTTGGATAACATGCCCTTTTTCCTCACCATCACCTCTTGAAATATTTCGGGCCACCAGATCACCCCTTCCCAGTCCCTGTACTTCGTTTGTTTTAATATACGTAGGCCCCAGGGAGGGGCCTCTGGCTAGGAGATGCTCCCCTGCTGGGATGGACCTGGGAGAGCCTCAGAGGCCACTCTCTGGGTCCCAGCCTATGTAATGTATGGGACTTTCTTGGTCCCAGCCCGTTATGTCAACCAGGACTTTGCACATGTGGACCAAGCCCTTTAATTAGGCCCAGCCTTCTGGGGCTGTGAGTTGTCCATCTGGACCCCACCCAGACTTGGAACCCCTCTGGTTGAGTGGCTAATAGAAGACAAAGTCTCCCAGAGTGATAAGCCTTGTGTAGCACCAGGAGGAACATTGCCTCGGTGGCATGTGTGTTTTCAAGACTGAGACCACAGAGGTGTACTCCGAACAGTCTGGCACTCAGGGTCGCCTTGACAAGGCTCTGACCCTGCTCATCTAAAGGCCATCTGCAGGCCAGTCTCACAGGCTCTGCCTTTATGTGTGAGAAAGCAGGGGAGGAGAACCTCGCTGGAAGGTGAGTTTCCAAGTCAGTCCATCTTCCATCACACAGTGTCAAGACAGTCATGAAAATTCAGACCCACCTGCAGCAGCACTACTCCCAGTGGCCAAAAGGGGGCAGCAGCCAAGGTGTCTATCAAGGGATGGACAGAGAAGCAGAATGTGGTTCCCCCACCCACACACTGGAACCTACGGGGCCTTAAAAAGGAAGGAAATCCTGACACAGGCCACAATGTGGATAGGCCCCGAAGATGTTATGCTGAGTGAAATAAGCCAGATTCCAAGGGACAAATACTCACTCACGTGAGGTCCCTAGAGTCATCCAATTCACAGAGATGGAATGTGGGATGGGGACTGCTAGGGACTGGGGGAGGAGGGTGGTTTCTAAACTGGGGGGTATTATTTAATGGGAACAGAGTTTCAGCTTTGCAAGATGAAGAGTTCAGGAGACGGAGGGTGGTGATCTTTGCACAACAATGTAAATGCACTTACACCACTGAACTAAAGATGGTCAAGATGTCAGCTTTTGCTCTGTGTATTCTAACATAACTAAAAACAAGTGTGAACAAACATGTGCACCCACTGAGCTCTCACTGCGTGCTGGGCACTGTGCTGATTCCTTCCCACACAATAAATAAATACCTCTCCCCTTCCATCAACAGCTCTTCAAGAAGCATGTTATTGTCCCATTTCATGGATAAGAAACTGAGACCTAGAGGTTAAGTACATGATCCAGGATCACTCACTAATAAGACGGAGCCAGGGTTCCACCCAGATGTTTCTGGTTCCTGGTAAGCACTACAGAAATAGACGGTGTTGGCCGGGTGCGGTGGCTCACGCCTGTAATCCCAGCACTTTGGGAGGCCGAGGTGGGTGGATCACCTGAGGTCAGGAATTTGAGACCAGCTTGGCCAACATGGTGAAACCCCTTCTCTATTAAAAACACAAAAAATTGGCCGGGCGTGGTAGCAGGCGCCTGTAATCCCAGCTACTTGGGAGGCTGAGGCAGGAGAATTGCTTGAACCTGAGATCGCACCATTGCACTCCAGCCCGGGCAACAAGAGCAAAACTCCATCTCAAAAAAAAAAAAAAAAACAGAAAAAGAAATAAAATAGATGGTGAAAGAAATGAGTGGGTGAATGAATGAATGACATCAAGTCCCAGGCTTTATATACCATTGAACTTGCCTTGGTTACCACTGAACTTGCCTTGGTTTGCAAAGGTTTTGTTTTGTTTTGTTTTTGAGACAGAGTCTCGCTCTGTCGCCCAGGCTGGAGTGCAGTGGCCGGATTTTGGCTCACTGCAAGCTCTGCCTCCCGGGTTTACGCCATTCTCCTGCCTCAGCCTCCCGAGTAGCTGGGACTACAGGTGCCCGCCACCTCGCGTGGCTAGTTTTCTGTATTTTTATTTTTTTAGTAGAGACGGGGTTTCACCGTGTTAGCCAGGATGGTCTCGATCTCCTGACCTCGTGATCCGCCTGTCTCGGCCTCCCAAAGTGCTGGGATTACAGGCTTGAGCCACCGCACCCGGCCAAATTTGCAAAGGTTTTGACTGGTGGTAGTTGGGATGCCTTTTAAAACAAAATAATATTTAAAATAGTCCCAAGTAAGGGGCTTGACTTTGGAGTGATGGAAATGTTTGGGAACGAGACAGAGGTGGTGAATGTACTCAATACCACTGAGTTGTTCACTTTAAGAGGTCCATTTTGGCTGGGCACAGAGGCTTACGCCTGTAATCCCAGCACTTTGGGTAGCTAAGGCTGGAGGATTTCTTGAGCCCAGGAGTTTGAGGCCAGCTTGGGCAACATAGTGAGACCCCATCTCTACAAAAAAAGATTTTAAAAAATGAGCCGGTTTTGATGGTGTGCACCTGTGGCCCCAGGTACTTGGGAGGCTGAGGTAGGAGGATTGCTTGGGCCTGGGGCTAGAGGCTGTAGTAAGCTGTAGTCACACTACTGTACTCCAGCTTGTGTGACAGAATGAGACCTTGTCTCAAATATAATAGTCCATTTATGCTACTATTTTTAATTCACCAAATTATTTTAGAAATATATATACCTGAAACTGAATAGAAATATACCAGAAATATGTTTACTGCTTATGTGGTATATGGTTGCATAAATATACACACAAACGCTTTGCCTGTGGGCAGCATCCTCTGAGTGGTCTTGGGGAAGTGGGGGTCTCAGGAGTCTTCAGCTGGACTTGTTAGGGCAAAGATGCTCACCACCTTGTGCCCCCTCAGGTGCTGAGCCTGGAGACTCTAACCTGTAGGCCAGGGATTTGGGTTTCTTTTAAACCTGATTTTATTAAAAGTCCCCTGAGCATTTTCTCTTCTAAGGTTTGTCTGCTTGCCTCCTGAAATAATGAGTCACATGGGCTGGAAGCACTGACCTGCCCAGACTCATCAACATCTATTTCCCTTTATCTTTTAGAGAGAAATGATAGTTTCTTCCCCAGGAATGGTGGCTAGGGGCAGACCATCTGATAAATAGATGTGATTAATAATGAATTAATTAACATCACCTTTCAGCTGACAATGAAGAGAAGCTTCCACACACTAGGTGCATGTACGTGTGTGTATGCACCTGCGTGTGCGGCACACAGTGTGCACGTGTTTGCATGCATGTGTGCATGTCGGCCTGTGTGTGTGTGTGTGCGTGTGTGTGTGTGTGTGTGTGTGTGTGTGTGTGTGTGTGTGTACTTGGCCATACATGCAGCTGGAGGACCTGGGAAGGATCTCTATGAGGGAAAGGAACATGAAGTCAGATGAACCACCCACTACACAGCTGCCTGCGACTTGGGGTTTTATCCATTATATGAAGTTTTAATGCCCCAGGGAGCCCATTTCTCAAAGAAGCTCTTTGGAGTATATGTTTGCAGACTCCTTTATAATGTGAATAATCATTTTCTAATTCCTGTTTGGAAAATTAATCTTCTTGTTTCTTAGAGTGTAGCACAGCGTTTTGGAAATAGGGTTGGTGGCTAATGCCTGTCTTAGTATTTGCAAACAGGCTTGAGGGACTGGTTATGGTTTTTCTATGCAATGGAATGATATTCAATCATGAAGAATGAGGTTAATAGCAACCTACAAATATGCTCCTAAAAATACTGTCTAGCAACAACAGGTTACAAAACAAAATATATATATGTATATACATACACATGTAAATATACGTATATACATACATATATATGTACATATATAATATAAATATATGTACATATAATATAAATATATGTACCTATATATTTTGATATATATGTGCATATATAAATACATATAGCATGATCCTGTTTTTGCAGAAGGATTTTCATACTCTTTTGGGTTAAAAATTATTGCTAGAAGATCACACACACATCACACACACACCAAGGTGTGAGCTGCCGTTATTTCAGACAGATTGATACTTCTTTGTTTTTCTTGTCTGTATTTTCCACAAAAACATCTATTTCTTGTGTAATAATAAAAATATACTGACCTGACTTTAATTGAAAAAGAAAATTATTGATCTTGCTGAAGGTCCCCAGACCCTCCTAACCCCAGGGGAGGGAAGATGATGGGACTAGAATAAAAGAGGAATGAAGTCAAAGCCGGGGTCTCTGATTCTTGGAAGGTGCTGGTGGCTGTTGGGTTGCATGAGGGAGAGCCGGCCGTGAAACGGGCGCCGTGTTCTCGAGGCAGAGTCTTGCTTACACTTGCTTGTGTCTGTGGGAGAATCAAATCCCTCACCTCCTTCACTTGCCTCCTCCCTCCACTGTGTCTCACACTGGAGCACTCCATCATTTTCCACGGACGCTATCCTGAGCCCCATGCTTAGAGGGCTGGGTGGACTCCGCTGTGGCCCTGCTCTCAGAGGATGCTGTTTCAGGAGGATGGGGGGCCGCCGCCTGGCCAGGGCAGGAAGCACAGCTCTGGCTATTTTTAATCAATCATCAGCCCCTACGATGGTGGCCCCCAGTGGCTCAGTTCCTGAAGATCAGGCAGATGAAGCAGAGCCAGTAAAGGGTTCCTGCCTGTGTGGTGGGGAAAGGGAGAGGTGGGGGCAGGGGACTTGGAATCCTGCGACCAGCCAAGCCCTGCCATCATAGCTATTACTGGGATGAAGGGATCAGTTTCGTCCTGCCTTTCAATCATTATGTTTTTCTTTTCTACCCACCCAACTTCCCAAAACAGAATCAGATGAGAAACCCTAAAAAGGTCCACCCTAAAAATAATCAGAAAATAAAAAACCCTAAAAATAATCAGAAAAATCAAGACGACGCACAGCCATCCCTTTGGGGCTTGCTGTTTAGTTTCAGAGCCACGTGTTTCCACCTACATTTCCCAAGACAGGGCAGAGCCCTGCCCCCCTTGTCCGCCTCCTCTGGACAGACAGATGTGAAATGCGCTCGGCTGCCCCCTCCAGCAAGCCCCTGAACAGGGGAAAAAGACTTTGGGGAAGTCATGGTCAAATCTTTCTGCCTCTCCCTTGGCCCTTTGTCTTCCTCCCATACAGCCTGTGTGGGTTGGGGCGGGGGCTGGACCAGCTGCACAGCTCTGAGCTGAACAAACTCCTGAAAGGGCAGGGAGCCTCCACTGGGCCATTTTTCAGATTTTAATTCCATTGAATGAAACTTAAAAAGGCCTTTTCGTTTGCTCAGCCTGAATTCCCTCTCTGCCGTGGGCAGCCAGCCTCCCTCCAAGGAGAGCAGAACAACCAGCAGAGAGTGCACAACCTGGCTAACCATCCAGGGCTGACCTACCGTAGCCTCTAGCGTCCAGCCCTGGGCAGCGGTTGTGCTAGCCAGTGACTGGAGACTGTCCAAACTCTGCCGTCACTGGCCGCCGTGCTAGAGCTCAGCTAGGGTCGAGTTTCATAAAAGCAGCAGCATCCGCAGTCTGACTTCATGTCCAGCGGGTGAAAGCCAGAAAACATAGACAAAATCTAGCCAGTAGGGCCCCATGCTCCGCAGAAAACATCCTGACCTGAGGCCTACAGGCAGCGGCTGCTGCGGCCAGATAACCCCAGTCTGACCTCAGCTCTGCCAGTTCCCAGCTGGGTGCCTGTGACCTCCCTGAGTCCTGCTAAGAGCACCCACGCACGGCAGCGGCAGAAAGTAAATGAGACGGGGCTGTGAGACATTTCCCCAACCCAAGCCACTCAACAGTGCTAGCTGACAATGCGCCAGGCCAGGGCGCCTCACACATCCATGCAGAATGCCAGCCACGGCCCGCACGCGTGTGACTCTCTTGGAATTCGGCTAATCAAGTGCAATGGAGCCTGTTGCCAGCCCACCCTGGCACACCTGCCCTTGGAAGCGCCCCTCCCCTCCCTGCTTTGTTCCTGGGGCTCCCTTCTCTTACTGTTTCCAACTCAGGCTAAACAATTCCTGCCGCAGCCTCCAGGCCTGGGAGAGGATGAGGGTAGGGTCTTCCTTGGGGGCCATCCCAAGGTCACTTCCTCCCTTTCCCTTCCACGCTGCTGAGTCGGCAGAAGGACGGGAGAGGGTGCAGGCAAGAAGGAGGGTGCCCTCCCTGCCTCCCTCTCTCCACTGCCCAGATGCCAACCTCCTCGGCCTCCCGTGCCGGGTGCCCTCCTCTACCCCCAGCTTGACAGCACCTGGGAGAGCTTTGCCATGCCTGGTCCTCAGACCTGCCAGCCTGGGCGTTGGGCCTCTGTCAGGAGGAAGATGAGAGGCTGGGGGAAAAGGGAACCCCTCTCCTGGTCTGGGGCCCGACATCCACGACTCCTGGAGAGTCTGGGAGAGTCTGGCCCCAGGCCCTCTGAGGGAGTATTCTTTGATATTTATTAACCCACTTTCTCTCTTGGCACTCGGAGCAAGGAGGGAACCTCAGCCAAGGCTATTAATAGGCTAAGGCCATCCCTGGGGAGAAGAATGAGCTCATACCTACAGCACAGGTGCCAAGTATAATAAAGGTTTCCGACTCAGGCCTAAATATAGGCTGCGGCCACCTCGGGGCGCAGAAGGAGGGCCTCGTGTGAGCTGTGTGCGTCCGCCCTGTTGCCATCCAGCTGGCCACCTGGGCAAAGTTTTTTGACACCTGTGCCCAGGACAAGCTCTACCAGGAGAAGATCTTGCGGTCACGCAGTCCTGTTCCATCCTAGGTCAGCCCCAGTGGGAGTCACCCAGGAGGCGGGGGAGGCGAAATGACATGCAATATAAATGACTCCTGTAAACAGAGTTTAATAAAAAGGCAGTGAGGGAATTTATGGGCAACCCAAGGATAATTAAAATTATTTATCTACTTACCTCCCTTGCTGGCTGATCAGTCTATTAATTATCTATTATACACTCACTGATTTGCATTTTAGTGAGGGGACTAGAGAAGGGCAGGTGAAAAGCACAGAGGAGTTGGGGAACCCCATGGTGGGGACCCTCCTCTCTGCAGACCAAAGCTCCCCCTGCAGACACCCTCACTCATCGCCCCTCATGGTGGTGGGCCACCCCGAGGCCTGGAAGAAGCCCCCATCTGAGAACCAGCTCGGGGGGAGCAGAAAGCACTGTGTAGAGAGGTTCATACCTGTTTGCAGAGGGATGACTCCAGGAGCAGGTTCCCAGATGGAGGGGCTGCAGACCAGCTCTGGGAAAATGGTGGCAGAATTTCCTCTGGCTGTTCTGACTTCACGCTGCATTTTAAAAAGAAAACAAGAGAACAAAACGATTTTCAATCTCTGAATATCTGGAGTGCATCAGATGCACGCTCTCCCGCACTCTTGATTGAAAATATTACAGGACAGAGTGTCATGGGAACTATGTCTTTTGAACGATACAAACAGGAATGCATTAGGCTGGGAGAAGCTGCAAGAAGGTGTCCCTGTCTACCACCTCATGGGTAGAAGATGCTTCCAGCTCTGCAGCCCCGGATATTGCAGGTGAGACTCACGGTATCAAAACCGAAGCTGGGGTCAGAGGGGAGAGTGCCAGCAGGTCATGGGGTCAGGCTGGAGGTTGGACCGATGGGGGAATGGCCCAATCGCCTGTCCCCAAGGTGGGCCCCCGGTCTCTCTCACACCGGCAGAGCCTCCTTGGGGATGAATCCTCAGCACCAGCCCCATTACCAGGCCCAGCTCCCAAGTGCTGGGCTGCATCCGAGAGGAAACTGTAACGGCCGCGTGGGTTGAGCAGCCCCCGTGGTTTGCACTTGCGGCCTAGCTAGGTCCTGGATGGGAAGCAAGGCTGTTTTCTCATCAGAACCCATCAGGGTCACGAGCAGCCGTGGCTTCTCCTTCTTGGTCTTAGGCTTCTCTGGGGTTGACAGTGTGAAGGCCTCTGGCCACCAGGCCTCCCTGCTAGACACTGGGTGGGGGCAATGTCAACGGGGCACCTGGCTTCTGCCTGTCAGCGGCTCACTCTGCTGATCTGTGTTGGCTGTGAGCAGGGACTGAGTCAGCCATGGTCCGAGTGTTCCTGTTCCCTCAAAGGCCGCATGTGATGGTATTTGAAGGTGAGGCCTTTGGGAGGTCATAAAGTCATGAGGGTGGGGCTCTCTGAACGGGATGAGTGCCCTCATAAGAGTGTCTGTCTTCCTCTCCCTCCCCTCTCCCCACCTACAACCCCCCAACCCCCCGGTGACAATACACCAGATCTGCTGGCACCTGGATCTCGGATTTCCCAGTCTCCACAACCGTAAGAAGTAAATGTCTGTTGGACCAGGCATGGTGGCTCACGCCTGTAATCCCAGCACTTTGGGAAGCCGAGGTAAGGGGGATCACTTGAGGCCAGGAGTTTGAGACCAGTCTGGCCAACATGGTGAAACCCCATCTTTACTAAAAATACAAAAGTTAGCCGAGTGTGGTGAGTCCCAGCTACTAGGGAGGCTGAGACAAGAGAATCGCTGAAACCTGGGAGGCAGAGATTGCAGTGAGCTGAGATCACACCACTGCACTCCAGTCTGGACAACAGAGCAAGACTCTGTCTCAAAAAATAAAATAAAATAAAATAAAATAATAAAATAAAATAAAATAAAATAAAAGTTTGTTGTTTAAGCCACCCAGTCTATGACATCTTGTTATAGCAACCCCAGCCCGCTAAAACAGAGCCTCACGTGGCTTGTGTTCCTCAAAGCACCTGAGAGTGGATTTTGCACAGGAAGGAGGAAGGAAGACAGGGCAGGAAGGGGGCGTCACATGATCGGGGTCTCCACTGAAACTTTGGACTCTTCCCCTCTCCACCTCTCCTGAGACTTCCTCTCCCACACGGCGGCTCCGGCCCTGTGGGCACCGCCCCATCCCCTGCACACGCCTCACCTTCCCACTCCCAACGCTGCTTCTCACACCTGCTCCTTGCTCCCTCTGCGCCACCCATGGGGGCCTTCTGGTTGGATTTGACCTCAGGGTCCTTGCACATGTTGTCCCCTCCTCCAGGTGTTGGGTGACACCTGCTTGTTCAGGCCTCCCCTCGGAGAAGCCCCCAGCCATTGTACCGGAAGCCCCCGCCCCATCCCTGCCGCTTCTGCTCAGGACCCGTCGCACCGTAATATGGTTTGGCCCTGTGTTCCCGCCCAAATCTCATCTGGAACTGTGATCCCCGCGTGTTGAGGGAGGGACCTGGTGGGAGGTGACTGGATTACGGGGATGGTTTCCCCCGTGCTGTTCTTGTGATGGTGAGTGAGCTCTCGTGAGATCTGATGGTTTAAAAGTAGTTGGCAGCTCCCCCCTCGCTCTCATCTCCTGCCACCATGTAAGGCGCACCTCGCTTCCCCTTCACTTTCAGCCATGATTGTACGTTTCCTGAGGCCTCCCCAGACGTGAAGAACGGTGAGTCAATGAAAGCTCTTTGCTTTATAAATTACCCAGTCTCAGGTAATTCTTCATACCCCACAGTCATAAAGTAGTGTCGTCATTGTCTTTATTTGCGCACAAGGCCCTAAAATGGAAGTTTCCCAAGGACACGTGGAGCTGCCGCGCGGTCTCTGTACCCGAGTAGGGCCTGGCAAGCCACAGATGCTCAGGGAATGAGGAACGAGGGATAAATGTGTGAATGCATGGCTACCCCAGACGCAGTATTCCAACTCCTATTTGCACTCCCTACCAGTAGCATGGCCTCCTTAGCATACATTCCCCACCCTGTCCCTAGAGTAGATTTTTAAAGCACAAAGTTGTTTAAAGTCTCTTGAAGCTCCCTTCAAGGCCTGGGGGTTAAGTCCAGATTCCTGAGCCTGGGGGTCCAGGCCCTTCACAGTCAGTTTTACCTCCTTTCCAGGGTCCTCTCCCCATGACCGGTGCACACCTCAGCCCCGCCAGCCCACCCAGGCCAGGGCGAGACCTCCTCTTGTCCCTAGAGCAATCTGTCACCAAGCTTGAGGCTCCTGTAGACTTTTTTCTGCACTCCTCCCAGCACAGGCTGCCATGGGCCCCTCCCACCCCTGTCTCTCTTTTCTCTCCTACCCACCCCCTAGCTCTGTCCTGCTCCCAGGACAGTCAGCAGCGGCTGTCCATTTCCCCCCTGCCAAGGGTCCTGTCCTGTCAGGGAGGTGGAGCTCCTGCAGGCTCACAGAGGAGAAGGACCTCCGCCCTCCTCCTGTATTCCCCAGCCTCTGTCCCGGCCTTTCTGTGGGGGGAGCACGGCTCCATTGCTCACCGGTAGCAGAGACAAGTCACCCCCCAGCGCTGCCTCGGCATTAAACATCTAATGCGGCCAGGCGCGGTGGCTCAAGCTTGTAATCCCAGCACGTTGGGAGGCTGAGACGGGCGGATCACGAGGTCAGGAGATCGAGACCATCCTGGCTAACACGGTGAAACCCCATCTCTACTAAAAAATACAAAAAGAGCTAGCCAGGCGAGGTGGCTGGCGTCTGTAGTGCCAGCTACTCGGGAGGCTGAGGCAGGAGAATGGCGTAAACCCGGGAGGCGGAGCTTGCAGTGAGCTGAGATCCGGCCACTGCACTCCAGCCCAGGCAACAGAGCCAGACTCTGTCTCAAAACAAAAAAACAAAAAACATCTAATGCAAGTTAGGAGCCAATTTTCCATAACACACAGAAACATTGCTGTTTCCAGGAGTTTACTGCCCTCTAGGCCCATTCATTGAACCCTAGTCATCAGCTCTTGGGGTCTTGGGGCATTTGATGGTCAGTGTTATGCATCCACTTGGCCAGGCTCTTGTGCCCTGGGATTCAGTCCAGCACAGACCTAGGTGTTGCTGGGGTGGTACTTGGTAACTGGCTAATGCCTAAAGTCAGTTGATTTCAGCACAGGATATGGCCTTTCTTAATGTGGGTGGCTTCATCCAGTCAGTCAAAAGGCCTTAACAGCAAAAACTAAGGTTATCTGGGGAAAAACATTCTGCCTCAACACTGCGGCACCAGCCAGGCACAGTGGCTCACGCCTGTAATCCTAGCACTTTGGGAGGCTGAGGCAGGTGGATCACCTGAAGTCAGGAGTTTGAGACCAGCCTGATCAATATGGCGAAACCCTGTCTGTACTAAAAATACCAAAATTAGCCAGGCATGGTGGTGGGCACCTGTAGTCCCAGCTACTCAGGAGGCTGAGGCAGGAGACTCACTTGAACCAAGGAGGCAGAGGTTGCAGTGAGCCGAGATTGCACCACTGCACTCCAGCCTGGGTGAGAAGAGCAAGACTCCATCTCAAAAAAAAAAAAAAAAAAAAAAGACTGAAGCACCAATTCATGCCTGAGGTTCCAGCCTGTCCACCCATCCTATAGAGTTCAGATTCGGCAGCCTTCACAACAACGTGACCTAATTCCTGAAACTCGGTCTGTCCTATCTATCTATCTATCTATCTAATCTATCTACCTACCTACCTACTTACCTACCTACCTACCTAGGGCCTCTGGGATCTCTCCCAGATTGGGTTCCTGGAGCTGACCCTGTCCATCAACAGAACCAGACATCCCACCTCCCCATGCTCTGCCCAGCATGCAGTCTTGGCTGGTGGAATATGAAGTTGTGCCCCATGATGGCAGAAACAGGAAGGGGAAGGAGGCAGCCTGAGGCCTCCTGTCTGCTTGGGGGCAAGGACTGCACTTTCACGAACCTGGAACAAACTGTCCCTCCTGAACCTATGTAAAGTCAGGCACAGCTGTGATGAGGACAACCCAGGTGCCAGCTTCACTCGGGCCTGAAAATCCCTCCCCGTCAGAGCTGACATTTCAGGACAGGCGTCTCCCCTCTCCCTTCTCCTCCTCCTTCCTATCGCTTCTCAATTCTGATGATGTATCAATAACTGCAAAGCAAAATGCCACAGTTAGCAGCGCTACTGTACTGTAACTAATCGTTTTCTGAATCGATTCTCAGGGTTGTGTGTGCACAGCGAGGTGGGGCTGCCTCTCCAAAGCCACTGTAGCCTCCAGGAATTAGGCACACCAGGAGAAGTTTCAGGAGACAAAGAAGAGGGCTGGGAAGAAAAGGGGAGCAGGCAGGGGGAGAGACAAGGAAAATAGATTTTTTTAAAAAGAGGGCGAGGGGAGATTCTCAATGAGACAGAGAGCAGGCGGCAGCAAGCCACGGCCTGACCCGCCTTTCTAGGGTGCAGCAGAGATGAGGAAGGGGCTGTGGCCTGAGCACTTTTGATGGGATGAGGTGTGGTAGGCAGGAGGCAGGCCACCAGATGCACTGCGAAGGCAGGAGCATGAGTCTGCTGGGCTCTGTCCTGTGCTCTTGGAATGTCTGAGTGAAGATACTAGGCCAGACCAGACCAGGGTCCCCAAGGTGGGGGCAGGTGGTGGGGCTGGCTGTCAGGTGACAGGTACCTTCCTGGGATGGGGACGCAGGGGAGAAGGCAGACTGCTGTACACCCACCTGTTCCAAGCAGCAAGAAAGACTCAGGCCCAGGAAACCCTCCAGCTCCTTCATGCACATAAAAAGACCTCACGGGTCTCCAGAGCTCATGCACTTAAGATTTTATTGGCTTAATAAACTGTGCTGTGGCTGCCCGCGGGTCTTCCTTGGCCTGAGCACATGTGAGGATGGAGGGGCAGCTTTCTGTGGCTGCTGTGGTCTCCTCCAGGGGGAGAGAGCTGGCGGGAGTGGGAGAGAAAGGACAGGCAGCTTAGACAGCGCTGCAGGGCCACACTGGGACCCAGGGAAGTCCTTTCTGCAGCGGAACTCATTAACCCTTTCAGTGACCCCAGAAGGAAGCTGAGATGTAGGATGCTGGGAGAGCCCACTCCAAGGCACACAGCCTGCATGCTGGCAGAGCTGCGACCCAAACCCAGGGAATCTGGCTAGAGAGCCCAGCGTGGCACCTCCACATTGCTCTCGCTCTCCCCAAGGTCAGCCAGCTGCAGACTCAGTTTCCCCATCTGCAATGTGAACTCTTTCATAGCTGGCCCCCTTTGCTTCTGGCACCTCCCAGGCTCTTGCATACCCCAGTGGGCTGAGAATTATCAAAGGGGTAGGGCAGACAGGGCTGGGGGAGGCCTGACCTGACTCCAGGGCCTTTCTTAGTGAAGGACCAAAGATGGGACAGATGTCCCCACAAACGTCCAGAGCACGGACCTCCCCGTGAAGCACAGTGAATATAGCGGCCTGGGCCCATGCCTCACTTCTTCACTCACTCATTCATGTACTCATTCATTTAGCCAGCCTAGGCTGGGCCTGTTTACCTGTTCCCACCCTGAGGTCTCACCCAGACCCTCCTGCAGGTCCCAGGCCCAACCATCCAGGACTCTGGTCAGTGTAGGGGAGCAGCCAGAGCCCCCATAATCCTGATGAGAGTCCAGTAACACACTCAGGGGAGTGAGGGAGGGATGGGCTGCTCAGGGCCTCATCTTTTCTTCCTGGAGATAAAGTGAGGCCAGGCCAGGCCTGTGCTCTGCCATGGGTACCCCTTGCTCAGAGCCTCCCCTTCCCACCCCCAGATCCTTGGGGGCTGTGGCTTCAGCCCCAACCTCACAGCAAGGTTCCTGGGGCAGCAGCATCTCTGCCTAGGGGGGCCACTTGCTCCCAAGTTTCAGAGCCCAGATCTTGAGCCCACCACAACCCGCCAAGACGAGAGGCTCCTCTGCCTCCTCTGTCCTCCCACCTCCGGGAGCTGCTGTGTGTCCACACCAAATACCTTCAGCCTCTGAAAAGAGGATGCTGTTTATCTTCACTTGCATGTCTGGCTCTTGCCTGCAACTGCTGGGAGGGTCCGTGGTTCTGCTAACTGGCCTGGGGGCCCAGGTAGCCAGAGAGCCTCAGAGGGCAGCGAGGGGTCACAGCCCTGACATGCCATTTCAGTCACAGGCTCATGATCATTCATTGAGGGGGCTACAGACAATGGGGTCTAACAAGAAAGCCCAGAAGTTTCTGAATGAGTCTCACTTACGGTTTTTTGTTTTTTGTTTTTTTTTTCGGAATGGGTCACTTATGTTGTTTTTTTTCTGAATGGGTCACTTATGTTGTTTTTTTTTCTGAATGGGTCACTTATGTTTTTTATTTTCTGAATGGGTCACTTATGTTGTTTTATTTTCTGAATGGGTCACTTAGGTTGTTTTTTTTCACTAAAACAGCTTCATGGTTTACTCTAAATCTTTCTGAGGTACAGCCTGCTTTCCTGAGTGAGAAAGTAGGAGCTGGGGTGACCGCGGCTCCCTGGGAGTGTGCAGGACCCCAAGACCTGCTGAGAAGCAGAGGAGAGAGGCATGGCCGTCAGGCAGCCGCAACAAACACAGCACGCCAGAGCTGGGCTCTCTCGTGGGTAGAGTGAGAACCATCAGCCTCAGTGTCAGTGATGCTGGGAGGAGACTGGGATCGCATACGGAGCTGGTGGCAGGTCCAGATGCCCTCAGCAGGACCCGGACAAGATCGGCCCCTCGCAGCCAGGTACACGCCTGAGACAGGAGGCAGCCACCAAGACTCACTCGGCATTCTCCAAAATAGCCGCACTTCGCAAACCACTGGGAGTTTCATGAATGAAAGAGTGGATAAAGAAAATGGGGAGAGTTTTTAAGTCAGATTCTCTACCGTAGGTAACAGGAATGTATCAGAGACACACCCGAGCTGCAGAAACCATGTTCAGTCAAAGAGGCAAGTTGAAGAAAGAGGCCATACATGTGCATTTGAAGAAGGTATAAAACAGTGTGAGCTCTGGTCCACACTTACATGTGTGTGTAAGTGCTTTTTTCAAGGGACGGAAATAATAGACGCCAAATCGACGCTCAGAGCGGCCTCTGGGTGTGGAGGGGAATGGGGCTGGTTGTGCTGGAAGGGGACTTGGACTTTGTGATGCTTCCTTCCCTTTTTCCTTTTTAAGACTAATGCAAGAGAACAAAGCGTTAGTTATTGTTAATTGCAGGTAGAGGAAGATAGATGTTTATCTTTTACCTCAATTATAAAAATGCTCCAAAAATTTTTTGAGATGAGCATGGTTAGATTGATGGCCCCCTGCAGGAGTGACAGACCCTGATTATACATGCGTGACACAGAGCTGGTGTCAAAAGCACAGTGTTTGATATGATTAGTGGCTCCATAGAATCTCATCAGTTGGTGGCCTGACGACCAAGTAAATGGATGATGTACACGATGGTGTGATTCCAGAGGGAGCCACTTCCCAAGAGGAAGGGAGAGCCATTTCATCCCTAGTGACGGCCTCTAGACCATTTGTGTCTCCAAGAACTAGGCTCCCCTGCATCCTTCTCTCTAGGGACTCAGACCCTTGTCTTCTGAGCAAAGCATTCTCCATACTGAGAAAGAGGTCAAAAGCTGCTGGATGCAGAGGTGGCTTTCCCTCTTCTCACGCCACCATCTGCAGGCTGACAAGGAAGCCAGAGGGGATGTGAAAAGAGCCACCTCTCCCATCCCCAGATAGATGCGGCCCGCAGGGGTGGGGGAAGAGTGGTGTCTCCCAGGCTGTGCCTTCACACTTGCTGGCCACTGCAGCCAGACAGATGTGCACCCTGGTCCTTGCTTTGATCTCACACGGTTACACTTTCCGTGTTACAAGCTCATAAAAGCCGCATGATCAAATTCCAGGTCATTACTCAAGGAAAGGGACCCCTCTGTGGTCGACAGCAACAGTTTCAAACCAATTAAAATAAGCCTGGCGTTTCTGTGGGCTGCCGCCGTGCCGCCACCCTGGGGGTCTCTGAGGGCCTTGCTTGCAATGAGCAAGATGCAGGAAATGTTAATGGAGACGCTTAAATGGCGCGCCGAGGGGATTCTGGTAAATAAGGCCACATGGAAGGGGCTGGGGAGAGGCCTCCCGAGCTAACCCTGGAGGACACTTCAATAAACACCAGATTGGATTGGAAACAATTCACTCCTCAAGCGGTGGGTCTGCCGGCAGTGCTGGGAGGGGTCTTTGGGGGAGGAAAGCGATTTCATTTCCTATTAGTTCCCCTTTGCAAGTGTCTGTGCCCCCTGCTGCTGGCACTGGAATCTGCCAAGGCCTGACAGCACCCACTGAGCAGGCTGGGAGCACCAGGGTATAATTTGCCAAGTAAAAATTGGAGAGGGCAAGAGAGGCTGCGCAGAAGAGGAGAAGGTGTGGCTGGTGATGGTGGAGGGTAGAGGGGCTGGGGCTGAGGACGAGGCTATGTAGTGGCTTTGTGACTGTCTGGCAGTTGCTCTGAACTCTGCAGGGTCCTCTTTCGGGAAGATTGAACATCACCCATGAAACAAAGAGAGAAGTTTCCAGAGAACACCACCCCAAGCCCAGGCCAGCAAGTAGATGGGGCCAGGCCAGCAGGCTGTGGGTGGTGCTGCCCAGTTCACTGCAGACTCAGGGCCCACCTGAGTTGTGGGCAGCGCCCTTGGGCAGGGCCTATAGCTACCGCCTCTGCTCCCAGCCAGGGACTGTTGCTCAGGACGTCTGCAGCTCGTAGCTCTGCTCAGTGCAATGGAAGGAGCTCCAAACGTGAGAAAGGGAGGGAGGGTCTCGAGCAAAATGGCAACGTAAGGAGCCTGGGCCAGGCAAGCCTGGGTGCTTCCTCCCAGTGCCCCTCCCCAACAAGGCCACCACGGCCTCAGACCCCTGCATATCTGCTTTTGTGGGCCTAATCTTACAGCCGAAATAACAAGTCTCATTCCAGTGATGGTTTCCAGATTTAGCGAATAAAACTCCTGGATATGCAGTTAAATTAGAAATTTCAGATAACAGATAATGTTTTTGTCGTTTTAGTGTAAGTTCATACTGTGCAATATTTGGGAAGTACTTATATCAACCATTTTTCATTGTTTATCTGATATTCACATTTAACCAGGCACCCTGTATTTTTATTTGGCGACTCTAGCTTCCAGCTGCTAAACACACACAGGTGCACACAAAACATGCACACAAAACATGCACACTCACCCACACATGTGCACACGCACGCACACACACACACAGATGCGTGCAGACACGTGCACACACACACATCCTTCAAAGAAAGGAGCTGATCCTCCATGAAGACCGACCGGGAGCTGGCGTTTCCCATATGCTCCCTCACAGAACACTCCTTCCATCTCCCCCACAGCCACGCCCCTCGTTCAGACAAAGAGGTGCAGGCTCCAATTGCCCCGTTTCAAGGCCACACAGTCAGCATATGGCCCGGCTGAAATTGCAGACCCAGTTCATCCGTATTCCAAAGTCTGCACTCTTTCCACCAAAGCAGACCCAATGCATCAAATTGTAGATGTTTCTTTTCAAACAGAACAGCCATAAGGAAGTTGCTATTGATTCTGCAGTCAGGCCAATGGCCTTGGCTCAGACCCACGTGGACCTCAGAACAAAGACGCAGATTGGAGCTGGTGAAGCCCCGCGGGTTCAGCCTCACTAGGGTTCACCTGTGGGGCTCAGGGTGTGCGCATCTGGCTTCCACCCAGAGGCTGGTGGTTTGGGTCCACCCTGGAGGGTTCTGCTGGCAATCGAGTCCTGAGCAGGCACCAGCAGCAGCACCGATGCCCGTGGCAGGGCCTTCTAGCGAAGGGGATGTTTCTCCCCTGGACGTGGTCTCAAACGCAGAGGGGACAAACACAGACCTCAAATTGTCTGCAGATTGGCAAGGAATCCCTAAACTCTGGCTTCCACTAATTAACTAGCTGCTTCCCAGGTAACTAGTAGGTACTTTAGACACTTCTATGTAAGAATCACACTCTTAAAAAAAAAAAAAAGCAAAAGAGGTGCATCTTTGACGAGGCCAAGGTGAACCTCAGGATGCCAACTTGTCTACCTGGGCCAGCCCTTGGCAGGGAAGGAGATTCGATCTGGCTGGAAAATCTTGTTCTTTATGTGAGCAGGACAAATCTCAAGTAATATGCTAACTTCCCTATCTTGAGTTGTCGGTTTCATGATGATTTTTCTAGGAATGGAAGTTAAGCTTGCCGTTTTGTCATTTCTAGAAATGTCTTTACCCCCTTTAAAAAAATTGCCTATGGATTGGGAAAAACCTCCAGCCCCTTGTCACTCTGGCCTCATCTCCTAAACTGCCTGGCTGCTGCTGACAAAGCTGCTGAGTAGACAGAGCTTACAACTGGGGAGGTGTCAGCCACAGCCCTTGCCATGGCAATGGCTGATTCCTGCCATGAATGGAACAGGAGCATTTTGGGCCTGAAGATCTGGATGCTCCAAGTGGTGTTTGTTCAGCCAGTGGCCAAGAAGAAGTCCAGCAAGGAAGGAAGAGGAGAAGGAGGTCTGTGTGCTTCACCCAAAACTCCAACACAGAGGATGCTGCTGATCCAAAATCCAGGAAGTGAAACTGCTGGGGGCAGAGGAGCCTGGGAGGTCTGTGAAATGCAAACAGCAGCAAATCTCCCCACTTTATCTTCACAGCCATCACCCCCCGCACCGTGTGGCTTCCCCTCTCAGCAATGAGCAATGGTTTGAGCCATACCACAGTGGGGAGGGTTTCATGATCTGCCCAATGAGAGGTTTTGCTGGCAATATTTTTACTGGCAAATTTCATACTAAGAGTTGGGTGTTGAAATTTGACTGTGAGACCGGGCACGGTGACTCACGCCTGTAATCCCAGCACTTTGGGAGGCTGAGGCGGGCGGATGATGAGGTCAGGAGATCAAGACCATCCTGGTTAACATGGGGAAACCTCGTCTCTACTAAAAATACAAAAAAATTAGCCAGGTGTGGTGGCAGGTGCTTGTAGTCCCAGCTACTCGGGAGGCTGAGGCAGGAGAATGGCGTGAACCTGGGAGGCGGAGCGTGAGTGAGGGGAGATGGTGCCAGTGTACTCCAGCCTGGGTGACAGAGCGAGACTCTATCAAGAAAGAAAGAAAAGAAAGAAAAGAAAGAAAAGAAAGAAAGAAAGAAAGAAAGAAAGAAAGAAAGAAAGAAAGAAAGAAAGAAAGAAAGAAAGAAAGAAAAAAAAAAAAAAGAAAAGAAAGAAAGGAAGGAAGAAAGAAAGAAAGAAAAAAAAGAAAAAAAAGAAAAGGAAGGAAGGAAGGAAGGAAGGAAGGAAGGAAGGAAGAAAGGAAGAAATTTGACTGTGGAAGGAGGGAAGGTGTGGGGTGGGCAGAGGGAAAGGAAGCCAGCACCGGATATGGCTCTCCTGGAGGCAGCCCACTGGAAAAGCGGATTTCATTAGAGTCAGGTGGTTGTTTTTTAGGTGACCTACTTCCCACATGGTTTTTCCTGCTTTTCTTTCCTGTTACAAAGTTTTGACATATTGGAGCCAGGAAGTAAGAAAAGTCATGCTATGTCACCAAGAAGCAGGGGACCCAGGGGCTCAGTGATCCGCAGCAGAAAGGAAGAGGCAAGGAAGGCAGGAGACGCAGAGAAAGGAAGAGGCGAGGAAGGCAGGAGACGCAGAGAAAGGAAAGAGGCAGAACAGGGACTGGTGGGAGAGAAAGACGGCGTGGGGGGCTCCTGCAGGTACAGAGATGAAGCCCTGTCCTAGGAGGTCTCACTTGTGCTGCTGGAGTGGTGATGACCCAGGGCTCGCCCTGGATTCTGGCTCAAAACTGAAGACTGACTGACCTCCTTTCAGCCTGAGCATCCTGAGAGAACCCCCACCAAGAGCAGCCTGGGCTGGTTGGTCTTGTCCGGGCTGCTGGTCTTCTTGGGCTGCTGGTCTGGTCTGGACTACTGGTCTTCTCTGGGCTGCTGGTCTTGTCCAGGCTACTGGTCTTCGCTGGGCTGCTGGTCTATGTCTGGGCTACTGTTCTTGTCTGGGCTACTGGTCTTCTCTGGGCTGCTGGTCTATGTCTGGGCTGCTGGTCTTGTCCAGGCTACTGGTCTTCACTGAGCTGCTGGTCTATGTCCGGGCTGCTGGTCTTCTCAGGCTGCTGGTCTTGTCCAGGCTGCTGGTCTATGTCTGGGCTGCTGGTCTTGTCCAGGCTGCTGGTCTATGTCTGGGCTGCTGGTCTTGTCCAGGCTACTGGTCTTCTCTGGGCTGCTGGTCTTGTCTGGACTACTGGTCTTGTCCAGGCTGCTGGTCTTCTTGGGCTGCTGGTCTACGTCTGGGCCTCTGGTCTTGTCCAGGCTGCTGGTCTTCTCTGGGCTGCTGGTCTTCGCTGGGCTGCTGGTCTTGTCCAGGCTGCTGGTCTTCTTGGGCTGCTGGTCTTCGCTGGGCTGCTGGTCTTGTCCAGGCTGCTGGTCTTCTTGGGCTGCTGGCCTACATCTGGGCCGCTGGTCTTGTCCAGGCTGCTGGTCTTCTCTGAGCCAGCTTATCTTCTTCAGTGACAAGCTGGAGGCTTGAGTGGCTGGTGTCTCCTGAGACTAGAGACCTTTCCAGAAGGCTGTGGTGGACTTGCTTCCTGACCACTGCTGGTGTGGCTCCTGGAGGGAGTGGCTGGAATTCACTCCTGCGTGGAGCCCCTCTTGGTGCTGACCCTGATCCCAAGCCACCAGAGGGACCTCCCAGGACCAGAGGGGCACTGCTGGCAGTCCAGACCCCTACGAGCGCTGGCAGTCTCCGCCAGAGACAGATCTGAACACCTTGGCCATGCGGCAGGATCCCAGGTTGTGCCGCTTGGGGTACAGACTGGAGAATGCCCATCTGGTCATTTCCTGCCTTCAGGCAGTAACCCTCATTAACGGTTTCTGGTTCTGTGAGAATCAGTGCTATTTTAAACACTTCCCAGCAGGGAACTGCCTATACCTGCCCTCCCTTGGCAAACCCTGCCCATATCTAACCAGCCCTACTGCCAGGATGAGTTCTTCCTCCCATCTCTCCAAAATCCTTTGCAATGAAACCATGAATCTGTCCCCACATTCTGTTCGGAGAGTGGCTGCTCACCACGCTCTGGGCATTGCCAGTAGAGCCTTGGACTGAAACCATGCAGCTCCCCTCGGGAGCCCTGCCTGCCTGCTCTTGGTGTGAGTCCGTCTTCCCCCTAAAACCCTGGAACAGAACTGCTGCTGCTTGCAGCAAAAACAACTTCGAGGGGCTGTCCTTGGTCTCAGAATCAGAGTCCGGCTCTCACCATCGCTAACAGGTAGGGGGAAAACAGATTCTTCAGCCTCCTGAGAAGCCACCTTCTCTGCACATTCAGAGTCCAGCACAGTCTTCCAAAAGCTCCCGTCACGGCAGCACTGGATCCTGAATGTAACTGGTGGTTCCGCCTGGAGCCATCCACAGATGCCTGAGGGTCCTAAGGGAGCAGGTCCTAGAGGCCCCTGTGCCATGAACAATATCCACGTGCCACGAGGCAGCTCAGTGATTGGATGGGCGGCCTTTATGTTGCAGATTGAGATGGTCTAAAGTACAGGTCAGATGAGAACTGCAATGGGCTCAAATGCCATGCAGGAGCCCAGGGCACAGGGACGCCACAGTCCTCTACAGGCTCATTTCCCTTCTACAACGTACAGTGATGCCGGAGTCTCTACTTCATGTCTTCCCTGTGTCTGCACCAACTCCTCAATATCAGGGAAAGAAAACGAACAGAAAATCAGGACACTCTTGCAATGGCAGCAGGATGTACAGAGGCTGTGGCAGCCAGGTCCCCTGAGCCAAACGTTCAACTATACCCCTCCAGGTCCGGCCCCAACACGCCCACTCCTAATTGGAACGGGTACACAGAAGCCCTTCAGAGCATGACACAGAAACACAGACTCTACATTTCCCATGGTGTGCAGGTGAGAAAGTTCTCTTCCAAACGGTGGCAATGTGGCAGCTTTACCATCGCAGGTGTCTAGCAGACAAGAGAGATGTCAGAGGCAGAGGGAAGGAAGTGGTGGGTCTTCAGCAGGCACAGAGGACCCCATAAGGTGCACGGCACAGGATGCCAAAGAGCTGGAATTGTGAGCCGGGCTTTCAGGAATCTGGATTTTTTTTTTTTTTTGACAGAGTCTCTGTCACCCAGGCTGGAGTGCAGTGGCACGATCTTGGCTCACTGCAACCTCCGCTTCCCCGGTTCAAGCAAATCTCCAGCCTCAGCCTCCCGAGTAGCTGGGACTACAGGTGCACGCCACTGAATCCGACTAATTTTTGTATTTTTAGTAGAGATGGGGTTTCACCATGTTGGCCAGACTGGTCTCAAACTCCTGACCTCAGGTGATCCGCCTGCCTTGGCCTCCCAGAGTGTTGGGATACAGGCATGAGCCACCACGCCTGGCCAGGAATCTGGATTCTAATGCAGGAGCAGAAGCTGCTCTTTGAACTATTCTTAATGTTACCTGCACACCAACAATTATAAAATAAATATAAAAAGTGACACAGAAAAACATCAGGGCCAGGAAAGAAGAGATGGGTGTGATGAGGAGGGGCAAGAGGACTCACAGGTGAGGGTGGGTTTTGAGCTGTGCTTCATAAACAGTAAAAAATACAGGGGGCAGGGAGAAGAGGGGCACCCCAGGAAAGAAGGGAGAGAGAGAGAGAGCAAGATCGAGAAGCTGCTCCATGGAGCAACCCAGTGTGCAGTGGAGGGTGGGGCTCCGGGCTCTGAACCAGAATGCTGAAGGACTAGGGGAGAGTTCCAAGTCATTAAGTGAGATGGCACAGGTGGGGCACCCAGGCAAGCTTCCAAGCACAGAGCTTGGCACCAGCACGCCCGAGTAGAAGTTAGCTCTCTTCCTCTCCCTTGTCCATGTCAAGCGTAACAGATTGGGCTAGTAGATTGCAGAGCTGCGGACCTGGCTGGAGAAGCTCACTTTCCCAGGGAAAATGGAACACGTGTCATGCAGCATCCAAGGGCAATGGTGGCCAAGCACGACCCTGAAGGGTTGGGGTACAGCCGGAGGCACAGCTGGGTCTCCAGCCACTGAGACAGGGACTCCTAGACAGCGGCTGAGGATGGACCAAGCAGCTTCTAGGGGTCTGGAAGCCCCCTCTGGACCTGTGCATTCATATACGCATGCCCCAGAGGGAGGATACCAGGCTTGTTTTGGGTTCTCAAGGGGGGCCTGTGATGTTCAGTGAGCTGACCAGCAGTACTGTAGCTCCCCAAGTCCCTTGCCCAGAAGCTGCCTTCCCAGCTGTCTACACAGTCGACTGTCTACACAGCTCAATTGCAAAGCACCTAGACAAGCGTATTGGATTGCTGGCACTGCATGTGGCCAGCTGGCCCTGAGCTCACTTGCCACAAGCATTAGTTTGCAAGTAAGAAGTACATGGGGGCATTGTGCTGGGGGACATGAGGCGGGGAACCAGGCAGCCCTGGTTTAGACAGATTTCTCAAAGCCTTCCTTAGGAGGGCGCTCCTTCAAAGCTTTCGGCTTTTCTAAGCCTCATTGTCTTAGGTGTCAAAGGAAGATTATTGATATTCTGATCCCACTGTCACTGGGACTGGAAATGATGCTGGTGAAAGACACATAGCTCTGGCATGCAACAGGAGCAGATTTGCTATTGTTTTCCACAATATCAAGAAAAACAATGCGCTAGAGCATCTCGAGGAAGCTCCCTGGGTCTGGAGAGTTTATTTCCAGGAGCCGCTTACTCTCTCAGTGTTTGTGCTGAGCCATCGCTGTGGCAGAGACATGGGATGGATGCTCTCCCAAGTTTATGACCATCCCCAGAGCAGTTTTCCTGGAGACAGAGACACGACAGCTGGTTACAAGAGGTCCACTGTTTTGTGAAGTGAGCTTTTAGGCCCCACCTTGCCACCCTGGATGATGATAATGGCAGCATGTTTTTGCAGCCAAGAGAAGGGCTGTAATGGCAGCTGAAGCCACCAACAGATGCAGGGTACTCAGTGACTCCACCTGCCCACCCAGCTGGACCTCCTCCCCAAGCCTCTCTGCAGTGGGGGCTCGCTCCTGATCTTCGTCCTGTGTTTGACGCTGCCAGGATTACTGAAGAGGTGGTGCCCTGCTCAGCTCTCTTCTGCCTTGGCTAGAGATGGCTGGGTGCCGAGAGCTGGCAAGAGAGGCATGTTCTGCCCGTGGCCGGTGGTGCGTGGAGCAATGCACCAATGTGAGCCTGCAGTGAGGGTTCATTACCATGCAGATGCAAGTGGGCAAATGGAGACCAATTGTTTGGGCAGATTGCTTGCTGTCTAGCTAGAGAGGCATGGTGAGAACTCAGAATCTTGCATTTCCAGGCTATTTTGCAAATCCTCAGGTGCCCATTTCTAGGAGGAACTAAATCACTCAAGTGCTTCTGTGGTGTTGGGTGCAGCAGGTGGGAGATGGAAAGCCCACTTCCTCTTGTTAAGCCATTTACAGGGGTCATTGCTGTTCCTGGGAACTTGCCAGAGCCACACAACTCGCCTTAGCTCTGCATCCTTCAGTGGCTCAGGCCTGGGGACTGCCACCCTCTCAGGGCCTCCCTGCAATAGGAAAGGACTAAGGGATGAGAAGGGGGTCACTTGTCAGCCTGCAGTCATCTGGGAAGGAACTGGCTTTGGGGACTTGGGCCACTGTCACAGCCAGGAGGAGCAGCAGTACTTTCCCTCTGCTTCCAGAGCAATCTGCCATGGCCCAGTGGCAGCCTCAAAGCTGGCTGACATCTGGCAAATGAGCGTGGGATGCAGCTTGAGCTTCCAAAGTGTGCATGCTCCCTTCTCGGGAGACCCCAGGGGCTCAGGAAGCCTCCGAAGTAAACTCTGTTTTCAAGGGCTAGTAAGAAGACACAGTTGGCACACAGTCCTCTCATTGGCAGTGCCCCTTCTTGGATGGAGGGCATATAGCTCATCCCCACCTCCTGGAAGTAGCCCCACTGGTGGGCAGACAAGCAGCTGACTTGGACAAGCATTTATGCAGGTGAATCTGCAGGTGGCCTCCAGCTCTGCTGCTCGGAAAGCCTCCCTGCCCCATCTGGAGTTCAGAGGAGCTGGCTCCTGGGTGGAGGGAAGGGAGACCCTTGGAGTGAGGATCCTGGGCAGGGGAGAGCAGGCAGCCTTCCTGCTGCAGTGCGGCCACAAGCCACCACCTGGCAGAGCAACCTGCACCTGTAGGAGGCAGACGCTCATTCATCACCCTGAAGTTCAGCCCTTGCTTCCTCGGCCTCTGGGCAGGCAGAGAAGCAGGGAGACAGCTGAAGGGCCATGAAATATTGCCCATAGTCCAAGGTGGGGTCACCATCCCAAGGACTGTCCTCTGCCTGGGATTTTCTTTAGGCTTGTGTGCAAAGACAGGAGCTCAGGCCCCGTGTATCAAAGCAGGAGGGTGTCTAGAAACTGCAGAGGTTTAACGCACTCAGCGCTGAGCATATTCAACCTTGATGACGCTCTACAAAATGTCAAAGCCCCTCACAAATGTTGAGGCCTGAGCCAATTTTCCCCCAACCCTGGGCAACACCACCCCGTGCCCATTCCTGCCATGTGCTGGGCCCTGCATCGGGGAGGAGCAGACGGAGGAAACTGACCCGAAAGACAAATGGTGGTAGGAAGCTGCCTCCTTTGCATCCCCAGCTCCCCTGGGTAGGCTCATCACTGGAGATTCCACAGGAGGGCCAGGGCAGCCTGTGGCGTGCAGCCTTCCCTGGAGATGAGATGAGGAGTTTACAGCTCCCTGCGCTCAAATGTGGTGGGAAATTTGAAGACTTGGGTCATCTCATTGAAAGAAAGAGCTATGGCATCAGAGGGACTAATTTGAGGAGCCTGGCAACATTGTGGGGAAATCTACTTATCCCTAAATGTCAACTACCCAGTTAGTTACATTTTCCCAACCAAACGGCCCCATTGACCTCAATTCTCCATGTGGGAGACCTGACAGAGACTCGTCCTTGGAATGGAGGGAAAAGGAGACCAAGGGAGAGTGTCTTTAAAAGGTCACTCAAAGCCACCTTTTCTTAGGACATTACCACCTCCTCACCCTGAAAAAATAACCAATCAATAAAAAACAAAAAACACAACCAAAATGTAAGTACAGCTGCAACGGCTCCTCCCTCTCTCCTCTTTCCTACCTCCCCCTCCGTTGCCTCCCTGCTTTGAGCTCCAACCTCTTGGATATTTATCGTTTGCTCCCTCCTAAATCATTCCTGACGGCTGGACTGCTCACACTCCATTACAGGGAGAGGCTGTGTGGAGTCGCAGTTCCGTTTAGCTTGCAGAAAAAGGAGCCTCCTAGGAAAAACCCACCCGGGAGCTGTCCGGTGCTGAACTCTGGCATGATGGACGATTATGGACCATCTGCACTTTCAGAGGGGGATAGATTTATGAGCGGGAGAGACAGCTAGAAGAGTGTCCATTACTATAACTCACTGCCCTCTTCGGAGATATTCTAATCAGGCATCCTTTTCTACCACCAAAAGGCCCAGGTTAAGAACTAGCAAGAGGGGAAATCAATTACATACTTCAGGGGCGGTTTTTTCCAGAGCATCACTGTCAACGGTGTTGGGGGTAAGGGCATCAGGAGGGCGGGGGTGGGGGTGGATGGTGGGAGGCCCCTCCACCTGCCAAAGCAGGCTTCTCATCAGCATTTCCTAGCATCTCTTGTCACACCACTGCTCTTGATTTCTTGCAACTGGTTGAGAAGATAGGAGGCGCCAGGATGTCCCTCCCTTTTCGCCCTGCACGGATCTCGTTGAAATTTACTGACAACCCAGGACCATGCAGAGGGCTGCAGTGAAAATGTCTGCGTCTTCCTGGTCGCCCATGCACTTCGTCACTGATGTGCACAGGGGAAGGGAAGAGAGAGAATCTCAACGGGACGCCGGCCTGGGGTCAGGCACTACACTGGATGCCCTGTGAATATTGTTTCACCATAACCTTATTCTTATTTTATAGGTGAGAGAACAAAGGTCCATGGAGGTGCCAGGTTTCCAGCCCAGGCCTGCCCAACCTCTCTAGACAACTCGCAGGCACAGTTGGCAGCGCAGAGGTGCCCCTGGGCACTCCCTGCCAGAGGCGGCGAGCTCCCTGCTCCCCAGCTCCTCTCCAGCTGCATGACTCCCGAAACATCTCCGGACCCAGACCTCCCACCCTCTGATATGGCCTCAGTGTGAACCCCCAGGCCCTGTCTACTGGGACCTCAGCCCCCTAGAAAAGACAGCTACAAACAGACTTCTCCCATTTCTGCAGGACTTCAGAGTTCACAAAGCACTTTGACACTACTGAATCTGACCACAGTCCACTGGGGTGGACCCAAACAATAATTTTAGCCCCATTTTAAAGATGAGGACACTAAGGCCCAGAGAGGTTAAGTGGCTTCCTTGAAGCTGCACAGCTCACCAGGAGCCAAGCTGGAACCAAGCCCATGCCGCCTGGCTCTGCACTCAGGCCTGTCTGGCCTCATTCTCTGCTTCCCAGGAGGCTGCTCTGAGCATGGTCACCCTTGAGCATTTCCTTCCCTAGGGACCAGCCTGGGCTGGCCCTCCCTACAAGGCTCTCTCTCTATGGTTCCAGATCTTCTTTCCTCTGTCCCTTCCCTTTCCTTGAATTACCACCAGGTCAGAGAAGACTGGATTTTAAGTCAGGCAAAGTGATGATCACACCGTTGAGAGTCTCCTTAGTTCACACCTCCCTGGGAAGGTTAAGGCCTCCAGCTCGTGGGGGGGGCCTCGGCAACCTCACCCTGGCACAAGCTCTGAGACTCCAAAGGCCCTGGACATCAGGAAATTCACCCCACCTCCTGCCAGGACCCTGCTGTTCTCCAAAACGATGGGCCAGCGACCTGAGCGATGGTGTCCAGCTCGGCAGCAGTGACCAGGGACAAGTGCTCCAGAGCCAGGTCCCAACCGTGATGAGATCAGGCTGCAGCTGAGAGCAGCAGAAGTTCGAGGGGTCTTTCTTTTGTGGCTTTTATTTTTATTTATCTTTCTAAAAAACTACAGTCCTACCTGCCTCACCTGGGAGCTCACCTGTGACTTTTTCACCAGGGAAAATACTTCTGGTTTTGCCAAGCCTGCTACAGTCATCCACTTACTCCTTCTCTCGCATTTTTTTTTTTTTTTTGAGATGGAGTCTCGCTCTGTCACCCAGGCTGGAGTGCAGTGGCAGCATTTTGGCTCACTGCAACCTCTGCCTCCCAGGTTCAAGCGATTCTCCTGCCTCAGCCTCCCGAGTAGCTGGGACTACAGGCATGTGCCACCACGCCTGGCTAATTTTTGTATTTTTAATAGAGACAGGGTTTCACCATGTTGGCCAGGCTGGTCTCAATTTCCTGACCTCACGATCCACCCACCTTGGCCTCCCAAAGTGCTGGGATTACAGGTGTGAGCCACCACACCCGGCCTTCCTTCTCTCTCTTATCTATACAAACATTGATGACAAAAGCTGACCTTGCTCTGGGCAATCAGGAAAGGTTTTCTGCAGGAGGTCACACCTGCTGAGCGGGTCTTATTGGGCGTGGAAGAGGTGATCAGGTAGAAGGAGAGTGGGAGGGCACAGCCCATGGGTGCAAACATGGGCAGGACTCATGGCGTACCATTCTGTGTGTCTGGAATGGAGATGGGGATAGAGCACGGGAGGCATGAGGCTGCACTGGGGATCAGGGGCAAGGACCCCTTTCGATAGAACCTTCCCCTAAGCCTCTTAGTCTGCAGAACAGGCCACTTTCTGCTGAGCATTCAGGACAGAGTTATCCACTGTGCAGATTGTGGATAGCCTATTGTGGCAGGGCTATCTGGTAGCTGGAGTGACCCTGGCCACAATCTGTGGCTGAGATGCCTGGCCCCATAGCCACTGGCACATGTGGATTTTGAACGCTTGAAGGTTTTTGGGAGCCAGCATGCCTGAGGAACAGAATTTATCATTGTATTTCATTTTAATTTGATTCAATGGAGATGGCCACCCATGACCCGTGGTCACCGTTGCAAACAGCACAGCTCTGGGTGGTGAGATGCTGCTGACAGTCCCCAGGTCTCGCACAGCCTGACCCCCGCACGCACCGGCTGAGTGCACTTCTTGAAAAGACCCTCATATTCCCAGGCTTTAAGACCCGAGCAAACTGCTGGCAACAGAGTGATGGAAGGGGGAGTATCTCTCTCCACCCGGAGACATTTGGCTTCACCTGTGAAAACAGCATCAACTTGATGAATGGCCGTTTCCTGCACTTTGTGAAATTAAATTCTTGGCTGGGACTGAGCAGTGCAGGGTTAGCCGTAGCTGCCCAGGGACAGGGATGGGGCATCAGGAGGGAGCCTGGGCAGCAAAGAGCTCAGGGTCCGAGGTCCTGGCAGCTGCCACACGTGGGGTGGGGGAGAGCACGCGGGAAGAGAGCTGAATCAGCAGGTGCCCCAGGTATGGGCTGAAGGCAGAGGGGAAGAAGTAAACAATAAAAATGCAAGAACGGACCCACATGGCCAAGAGGGACAGGGAGGAGGCTGGGTGCAGAAAGGCAGTCCCCACACGCCCACTAAATCCCAGCCCTGGCCCCTGGGGCACAGTCACTGCAGGGCCAGGCCTCTCCAGGGAACCATTCACATCTGCTCTGAGTGTCCCATGGCGCTCCTCCCATTTCAGACACCGGAGAATGGAGGGATCCTTAATATTTCCAACCCAACTCTGCTCTGTATGGAAACAAACTCCCTTCATTAGTCCTTGGTCCAGTGTACCAGTCATGGTCATTCTGGGGCTCCTATCAAGGGCTCTTCACCCAAACCTGTCCCCCATCCTGGCCACACTCTTGCCTGTGATCCTGTGCACTCTGGGGAGGAAGGCATGGAAGCGGCTCCCCCAGCCTCTTCTCCCACAGTAGCAATGCCTGCTGCTGGTGTTATGTGGTCATGCCATCCAACCAGATCACCCCTGAGAAGTTCCTTCCTTAAAGGCTCACTATATAACCTGAAATTATTATTCCACACCGTGTCCTCTCCTCCTTCCCTGGAAGGAGCTCTGCAGGCCTGGTGGGGGCTCTGAGCAATATCCTCTGGTCCATGTCTCTCATCTGCAAAGTCTAGGGAAGCTGGAGGGCCCCCACCCCCTAGCCTAATGGCCAGCCCTGCTGCATCTTCAGGAAAACACAGAGGCACCCCGGCCCACGTCTGTCCTGGATTCACCCCACTCTCCCAGGAGGTCTCCATCTATGGCTCCTGTCCTGGTTCCTCTTCACCAGGCTTCTCTTTTAAAGAAATGGCTGGTCTTACATTTTAGCCTGGTGTCACCAGGGGTCCCACCCGGAGTCCAGCTTCTTCTCAGACCCTTCAGCCCTGACCTCTCATGCTGATCTGTCCAGAGTGGAAGAAATCACTCATCCCAGGAGCACCTCTGTTCACATCCCTAAGTCGCAGCCAGAGAACAGCCCTCAACACTCACCCAGGCCTGCATCTCTCAGCTCTCCATTCAGAGCCGAAGAGTTAAGCTGCCCAGAAAAACTGACCATCACATGAACTCCAGAGACTCTTGTGTGTGAGCAAGCATGTGTGCGGGTGCGTGTGTGCGGGTGCATGTGTGCGGGTGCGTGTATGTAGGTGCGTGTGTGCAGGTGCTTGTATGCGGGTGCGTGTGTGCAGGTGCGTATGTGCGCATGTGTACATGTGTGTCTTCACTGCTTCTCCAGATAAGTTTAACCCCGCTGTGGGACACAGCAATGTCTTCTCTTTCCCCTGTCCCCCTTGACCCCGAGTAGAGTAGACATTAGGCAGTGTCACCCTCACTGAGGTGAAATTGAAGGGTTTGGGGTATCATGCTGGTTTCACTGCCAGGCAGGGGCATCCCTCTTGCCCTGGATGGTTCTGGAATTGCCCTAAGACTACACAGAAATCCCCCTAGTCTCCTCCCACTCAGACCCTGACTGTCACGGTCAAAATCCCCTCCACTGAGCACAGCGGTGCCACCTGTTGTGGTTTTTTCTTTTCATGCTGCAGAATCCTGGGTCATTCCTGCAGATGCTTTAAATAGACGAGGGGATATTCAGGTTGCACACGCTTCTCCATTTTATAGAGCCGGGGTTTTCAGGGTGGAAAGGGGGGTCTGATAGTGGTCCCACTCCTGTCTCCCCAGGCCTCTCCCACACCCCTGACTCTCACCAGTTTCTGGCTCTGGGACGGGCAAAACCCAGCCCCATGGCCACCATGTGGGCTTGGGGGTCATGAAGTCATGTGGTGGGGCTGTGCCTATGGGGTCTTCTCTGGGCCTGAAGGTCCTAGCGCCACTCCCTCCTCAACCAGGTTCTACTCACTCTGAGCCAAGGCCAGACCCTCCCTTTGGAGAAGCCTTCTCTGACTCTGCGGCCAGCGGGACCTCCTCTCCCAGCTCCTGGTCTCAGGCCTCTGACAGCCTGGGGCAGCCGCTGGCCACATCTCACTGTGTTCTGACACACGGCGTCTCTTGGGTCCCTGCCTCATTTCACTCTAGTGTTGCTCTTGTTTCGTGAATGTGGGTCCCATCCCCCTAACTGACCCAGAGGCTTAGATTTTAAAGAAACGTGTATCTGCAGCCCCCAGGCTCTAAGCATCTCTTTCCAAGAATTACGGGTTCTGCTCCCTCCCAGACCGCCCAACTCAACATGGACAAAAAGCAAAAGCTCTGTTCCTGGCACCCTATTTCTTTCTGTTCATCGACAACCCCTCCCTGAGCTTCACAGACTTCAAGCCTTGCTGTCCCTTCGGCACCATCTCCCATGCTCAGCCCAGAAGCCTTTCCCCTGCAGTTTGCCTTTCCTTTTCGTTCCCATTCCTTTCCTTACAAGTGGCCCCTGGTCACCACGTATCTGGAATGGCCGTACTGCCTCTCCCGTGTCCCATTCTGTTCACATTACCAGAGTCAATAAGCCCCTTCCTGCCTCCCAAGCCTCTGGGGGGCTTCACTCTCAGGGTGGGTGTCAAGACCCACCCCAAGCTGACCCTAGGGACCCAACACAGACATTTCGCTTCATTCCAGAGGCCTCTGCCTCCCTGGACCCCTGGAGAATGTCCTGCCCGTGGCTCCAGCCTGCACTGTCCAGTGTGGTTATTAGACATTTTCACAAATGCAGATTCTAGATCTCCAAAGAGATCAAAGACGGCACTCCCAGAAGACGGCACCCCGTCATAATCGCTTCTGTCCTCTGCTGCACCGCCCCGGGGCTGGGCATGTAACTGACATCGCAAGGACTTCCTGAACTAAAAGGGTGCTGTGGCCTGCCCGCTGTTAACACCCCCATCTTCCCACTGGAAGATGGGTCTTTAGTGACACTACAGGCCACAACACAGAATCCCAGTTTTCTTCGACGGTTTTCCTCAATGCCCCTGGAAGCCCGGAGGGTCCTGAGCACCCAGCGTGAAGCCCTCCTGTGCGGCCCACAGGGCCAGCCTGGTGCTCTTGGCAGAGACGTGCACCCCACGATGACAGTCACTTCCTGCTGCTCTAAACTATTCTGTTTTTCCATTCTATCTCAGGTCTGAGCAACCACGTGTCCAGACAGTGTTGAGGGTTCGATAAGAAGCTAGGAGACCATGGCTGTCCCCCACTCCTCGGGGTTCCAGGAGCAGGCCCAGGGCTCCCAGCAGGTCTGCTCTGGTCCCACCCACAGGGTCATCCGAAAACCAGAGCAGCCATGAACCAGCCCCTCTTAGCGGGTGCCCGCCCTCCTTCCCCACATCCCTTGCCATTTCCCGCTCCTTGTCTGCTGCCGTCTGGGCTGGAATTCTGTCTCCAAATTGGAGATCACTCCAGGCACTCAGGACTGGAATTTGAGCCCTAGGAGGGGAAGGAGCCATTTGTAGCTCTTTTCTTTTTTTATGCTGCTGAGCAAAGCAGGGATCAGGCTGAGCACAGCTGCCAGGGAGGTGTTTTGTGATAAATCAATAAACTGCTTGGGGTGGGAGAGGGAAAGGGATAGATAGGGAGCCCCAGGGTGCTGGAGAGGAGGCAGGATCCGGGCCCAACGTGAGCACCTGAGTCCATGAACTAAAAGAGATGAGAGACGGGGCACAGAGGGGAGGGGAACACACAAGCAAGAAGCAGCCAGAGACAGAGACACAGAGAAGTGTAGGGGCGTGGGGAGACAGAAACACAGAACCAGAGAGACAGAGAGAACAGAGACACACACAGAGAGACAACGAGACAGGGACGGAGAGAGACGGAGACAGAGAGAGACAAAGAGAGACAGAGACAGAGAGAGAGAAAGACAGAGCCTGAGAGACAAAGAGAGCAGAGACATAGAGAGACAAAGAGAGACAGAGACATAGAGAAAGAGAGAGAGAGATGGGGTCGGGGAGAGAGAGACAGAAAGACAGTGATGGAGAGACAAATAGAACAGGGACAGAGAGAGACAGAGGCAGAAAGACAGAGATAGACAGACACAGAGGAAGGGGAGGGAAAGAGACAGAAAGAGATAGAGAGAGGCAGAGAAACACAGAGGAAGACAGAGAGAGATGGGGTGGGGGAGAGACAGAGAGAGATAGACAGAGACATAGAGAAAGTGGAGGGAGAGAGACAAAGAGACAGACACACACACACACACACACACACACACACAGAGAGAGAGAGAAACAGGCAGAGACAGAGGAAGACAGGCCGGGTGAGAGACCCTGCCAGTCTTTACCAGGGAGGAGACTGACCCTCAAAACTGCATTTACATGTAGCAGACCAGCTCACAGCCTCAGGGAGGGCTGCACCCATCAGAGGATTTTGGGGAAGGTGTCCTCACTTCCTGAACTATTTTCATTAAAAGAAAAAAGTTGCAGAGCTGGCTCTTCCACACTGGCCTCCTGCGTACTGTGCTCTGCAATGGCCTTGCTTTCTTTTGTTCCAGAGACACAGAACTGTTTAATTCTCATCCCTTCAATCAATACCTGGTGTCATGTCATCCAAAGCCATTATTTTTACACCAGAGAAAAATGGAGACTGAGTACAGTATAAAGAAGAGAGAGAGGAGACAGAAATCGTTGCTTCAGAGGCTGCAAGTGAAAACCTCGCTTGGAGCCACCCAACCTCAGCATCATCCAGCTGGCTCTGCAGGTCTCCTGGCTCCCAGAACAAAAGCATCTGGAGAAGCAGGTGCAGGAGAGGAAAGTCCTGGGGGAAGAATGTCCCATGACCCCAGAGGGGTCTGTCTGATGGCAAACAGCTTCTTCCCAAAGACACACCCACAGTCAGCCCCCATTTGGTAGTTCAGTAAGGGCTAAGTCTGCCCCAGCTCCCTGATCCCATCCTCCTCTCTGCCCGTCCCTCCTACTCTGCCTCTGCCCCCATTCCTGCCCTTCATCCCATGAGCACCCTCAGCTTTCACATTCTCAAGAGGCATCGTCCTGAGACCTTCCCCCTCTCCCAGACGCCCAGGTGTCTCCTCTGTCTCCTCCAGACTGTCTATACTGCCACGTCGTCCCTTCCTAGGAACTGAAATCTGCCCATGTTCCCACCTCTCCCTTGGGAATTCCCGCCCCCCCCAGTCACCAATGATCCCCTCATTGCCAAATCCAGTGATCCATCTCAGTCCTGCCCTGTTTCTTGTTGATTTTACCTGATGATCCTTGAAACTGCTTTTTTTCCATCACCTCTTCCTGTTTCTACCCTCCACACATTCCTAGGGCCCCGGTTCCTTCCCCACACCTCCTAAATCACAATCTTTAGCTTGGAACCTCCCTTTCTCGAGACTCCTGTGGCCTATAGACACTTTCACCCGGAGATGTGCCCCAGGAGACTTCATTGGCACCCAGTGCTCCTCCTGTATCTGCCATCTCAGACAATGGCATCGCCAGACGCACAGCATGCAGACAACAAACTGGAATCGTGGTCACCCACTCCTCATGCTCCGTAGGTTACAGGGACTTGTTGGTGTCTCGGAACCTGTCCCTTTCTGGGTATCCACTGCTTCTGACGCTGGGCCTGGATTCTTGGCATTGCATCCTCAGTGGCCAGATCCTGGAACCACTGTTTGAAAATCTCCTCCTTACCTAGAGATGGGCTTCTTAACCCTTCGGGGCCCCTAGGAAACCTCTTCCCAAAAAAGGTCCATATGTGCACAAAAGTTTGCAAGCATTTCAGGAGGCTCACGGGCCAACTGGAGCCCATCTGTGAGGCCTACAGTTTAGGAGCCCAAGACAGCTCTCCAGGGAGCCCGGACCATCACACCCCAGCTCCCACACAGCTTTCCAGCCTCAGTTTCCTCATCTGCCACATGACAGCACTAATAGACCCATCTCAGAGGATGCCTGTGAGCTTGAAGATGCAATGGAAACCACATGGAGCTGTGCCTGTGCCTGGCATGTAGCAAGTGTCTCAACCCCCTAGCCAGCCCAGCCCACCCTGCATAGACACAGTGGCATTTCTCCACCATGCTGGGGGCCTTCCCTTGACAAACCCTGGACATTCTATCTGTTTAGAACATTCTCTACCAGCGAACCCTCTTACTCTCTAAAACCTGGCTCAGATGCCGCCTCCTCTCTGCTGCCTGGAGCCTCACTGGGCTTCCCAGAGTTCTTGGTGGCACACTGTGTCTGCCTCTGCATCCAGCTGCATTACAGGGGTGTATGGGAGCCTCTCCCTGTGTAGATGAGGCTGCCAGAGGATGGGGCTGGCTGGTTCCAGCTTCTCCTGCCCCCAGATGCATAGGCTGTAGCATACAGCAGGTGGCCAACGTGTGTGTTTGATTTGCAAATGAAACACATGGAGATGTCTATTTGCAACCAAGAGGAGGTGCCTAGGACAGAGTCCAGGAGACCTGCATGTGACTTCTTTCACCCTGGTGAGGGCTAAGAAATGAACCATCATGTATGTGTATATGTATGTGTGTATAGATATATGTATGCACTTGTTTTCACATACACATTTTGGTATTATTTACTTTAACACGTGCAGACACTATTATCATCATCCTCATCTTACAGTGGAGGAGGCTGAGGCCTGACACCTGGCCAGGCACGGATCCTCTAGAGTCAGGACTCCAGCCAGCCTCTCATCTCTGGGTCCCAGGCTTCCCTGGAGTGTCCGTGTACACAGGCTCGAGTCCGCACCCCTTGGCGCAGCACGCCCAGCCTCCGCTATCTGGCTCCCACTTTCCGCCCTGGTTTTCCTCCAGTGACATCTACAACCATGCTGGGTCTGGCCCCGCTCCCCTGTGCTCACACTCGCAGGTGCCGCTGTGCTCCATCTGAGCCCCTCCAGGGCCCACTTGCTCCCGTCGTCTCATCCTCCACGTCTCAGATCCCCAAAGCCTTCCCCGGCACCACACACTCAGGCAATCTCACCTGCCCCTGCACTCCACATGGCCTGCAGCCATCTTAGCTTTTCTGTCCAATATTGGGATTTTCCAGAAATGTTACCCTAGTTCTCATCCTTATCCTATTCAGTGGGTTTCTACAAAAAAGAAAACTCACTGTTTCTCACACCTGCCAGTCTGCCTGCACCCCGTCATAGACACCGCCCTCCCTCCGTGCTGTTTGCCACGGACTCCAGGTAGCTTCACACACATTCCTTCATTTCACTCCATCACACCCTGTTCTTTTAAATCCCACTGTTCCGGCCAGGCTCAGTGGCTCACGCCTGTAAACCCAGCACTTTGGGAGGCCAAGGTGGGTGGATCATCTGAGGTCAGGAGTTGGAGACCAGCATGGCCAACATGGCAAAACCCCATCTCTACTAAAAATACAAAACTTAGTCAGCCATGGTGGTGTGTGTCTGTAGTCCCAGCTACTCAGGAGGCTGAGGCAGGAGAATCACTTGAACTCAGGAGACGGAGGTTGCAGTGAGCCAAGATCACACCACTGCCCTCCAGCCTGGGTGACAGAGTGAGACTTCATCTCAAAAGAATAAATTAATAAAAATAAATAAATCCCACTGTTCCACGTGGGGCAACCAAGCTTCTGAAAAGCTGAAGTCCCCTGTCCAGCAGCACATGGAGACAGAACTGCGCAAAAAAAGTGGGTCACATTCAGCTGTCTGGACTCACAAGGGCAAAACATCAGTGAGAACCACAGGTGAGGCCCCTGGCCCCATCCTCTCTCCTCCACACTGGACCTTAGACGGTGCTGTCCTCAGGGCCGATCCCAGCCCTGGCTCCCACAAGGGCAGCTCACTCAGTGGGATCACAACAGGGGGTGGCTCTGAACCAGGAGGTGCACACAGTGAATACCAACAGAGAATTCTCCAGAGCTTTGGGACTTTTATTGGCGGCTGATGGCCTTCAGGAGGCAATTAAAAAGGCACAATAAAAAAGTTAAGTGGGCCGGGTGCGGTGTCTCACGCCTGTAATCCCAGCACGTTGGGAGGCAGAGGCGGGTGGATCACCTGAGGTCAGGAGTTTGAGACAAGCCTGGCCAATATGGTGAAATCCCGTCTCTACTAAAAATACAAAAATTAGATGGGCGTGGTAGTGCACACCTGTAGTCCCAGCTACTCGGGAAGCTGAGGCAGAAGAACCGCTTGAACCTGGAGCAGAGGTTGCAGTGAGCCAAGATTGTGCCATTGCACTCCAGCCTGGGCAACAGAGTGAGGCTCCATCTCAAAAAAAAAAAAAAAAGGTGAAGTGCTCATATTTCAATAGTCCTGACTGTCACACCATGGGAAAGGACCACATCATCCTGGCCTCTCCTAGAATCAAACTCCAGGCTAGGACTTTTCAAAGGAAACACTGTGCTTACCTGACCAAAAACTTCGTCCCAGCCAGGATGGAGTCACACACACTAACAAGCTTCTCCTTGGCCCCTCCGGCACCAGTGCTATTTCCAGAACCATCACTCAAAGCCCACGCACAGCGCAGCTGCATCCGGGCACATGCACGCTCGTGTGTTTGCATTGGCATGCGTGCCTCAGGTCCCTGTCAACACACGCGTGTGCAAGAAGAGCCCATTCACAAATCAGATCAAGAAAATGCAGTTGGGCTGGGCGTGGTGGCTCACGCCTATAATCCCAACACTTTGGGAGGTCAAGGCAAGCAGATCACTCGAGGTCAGGAGTTCAAGACCAGCCTGCCCAAGATGGTGAAACCTAATCTCTACTAAAAATACAAAAATTAACCTGGTCTCGTGGCGCACACCTGTAGTCCCAGCTACAGGGGAGGCTGAGGCAGGAAGACCAGCTGAGCCCGGGAGGCGGAGGTTGCAGTAAGACTGTGCCACTGCACTCCAGCCTGGGCAACAGAACAGGACCCTGTTTCAAAAAAGAAAAAAAAAAAAAAAAAAAAAGAAAATGCAGCTGAGTTTACTGTAAATATATATATCACATACACACACAGTGTTCTTACAGCCTGCCTCTGAAAGAAACGTGGCAGGCATGTGTCTCTTTTTGTCAAATTTTTGCATCTATTTCATGTGTTTGCTGGCATACTTCTCCAGATTTTTTTTTTTTTTTTTTTTTGAGACAGAGTCTCACAGTGTCACCCAGGCTGGACTGCAGTGGTGCAATCTCGGCTCACTGCGAGCTCCACCTCCTGGGCTCAAGTGATTCTCCTTTCTCAGCCTCCCGAGTAGCTGGGATTACAGGCACCTGCCACCATGCCCGGCTAAGTTTTGTAATTTTAATAGAGACAGGGTTTCACCATGTTAGTCAGGCTAGTCTCAAACTCCTGACCTCAGGTGATCCACCCACCTCAGCCCCCCAAAGTGCTGGGATTACAGGTTTGAGCCACTGCACCTGGCCTTCTCCAGATATTTTTTAATGGGCTGGAAGGAACTGGGGTTTCTTCTTGATTCTCCCAGTTGTCACCTGCAATGTGGGAAGACAATGTGGAGCTACCTGCAATGTGTAGCTCTCCGTGGCGCTGCCTTGAGCTGAGAATATCAGCAGACAGGGAGAGTATTGCAACCCTTCTATGACTGTAGTTTGTGAAATTTCTGTCTTTCCATGGAATTTCAGGGTGATGGTGGTGAGATGGAGAGAGTCCCTGTGAAACGGCTTTTCCAGAATTGGGTCTGGATCCCCCATAATTCAACTCCCTGAGGCACCGCCCCTGCTGCTGTTAGCCTGATAACTTATTTATTAAAGACTTCCTCTCATCTGCATTGGTTTTCAGCAAACTACACTCACTTAAGGGGTCGACATACATCCCCCAGGAGTGGAACCTGCGAGTTTACCGTTCCCTGTCCTTTTTGGAACTCACATTGCTACACATGTCCCCAAGTGCTTCTACAACCACAGAGGGAGGAGAGGCGTGAGACGCAGTCAGCTGTGTGTTCCGGAGGACGCCTTTCTGATGACTGTTGCTTTTCCTTGTTAGCCCTGGAGACAAATAAAGAGCTAGCTGAAACTTGCTTTGCCCTGTTTCTGCTCTTCCTTCCCATAATCCTTAGGCTATTGTTTGTGTTTGGCTGTGTGATCAGAACATTTGCATCAAAGCCACTAGTGAGAGGGAAGGAGGCGGTTCTATAAAAATTCGGATTTAGGGCTGTGCTCTCTACCCGTCGAATCTGAATTC
Organism: Colobus angolensis palliatus; assembly: GCF_000951035.1. Lineage (NCBI taxonomy): Eukaryota > Metazoa > Chordata > Mammalia > Primates > Cercopithecidae > Colobus > Colobus angolensis. The sequence goes on from NW_012110918.1 coordinate 15,591,638, forward strand.
TGGGGATAGAAAATCTCTTTACCAAGCTGTGCAGGTGATTGCTTTCTTTTTCTTTTCTTTTCTTTTTTTAGACAGGGTCTCACTCTGTTGCCCAGGCTGGAGTGCAGTGATGCCATCACACCTCACTGCCACCTCGATATTCCAGGCTCAAGCAATCCTCCCGCCTTGGCTTCCTGAGTGGCTGGGACTACAGGCATGCACCACCACACTCAGATAATTTTTAACTTTTTTTATAGAGTCAGGGTTTTGCTATGTTGCCCGGGTTGATCTTGAAGTCCTGAGCTCGAGTGATTCTCTTGTCTCGGCCTCACAAAGCGCTGGGATTACAGGAATGAGCCACTGTGCCCAGCCTTGATTCTTAGTCACACTAAAGCTTGGAAAACCATTGTTCTCAAAGTGAGAATTACCCATCGCCTACCTCAAGAAAAGGCACACTGCAATACCAGCATCACCCAGGAGCTCGTTAGAAAGACAGATTTTCCCTGGAGCTGGGTGGGTTGCTTATTGGAGCTGGCAGGAGGGAAGGGGGAAGTGGTTCCTTAAAATACAGATTGCTGGGCCCCAATCCCAGAGTTTCTGATTCAGTATGTATGGAATGGGGTCTGGTAATTTGCTTTTAAACAAGTTTCCAGAAGGTTCTGAGCCTGCCGGTCTGGAGGCCCTGCTGAGAAGAGCTGTTCTGGGAGGCGATAGCTCAGGCTAGCATAGCAACTGTTGGCCTGGAAGTTGGGGTCTGCATCCTCATTTTGGTCCTGACCTTAGACAAGTCACCCAAGTCTCTTCCCCTTTTTGATTCAGAATTTTTTTTGGCATAAAACAGGACTGGATTGAATGGGTGTACAGGTCCTTTCCAGCACCTATGTTCTACGACTCCAGCCCTTGCTGAAATGCAGCAGTAACTGGTGACCAGGACAAACAGCTAGTGGAGAAGCAGAGTCCTACTGATGCCCCACTGTTCTCCCTCTGTCTTTCAGACTCCTGTACCCTGCTGATGTTAAACCTCTGAGCATGGGCCAGGCACAGTGACTCACGTCTGTAATCCCAGCACTTTGGGAAGCTGAGGAGGGCAGATCACCTGAGGCCAGGAGTTCGAGATCAGCCTGACAAACATGGTGAAACCCTGTCCCTACTAAAAATACACAAATTAGCCAGGTGTGGTGGTGCATGCCTGTAATCCCAGCTACTTGGGAGTCTGAGGCAGGAGGATTGCTTGAACCCAGGAGGCGGAGGTTGCAGTGAGCTGAGATCACACCGTTGCACTCCAGCCTGGACAATAGAGTGGGACTCCATCTCAAAAACAAAAACAAAAACAAAACCCTCTAAGCATGATAGAATCTATGTTGGGAGCCAGGCTGCCAGCAGCTGCCTTCTGCAAGCCCCACCTCCCAGCAGTGAAAGCTTCTACTCGTTCTTCCCCATGGGCCAGGGTTCCCAAGCTTATGGCCTGAGCCATCCTCAGTACCGTGGTTTTCAGAGTTCTGTGTAAAGATGGAGTGTGTTCCCCTCCACACCTCCCCAGCTGCGTGGGGTAGAGTGACTTCACTGCATATCCTGGTGTGTCTGAAAAGCGACATGATTTGGGGGTGATTAAAGGCAACCCGCATGTTTGATGAGCATGTAATTATTGCCTGTTTCATGACACGGGTCTGGCACTCAGAAACCTGGAGACGCAAGCACTTGCAGTTTTCACGACAGCCTGACTTCATTTGATGAATGAAAAAAAAAAGTAAGGAAGAGAAAAAGATGAAGACATCTGTAATGAACATCTGGATTCCATTGCTAACCATGAAAGCAAATTCCTCAGAGTCAGCACGCCGGAGAGGGCTGGGAAAGGGTGTATTTATAAACAACTGTGGTACTCAAATCAGAAAAAATGCCCCCAAACACCACCCCTTCCTGTTTGAAAACCTTTCAGAATGGAAAAGCATTGAGTTCAGTTCTGTGTCTGAGCAATGGAGAAACAGTTACACCTGCAAGTCAAGCTCTGGACTCAAACAAGCATAATTACAGCCTCTGGGCTCAGCAGTTGGTTCCCTAAAACAGTCATCTGAAGAAAAGATTCAAATATCACTGAGTGTTTGCGGGCGTGTGTGCAGTCATGTGAGTGCACAGACATGCACACGGGAAGGCAGACACAGGCACATATGCACAGTGTGTGTACACAGTCATGCACACCTGTAGACGTGGGTGTGTGCAGAGTCATGCACACAGGAATGCAGGCAGGGGTACACAGGTGTGTATGAACATGTGTGTGCACAGCTGTGTACACAGAAATGTAGGCATGTGCTCGTCTCTTGTGTGTATGCATGCACAGAAATGTCCAAGAGTTCACTTTTTTGCAGCCTCCTTTACTTCCTCATACTGTACAGCTTCATACCCTGTTTATGTCTTCCCATTATTCATACACCTATCACCAAGTTCTGCCCTCTTCGTGCATAGCTAATTGAGTTCGTGGGAGGCTGTTGCTGGGGGTCCAGCAATTATAACACCGGTGGGTGTTGGAAGCCAGGGGAGCTGAGATTAGGCAGCATGGCTGGGGCTGGGGCACGGCTGTCCTACACGCCACATGGGCTGTGCATATGGAGGCTCCTTGTTGCCACGTTGGAAAGCCTTAGGGTCCATTTCTCTCCCTGGATAAGCAGTCTCTGCCCCGTGGTGCATCCATGGGGGACAGAGCCAGAGCCAGGGAGCGTCTCGCTTGCTCCCTCTCTGAGTTCTGAGCTCCAGGGTCCTTGCAAAATCATCTTAACAGAAAGAGGAGTGGAGGGCCTATCTGCTCTCATAAACTATGCGGCCCTGCAAACCCCCCAGCCAGAGCTAAGGGAAAAACGATTTGCAGCCAGTGGCTCCTAATAGATGGAAATACCTGTCTCAGTGAATGCAAGTGATGCGCTAATGTGAAAAGAGATGAAAGAAGCGGAATTCGGCTGGGCGCGGTGGCTCACGCCTGTAATCCCAGCACTTTGGGAGGCTGAGGCGGGTGGATCACAAGGTCAGGAGATCGAGACCATCCTGGCTAACATGGTGAAACCCCGTTCCTACTAAAAATATACATATAAAAAGAAAATTAGCCAGGCGTGGTGGTGGGCGCCTGTAGTCCCAGCTACTCGAGAGGCTGAGGCAAGAGAATGGTGTGAACCTGGGAGGCGGAGGTTGCAGTGAGCCGAGATCGCGCCACTGCACTCCAGCCTGGGCGACAGAGCCAGACTTTGTCTCAAAAAAAAGAAAAAGAAATAAGTGGAATTCATTAGGAAAATTTTGCCTTTGGCCCCCAAGGCTGGGGCAAGAGGGTGTCCTCCATGGCTGGTCGCCTCCCCGGCCCCCTCCCAGATTCCCTGGGAGCTGGGGGCAGCCAGGCCCAACCTGTCGCCTGGCATTAGGGGCGGTAGAAACCACGTGCTTCCCTCACCTCCTTGTGCAGCTCGTGTTTAGGGCCCTTGCTTTATCAGTTTTTATTTCGTGTAATATTCATCACACTGGTTTATTTATGGGACCCTTGTTGGGAAGTTATTTTTCAGGCCTGGTGAATAAAACATTAGACTTTGCGGCTTGTCAGGGTAACTGCAGCTCCTCCGATGTCTGCCTGACAAACCGCCTTTTCTTTTTCCCAACGACTGCACTTTTAGAGAATTTATTTGTATTTTGTTGGGCATTTGTTGTTTTTTTCTCCTTTTGGCTGGTGGATGTTGGTCGGAGTCGAAGTGTCTCTCTCGTCTGATTAAATGCTGGAGCCTTCACTTGCTGAGAAAGGCAATATGTTAAGCAGGAGGAGTGAGGTGAACGCCTCGGGCCTCCAGAACTCAAGTCCTGAGCTAGATAAGAGCCATGGGATCCCACAGCCTGCATTGAATCCCCTCCCTGCAAAGCCTAGCGGCTCAACCTGGGTGTTCACAGCCAGTGAGCAAAGTGCTTTAGCCGGGCAGGTCAGAGTCAAAGGATGACCTGGAGGAACCGCCGGAGACGTTGATGGGGCTTTGTGGGGAAAGGCAGAAGGCGCAGGAGTGTGGGTCCTAAAATCCTAATAAGAATAATGGGGGAAAATCCCAAAAAATTATACATAAAACAGGCGAAATGTGGCTTTAGGCAAGTTCTCAATAAGAAAATCTGCACTTAAGGAAAACTAGGGTGAAAAGACTCACTTTACAACGGGGCTTGTCAGTATTTCTCAGTTATTCTCATGCACTTAAAATGTGGATTACTTTACATGACTTTTCAAGTTTTGTTAAATAAGAGAAAGAGAACAAGTGGGGGGGAGGGAGAGAGAGAGAGAAACCTGGTAATGCTGTATTTCAGATTGAAGAGTGTTGAGTTTTCCTTTCTTTCTTTCTCCCCAGAAATCAAACTGATTCGGAAAACTCCGATCAATAAAAATCCAGCCAGCTGCTGGTGATTCACTGTGACTTGTCCTTTAGATGGCCTAGGACATGGCCATCTCTTCATTAAGTGATACCTGGACTGTGTTCATCCTTACCAATAGCTCATAACCTCAGTAGCTCTTTTAAAACTGGAGGAAGGGCTGGGCGCAGTGGCTCACACCTGTAATCCCAGCACTTTGGGAGGCCTAAGAGGGTGGATCACCTAAGGTCAGGAGTTTGAGACCAGTCTGCCCAACATGATGAAACTCCGTCTCTACTAAAAATACAAAAGTTAGCCAGGCGTGGTGGTGCACACCAGTAGTCCTAGCTACTCAGGAGGTTGAGGCACGAGAATTGCTTGAATTCGGGAGGTAGAGGTTGCAGTGAGCCGAGATTGCACCACTGCACTCTAGCCTAGGAGATAGAGTGAGATTCAGTCTAAAAAAAAAACCCAAAAACACTGGAGTAAGAAAATATGATTTAGCTTCTTGGACAACACCACCATCAGACCAAGGGCATCAGCTTCCCTCCTTGGATTCTCCCCTGGGTCAGGTGTCACGTGGGATGGCTGCATATTGACCCCTAGTAACAGAGGCTACCATCTGTGGGGTATGTGCGGTCAGCCAGGCAGTGAAGAAAAGGGTGCCATCATTCATCCTCCTTCATCATTCATGAGACATGTCCTATTAGCCCATCTGACAGGTGAGGAGGCTGCACTCAGAGGTGGAAGAACAGCCCAAAGTCACTCAGAGGAGTCATGGGGCAGGATTTGGACACAGAACCTCCTGCATCTGAGCTCTTATGCAAAACTCCCTGCCCATGGGTCTGCTGCATGCACAGGACCATGGAATTAGACCCCCAATCCTCTCCAGAGATGTCCCACTCAAGTGGGGATGGGAGATGCCAGGAAGATGCCACTGATCCATTAGTGTCTGTGACAAGGACAAACACTTATAAAAACCACATCAAATCTCCAAGAGGGGTTAGTATGGGTTACATGTGTCCCTGTCAGAGGTGTAGGCAGATGGGATGGATGATTTGAGAATCAGGATGCTCATACACAGCTAGGGGTCTATGTCCAGGGCCCCAAGGCCAACATCTTTTCCTCCAGACTTTTAGGGGTCAAGGCCTAATGTAAAAATGCAAATATATGTTCCAAAAACATTCCTTGATTTGGGGGAAATTTTAACTGGCTAATTTGAGTTGGCGTAAATCAAAAAAATTCCAGAGTGCCAGTGAGTACATCCTTAGAAGGCTCTAGTGTTCCCGACAGCTTTCAAACAACCTCCAGCGATTCTACAAGCACCAATAGAAACAAGGACCATGCATGTCTCCCAATAGCCACCCCCTACCAGAGCTGCCACCTTCTCCCTCTATCCCCTTCCTCGTTGGGCTTCTCAATCATTTTCCTGCAGAGGATGGATTCATGTTATCACTTTCTGTTTGCTTATTTTATTTATTTATTTATTTTGAAGACAGAGTCTTACTCCATTGACCAGACTACAGTGCAGTGGCACGATCTTGGCTCACTGCAATCTCCACCTCCCAGGTTCAAGCAATTCTTGTGCCTTGGTCTCCCAAGTACCTGGGATTACCCCTGCATGCCAACATGCCTGGCTAATTTTTGTATTTTTAGTAGAGATGAAGTTTTCACCATGTTGGCCAGGCTGGTCTTGAACTCCTAATCTCAGGTGATCCACCCGCTTCGGCCTCCCAAAGTACTAGAATTATAGGTATGAGCCACTCCCAAAGTCCTGGGATTACAGGCATGAGCCACCGTGCCCAGCAATCTGTTTGCTTTTCAACCTACCCCAATCTGCCTCTGTCCACACCACTTCATCAAAACTCTCTTGTCAAGGTCACATTTGACCCTCTGACTGCAAAATGCAGAGGTTGCAGTCACTTGCCTGTCCTCAGACCATACTTGAGCACTCCTACCTTCCTTCTGGAAACTGTCTTCTTCAACAGCAGTGTTCCTGAGAGCTTCTCTTTTGCACCTGATTTTTTTTTTTTTAAATTGATCCATTTTGTCTAAATTGTGACATTTACGTGCATAGAGTTGCTTGTAGTATTCCCTTATTATCCTTCTAATGGCTGTAGGGTCTGTAGTGATGTCCCCTATTTCATTACTGAGATTGGTAATTTGTGTCTTTTGTTTATCTTTGTTGGTCTTGCTAGATAGAAGTTTATCAATTTTATTGCTGTGTTCATAAAGGGACTGAACCAATTTATGCTGTCCTTCTTATGAATAAGAAGCCTGATGATTGTCGTATTTTCTGATACTTGGATTTGTCAGGCTTTGAAAGTCTTGCCAATCGAATGGAGGTTAAATGCTACTCATTGTGGTCTAGATTTGCATTTCAAAGCTGATTAATGAGGTTGAACAACTCTTTTTATGTTTATTGATCATATGTTCTCTTCTGTATGAAATTCCTGCTTGTTCTCTGCTCTTTTCTCCATTGGAATGTTTTATACTTTTATTCTTGATTTTCAGTTATTTAAACATTCTTGATACTAATCTTTTGTCAGTTGTGTGTTTTGCCAATTTTCTTCTAGTCTTTTCACTTTTTAAAGGCTTTTCACTTTTTCTAAATATTTCAATATATTGAATTAAAAAGCTCTCATTTTTTTCTTAACTTTAATGTACTCGAGTCTGTCAATCTTTTTTTATACTCATTTATTTGATATGTCTTGTTTAAGACCTTTTCCTCTATGAGTTTTGTTGTTGTTGTTGTTGTTGTTGTTTTTTGAGATGGAGTCTTTCACCCAGGCTGGAATGCAGTGGAATCTCAGCTCACTGCAATCTCCACCTTCCGGGTTCAAGCAATTCTCCTGCCTCAGCCTCCCAAGTAGCTGGGATTACAAGCACACACCACCACGCCTAGCTAAGTTTTTGTATTTTTAGTAGAGATGAGGGTTTCACCATGTTGGCCAGGCTAGTCTCGAACTCCTGACCTCAGGTGATCCACCTGCCTCAGCCTCCCAAAGTGCTAGGATTATAGGTGTGAGCCACCATGCCTGGTCTCCTCTGACATTTAACCACTTCATCCACCTATGTCCATTTTCAAAATATGGTGTGAGGTAGAGATCTAATGGTGCACTTTGTATATGGGTAACTACACAATTTTTTATTCCAGCTCACTTTATTAAACATCCCTGCCTTTTGCCAGTGATTTGAAATGCTACCTCTATCATAACCAAAGTTACATAAGTCCATGGATCTGTTTCTGGGAATTCTGGGAACTGATTAATTGGTTGATCCTTATGACAACACTAGGTAATCTTAATTACCATAGCTTCACAATGAGCCCAGATATGCAATAGGAGAAGTATCTCCTTTATGCTCTGCTCTTCAGAAGGGTTCTGGCTAATTTTTGGTGTCTTAATCTTCTATATCATCATTTTACCAGGCTCTATTTGGGTATTAATCAGAATTTCATTGGCTATAGTCAATATAGATCAATGTGGGGAAAATGACATTTTAACGATATAAAAACTTCCTATTCATTTATTAGAATTCCTCTACTTACACTTCATAAAGTTTTACATTTTGCCTGTATAAGTCTTCGGCATTTTAAAATTAAATTTATTCCTAGGTATTTGACATTTTCTGATACTACTAAAAATAATGTCTTCTCTTTGTGTTTGCTACTGGTATGTAGAAAAAAACTGAGTTAAACTTATGCCAAATAACTTGCTAAACTCTCCAGTTTCTAAAAGATGTTGTGTAGATTTTGGCAAGGGTTCTATGTAAATGATCATATCATCTGAAAATAATACAATTTTTTATTCTTTCCAATCCTTATACATCTAGCTTCTTTTTCTTTCTTTATTGCACTGCATAGGAGAATGTAAAGTGGGAAGTTTTACTATGCCTTCACATCTGAATGACAATTTGGCTGCATATAAAAGTCTATGTTCTACGTTCTTTTATTCTGTGCTTTGAATATAACACTCCATTGTCTTCCTGCATCTGGCATAGCTGTTGAAGATCCTGAGGTCTGTATAATAACTTGCTCTTTGTGTGTGATCTCTTCCTCTCTGGAAACTTTAATAACTTTATCTTTTTTATTCTTAAATTTCACTGTAAGTGTACAGGTTTCATTTCCCTCTTATCTCTTCTTTTTGGGACTCCAAGACTTCTTCAGCCTGGGCTCTTTCATCCTTTTTCTTTAAATCCCATTGATTTTATCTCCACATTTTCTTCAAATATGTCCTCTTCTATATTTTTATTTTTCTCTCTTTGTAGGACTTCTGTGATCCAGATGTTAACACCTTAACATTAGTACCTCAACTTCTTTCCTCCTTGTGTTAAAACTTTTCTATCTTCTTTTCCTTTGTATTTTTCCTTATTTTTTTCTGGGCTGATACATCAAGCTGGTCCTCCAATTCACGAATGCATTCCTCAATTATTTATTCTAGTACTTTTCTCCTGTATCACATTATTTCCACAGCTATACCTTAACGCCAAAAATTTCTACTCGGTTCTTTTGTATATCTTCTTGATCTTATTTCACATTGCTAATATGTCCCTTCTCTCATTTAGGAGGTTTGTTAAGCTTATTTTTAAAATTGGTCCCTCTGTTCTGGTATTTCTATTCTGATGGAATCTGGAAGCTGTAACTCAGTTTGTTGCCTTAAAAAAAATGCTTGTGCTTCTCAAATACCTTGTTATTTTGCCTGCCAGCTCATTCCCTCCAGTGGAAGTCTGCTACTCTGCCCTGCCCTGTCTGAGGCAGGGGCAGCCCAGTAAGCCTGCCTGATCTCAGGGGTCTGTGGGTGAACGTACTCCAGGTAGAGAGGCTCCAGAAAATCACAGTGAACCCCATCTACTCTGCCAAATTCCTCCTTAGATCAGAGCTTCACCTTCCCCCTCCTGAGACATGTGGCATTCAGAGGGACCTCCCCAAGCCTGAAGTAGTGCAATCTCCTGGTTGTCTGCAGAAAAGTGGGGAGTGACTGCTATGGTCAGGTGGGCCACACCTGTTTTGTTTGGCTCCCTGTGAGCACAGATCCCTCTGCTGCTGTGCTGCATTAACACCTGCACCTGAGCCCTGCGTGGCCACAGGTGTAGACAGGCATGGTTTGTCCCAAGGCAATAGTGGCTGGAGCTGGGATAAGTAAGAAAGACGTCAAACATTCCCCTTCATGCTTATTCTCCCACAGCTGTGCTTGGCCCACCCCTGCTCCAGGCCAAAGCCATAGCCCCATGCACACTGACTTGAAACCCCTCCATCTGCTGTCTAATTGTTTTCACTCTATTCTTCCCTTGGGGGTGAGTTTGGAGCAAGGAGCTAGGGGTCTTGCTGGTTAGCATCAGAACAAACCCAGTTTCTTTTCTTTTGAGACAGATTTTCACTCTTTTTGCCCAGGCTGGAGTGCAATTGTGCCATCTCGGCTCACTGCAACCTCCGCCTCCCGGGTTCAAGTCATTCTCCTGCCTCAGCCCCCCAAGTAGCTGGGCTTACAGGTGTGCACCACCACGCCTGGCTAATTTTGTATTTTTAGTAGGGACGGGGTTTCTCCATGTTGGCCAGGCTGGTCTCCAACTCCTGACCTCAGGTGATCCGCCCGCCTCGGCCTCCCAAAGTGCTGGGATTACAGACGTGAGCCACCATGCCCGGCCTAAACCTTCTTTCAATTGTGATGTGTCCAAGAAGATCTCCTGACATCTCCACTCTCCGAGAAGCCCTGCTCTTCCCTCTGCGCCCTTCATGTGGGTAAACAACCCCTCCAGGCACCTGATTAGCCACATCCCCACTGAAAGCCAGCCGTGCCTCTACCTCTCCCTCTCCCTACAAGTCCAACTCACCAGCAAGTCCAGTAAGTTCTGTCTCCAAAATGTACCCATTTCTTTGCTCCATTCTCATCCCCACTCTGGGGGCTTCATCATCTCCTGTTCCAACCATACAAGCTTCCTGCTTGGAGTCCCTGCTTCACCTTCACCGAGCAGCCAGACCTATCCCTGCTCAGCCCCTGCACATGCCTTCCACTGAGCTGTGGGCTGTGGGGCCGGGCACAGTCCTGCCCGCACCCTCTCCTCCCACCTCTCACCATTCGCACTCCTCTGCCCACTCAGCCGCACAGCCTTGCTGGGTCTGGGGTCTCTCTCATTCGCTGAGATCCTGCCTCCTGGGGGCCACTGCTATTGCTCCTGCTTCCATCTGTCACCTCTCACCCTTCTCCTTCACTTCTCCCAACTCCTACTCAGCCTCCAGGTCACCATTGAAATTCTATTTCTCAGAGAAACCCCCGACCTCCCATTGAAGCATTCCAGGACGCCCTGCGCATTTCCCTGGCCGTGGCGACCACTCTTTTGTGTTTCCACTGGTTTGTGAGACTCCTGTCTGATGTCTGGTGATCCCACCAGGCCCGGCAATGCCTGAAGATGACGTCCCTGCTTATTTCCTTTCCCCCTGTATCCCCAGGGCTCAGCCCAGCCCTGGAAATACTGTCAGGGCTCAACAAAGATGCGTCATGTAGCGCGGTGCACCGAGAGATGCCGTCTGTGGTGGATCCCCAGAAGGGTGTCACCTCCTGGGGAAGCCAAGGCAGGCACAGCCGTAATTACCAGGACAGAATGGGTTCCCTGAGCCTAGGCCACGTGGCCCACACCCACAATTGGGTACCCTCTGCTCCAGGAGGAGAGGCTCCAGAAAATCACAGTCCACACCATCCACACCACCAAAGTCGTCCTTAGGTCATTCAGATCTGCCCATCCCTGGCAGATCCATTCCCGCCCCACCTGCATAGAGAGAATCAGACACTCAAGCCAGCCAATGGCAGCTCAGGTACAGGGAGGAGAGCACCCAGGATGCCCCTTGTCCATGGCATTATCCAACAGCTGTGTCCTCCCTGGCTCCAGCTGCCCAGGCAGCCCCTCCTGACAGGCAGTTCTGACAGCGGTCAGCTCTGCGCCCCATCCCCCATCTCCAGTCCTAGGGGCTTCTGTTCTGCTGCTGTCCTTCCTCCTCTGATGGTCCTGTCTAATTCTCCAACTCTTCTCTGGTCAGTGTAACTTATTCTTGGTATTAAATGCTCTCTCTGAAGCTCCCAGACGGGTCTCCCTTCCCCTGGGAGGACCCTGACTGATACATCCTGTGACTGTAGGTTAATGGTTCTTAGAGTAAAAGGCAATTTCATTTCATTTCATAGTTATGGATCGATAGGGTGACCAATGAATCCCGGTTTGTCCAGGACTACCCTGACTTTAGCAGTGAAAGTCCACGTCCCAGAAACCCCTTAGTCCTGGGCAAGTCCAGCCATGTTGGCCCTACAGACTTCGTGGAAGGCAGGCATGGCTGTGACCCCTGCCCCACCATGCCTCTGTCCCTGAAAAAGCAAGAATGACCACGGCTCACACACCAGCGGGTGTGTCTCTGTAACCTGGTGCTCTGCAGGGAAGATGCACCATCCTGTGAGAGCCTCTGACAAGGGTTGTGGCAGACAGGGCTCAGGCAGGGCGGCCTGCAGGGTGGCACGAGCTGGCATGAATCGTGGGGAAAGAAGGTCTCTCTGAGCTCAGGCGCACCTGTGGTGCCTCTCCCACCCTCCAGTGCCCTGGCTGTCACCGCGATTTTTTCTTTTTCTAACTCCCCTTCCCACCTTTTCCCCTCCCTGGCAGCCCCTGGTAACCTCTAATCCACTCTTTCTCTCTGAATCTGCCTTCTCTAGGGACCTCACACACGATGAATGGTTCAGCTTTTGCCCCTGTGCATCTGGCTCTTTCACCCAGCGTGATGTTTTCAAGGTTCCTCTGTGCTGTAGAATGTGCCAGAATTTTCTTCCTTTTGCCAGGCTACGTAATATTCATGGATAGACCACATTTTGTGTATCTGTTCATCCACCAACAGACATTTGCTTTGCTTCCACGCTTTGGCTGCTGTGAACGATGCTGCTATGAACACTGGCATGTGAGTCTCTGAGTCGCTGTGTGCAATTCTCTGGGGGCATATTCCTTGAAGTGGAAATGCTAGGCCACAGGGTAGGGCTCTGTATAGCTTTTTGAGACGCTGCCAAACTGTTTTTCCAAAGCAGCCACATACTTTACATTCCCATCTGCAAGGAGAAAGGGTCCCCGTTTCTCCCCATCCTTGCCCATTCTCGCTTTTTTTTTAAGATGGAGTCTCACTGTGTCACCCAGGCTTGAGTGCAGTGGTGCGATCTCGGCTCACTGCAGCCTCCACCCCCCAGATTCAATCTTGCTGTCTTTTCTATTGCAGACATCTTACTGTGTGCCAGGTGGAGTCTTGTTGAGGTTCTGATTTGCATTTCCTTGGTGACGATGACGTGGAGCAACTTCTCATGTGCCTGTTGGCCATTTGTATGTCTGCTTTGGAGAAATGTCTAGTAAGTCCTCTGCCTATTTTTAAAAGTGAGCCGTTTGCCTTCGTGGTGTTGATTTGTAGTTCTTGATGCATCCTGGGTTTTAAACTCTCATCTGAGATATGATGTGCAAATATTTTCTCCCATCTGTTGGTTGCTTTTCCACTTTCTCGACAGTGTCCTCCGACACCTCAGGTTTTAATTTTGAGGAAGTACAATTTTTCTTTTGTTGCCTGTGCATTTGGAGTCCTACCCCCGCCCTCTTTTTAAGGCCTCCTTGACATTTGTTTTGCTAGAGAGTCATTCAGGGTCCCCAGGTCCCTCTGGGAAATCAGGATGGGAGGGGATCTCAGAGGCCTGTGAACCCCGGCTTCTCCGGAGAGGAGAAGCTTCTGCATTCCTAGTGGAGTGAGCACATCTACCGGAACCACGAGCACCAGCCCCATCAGCACCCCTTGTTCTGTACCTACTTCTTCCTCCTCTCAGGGGAAGCTGTTATGGTTTGGCTCCGTGTCCCCACCCAAATCTCATGTTGAATTCTGATCCCAAGTGTTGGACATGGGGCCTGGTGGGGGTGACTGGATCAAGGGGGTGGTTTCTAATGATTCAGCGCCATCCCCCTAGTGCTATCTCACGAGTGAGTTATCATGATGTCAGGTTGTTTAAAAGTGTGTAGCACTGCCCCTTCAATCTCTTTCCTGCCGCCATGTGAAGATGTGCCTGCTTCCCCCTTTGTCTCCTGTCATGATTGTAAGTCTCCTGAGGCCTCCCCAGCCATGCTTCCTGCACAACCTGCAGAACTGTGAGCCAATTAAATCTCTTTTCTTTATAAACTACTCAGTCTCGGTTCTTTATGGCAGTGCGAGGACAGACAAATACAGAAATCCCCTGAGGGAATGCATGATCTCCAAGTGCCTTTCATTCGCTGGCCAGACACCACTGCCTAAGATCACATCCCCAACTTACTTCTTGAATGTTCCCTCTGGAAATGTAAAAACTCCACCATGTCAGAGTCCACTCTGGTTTACTGGTGTAGCCCCCACTTCCTCGGGTTACCTTACATCCACAGTGAGTGAAGAAAGGCAAAGAATCGTGCACAATGAGGCATGGGTGGCAAACAGCCTGCTGCCTCCCAGAAGTGACCGCACAGTGTCAGGTCACCTGGCGGACCACCTGGTGGGGCTCAGCCTCACAGGCTCTGTAGCACCACCCTGTCTGCACTGGGATGGGTCCTCCTGCAGGGCACCAGGGCCACATCGGTTCTACTCATTGACATTGACTTGCACACTCCAGCAAGCATTGCCAGAGCCTCCCTTTTGGGTAGACAGATGGGGAAGTTTGCTCATCACCACAAAGGCTTGGACAGGCTTGGAGCATCCACCTGGAGCAGGAGTGAGGATTACACAGAGACTGCCTTGGGACATCAGGATGACCATGGTCTGACCTGATGCACCTGCTGCACAGGAGGGACATCATCCCTTGACAATAAAACTATGAGCCTGCATTGGCCTGGATGACCTTGCCCTGAACAACCTCAGCCTGAACAGCACATCAGGGAGCTGCTCACCAGGGCCTCTGTGGCTGCTGTGGACACTGGTGTGCAAGTGTCTGTCTGAGTCCCTGCTGAAGTCTCCTTCGTTCCAGGGTGCCTGGGAGCACTGCCCTCCCATCCTCTCCTCCATGGGGTGGGATCTCCCCTTCCCCTGAGATCTGTTGATGACTCTGGCCAGCTCTGTGGACTCTCCTGTGAGTGGGAGCTCACTTGCATGCTCCTCCTCCTCCCTGCCACTCACTAGGTGCCCAACCTGGGTGATGAGCTAGCTCTGTTTGTTTAAGCAAAAAGAAACTCATCTAACAATCTTAGCTTACAGAATTTCTGGGAAATCCAATATAGTAGCTAAGATGCCACTATATAAGAAGCAATATTGCCTCGAGAAATACTCATCACTCACACAGATGCTGCAGTGAAGCTACGGACCAAACACTAAACCTCCAGGAAATCACTGCAAGGAAAAGCCATGTGATTCTGCACGTGGCCTCTCCAGAAACTGCATGTCTTCTGGGGTCTGGAGCCCACATGACCTCCTCGGTCTCAGTCAGTCGCATTTGTGCACCACCGAGGCTTAACCAGGTGCCTGGCTGAAGGTGGAGATCAAGCGGGGTGCTTCTAAGGCACGAGTGGCCCCCACTGACTTTCTCTCCCTTTTCCAGGCGAACCTTGCACTGTCCTGCCCTGCAGACGAGGTGTGCAGTGGGGGCCGCTCCCCGAGGTCTCACCCTCCATGTTGCCCACTTGACCTTCAACCTCCAAGGCCTCTGCATCTCAGGGGATCATCCCTTTCACCACCCACCTCTTATTTTTGTTTTTAATAGCCTTAATGTTTTTAGAGAAGTTTTATGCTCATAGTGGGATGGATGGGAAGGTACAGAGAGTTCCCATGGACCCCCTGCCCTCCCCATGACATGCACAGTCCCCTACTGTCCACATCCCCCTCCAGAGGGTCCATCTGTTCAATGGGTGAACTATGCTGACAATGTGATTGTCACTCAGAGTACAGGGCTTACGGGAGGATTTGCTCTCAGTGTGGTGATCCTGTGGGTTTGGGCAAATGTGTAAAGATACTCGTCCACCATTCTAGTGTCATGCATGGTGGTGTCACTGCCCTAAAGAGTCTCTGTGGGCACTAGGGCCACATCAGTTCTACTCGTTGACAATGACTGGCTCACTCCAGCTAGCACTGCTGGAGCCTCCCTCTCAGGCAGACAGATGGGGAAGTTAGCTCATCAACACAAAGGCACTGAGAGCATCTGCCTGGAGCAGGATGAGGACACCCCAGGCCCTGGCAACTACAGATACTCTCAGTGGTTCCATAGTTCAGCGCTTTCAGCCTTGGCATTTTCAACATTTTCCTCAGAGCTAATCCCACAACAGACTTCACTTCCACCACAGGGAGAGACCAGCGTGGAAGGCGGTAGGAAGATGACAGGCACCAAGGTGTGGAGCAGACAGCGTGTTCAGGGCAAGGCAGGTTCCTGCTGCCTCTGGTGCAGCTATGGGGGGAGAGGAGCCCTCAGGAGGGTTTCTCTTCCCAGATGTGTGAGAGACACAGGCACAGGGACCTCACCCCCAACCCTGGCTCCTCAGAGTAGGGTTAATTTCCATATTTCATGATTAATCATTACTATAACTATTTTTAGTTCCATAAGACAAGATAGTTTAACATGCTGTGCATTTTTGCAAGGTATCCTTGATCCTTCTAAAGTAAAATTAAAGGCTATAATTAGCTTCCTTAATAGAGAATTGCACTTGGTTCGGCGTCAGCTAACAGCGGGCTCCCCTCCCTGGCTGTGGGATTATTAATGGGTGTTATTTTGCTAATAGTTCGCCCCTCTAATGGGGACTTTTCCCGCCAGCCTCTCCTCTTTATAGCCCCACACGGGATCATTCTGACTCTCGGATTCCACTTTCTTACCTACTTTCACGAGGTTTAAAACATGACCGTGTGATCAACTTAATACATTTAACATTTAACACGGGGTTCGGCACCAGTGGGGTCGGGGGTCCCTGTTCAGAGCTGACTCTCCCTAAGAATAAAGTTCTTCAGAGGAAAGGCATCAAGGTTTTGGCACTGAACAAGCACGTGAAGGCTGCAGAATGTATCAAGGGCTCTGAACAAGCACGTGAAGCCTGCAGAACGCATCAAGGGCTCTGGGGAGATGCGTTGTTTGCAGAGCAGGCTGACTTCTGTTTTCAGCCACTTGGGCGCAACTCCATTGACTTTGCCAAGCAAGCATTTCCTCCCTGCATGGGATATCTGCCCCTGTTTCCAATACTTGTACCCAAGCCAAGTGGCCCTGGGCGATGGTGGCAGAGGCAGCTCCCCTCCAGCCTCTCTGGGTCCTGCTGCCTGGGAAGCCACCTGCTCCTGGACCCCTGAGTTCAGCGCATGACAGAAACTAAAAGCTGAATATACCCTAAGCCTGTGAATGAATTGCCCTTTTTTTTTTTTTTTTTGAGATGGAGTCTTGCTCTGTTGCCCAGGCTGGAGTACAGTGATTTGATCTCGGCTCACTGCAACCTCCACCTCCCAGGTTCAAGCAATTCTCCTGCCTCAGACTTCCTAGTAGCTGGGATTACAGGGACACACCATCATGCTCAGCTAATTTTTTTTTATTTTTAGTAGAGATGGGATTTTGCCATGTTGGCCACGCTGATCTTGAACTCCTGACCTCAGGTGATCTATCTGCCTTAGCTTCCCAAAGTGCTGGAATTACAGGCATGAGCCACTGTGCCTGGCCCAACTGCTTTTTAAAAATTATGTTTCTTGTAAGTGCAAGGAAAATTCCAGCTCTGCTAAATGTTTGACATCCTTATGTAATATGTGACTTAGGTAATTTCCATAGTCTGACATCTGGCTCCAAATATCACCGCGTCTGTAGAAACTCTTTCCCCTCTCTTGAATTAGAGCATGAATGTGGGGATGTGCTTTGGGGCATTTACCCCAACTGAAATCTAAACTCAAGTGTTCTTGGCTCTTGACTTTCAGCAAGAACTTGAGTTGACATCAGTCCTGCCTGCTGCCTGAATGTTCCTGTTTGTAAAAGTTGGAGAGGCATGTTCTCCCAGGAGCAAGACATACTAGCAGGCCCTCCAGCAGACAGGGTGGGGCAGAGAGGAGGTACTTGATCCCACCTGGGCACTGCCAAGGTGCCTCTGCAGTGGGGCATGTGCTCTTTCACTCTTAAAACAAGGACGTTTTTTGTTTGAGACAGTCTTGCTCTGTCACCCAGGCTAGAGCGCTGTGGCACAATCTTGGCTCACTGCAACCTCCGCCTTCCAGGTTCAAGCGATTCTCCTGCCTTAGCCTCCCGAGAAGCTGGTATTACAGGCGCCTGACACCTTGCCCGGCTAATCTTTGTATTTTTAGTAGAGGTAGGGTTTCACCATGTTGGCCAGGCTGGTCTTGAACTCCTGACCTTGGGTGATCCACACACCTTGGCCTCCCAAAGTGCTAGGACCACAGGTATGAGCCTGTGCCCAGCCAGTTTTATTTATGCCATCAAGGAAGGGCATCATTTAGTGAAAGGTTTGAATAACTATTTGGGAAATAAGATTTTTTTTCCTGAAATATGTCCAGAGAGAGACCAAAGGTAAGAATTTGTTGGGAAGAATCATGAAAAGTCAGTTTTCACCTTCCAGTTACAAAGGTGTTAAAAGTGCAGCCAGGCCTGCCTGGGCCAGCCACTGTCCCCACTGCAACTCTCCATCCCCTTCAGCCAGCTCCTGTCGGGCTGAGCCTCCTCCCAGTGGCACTGGGATTGGACCCTTGGCTCCCCGCCTCTTGCTTGAGAAGCTATGTCCTCAAGTGTCCCCCTGAGCACTCACAACAGAGACTCGGCAGTGACAGCTGGGGAACCGGTGCCCTGAATGTGGCATTCCTGCTCTGTCCCAGCCCCACGAGGGCCCGAGACACTCCCACACCCGCTGGTGACAAACTCGGCCTCCCCGGGTGCTGTGGCTGCTGCTCCTGCACACATGTCCTAAAATGCAAATGCCAGCAGGCTGTATGCACATGTAGTGTGTGTGTGTGTGTGCACATGAGCACACCCACCTTTAAGCAGAAAGAGGGCCACTTGCAAGCTGCCCAAAAATGAAACAAAACAAACGCTAGCCAGGAGCAAAAGTAAAGCTTCATTCCAATGTTTAAAAAACTCTGAAAGAGGCTGGTAGCTGTGGTTCACGCCTGTAATCCCAGCACTTTGGGAAGCCAAGGTGGGTGAATCACCTGAGGTCAGGAGTTCAAGACTTGCCTGGTCAACATGGTGAAACCCAGTCTCTACTAAAAATACAAAAATTAGCTGGGCGTGGTGGCACATGCCTGTAGTCCCAGCTACCTGGGAGGCTGAGGCAGGAGGATCACTTGCACCCAGGAGGCAGAGGTTGCAGTGAGCCAAGATTGCACCACTGTGCTCCAGCCTGGCGACAGAGCAAAACTGTGTCTCAAAACAAACAAAAACAAACAGAAACAACCTCTGAAAGGACTTCACTCCTCATGCTGAATGAACAGGCAAGAGTTTAAAGTGCAGAGTGGGGGCGGTAGAGGGGGTGGCAAAGAATGAAGTGCGTTTGTTGAATTTTTAAAAAGAGAGAGAAATATTTTGTTACCTCAAAGGTGTTTTTTTTTTTTTTTAATTTACTGCTTTCCAAGTCAATACAAGTGTTTACCAATTAACTTCATTTTTTAAAAAATCAGTAAATTGAGGATTTTTTTAAATTTTAGTATTTTAGTAACTTACACTTACCAGATCCCAAACAAGCTATTATTATGATTAAATATTATTATTATTATTGACAGCTTCTTGCTCTGTCACTGGAGTGCAGTGGCACAACCGTAGCTCATTATAACCTAGGGCTCCAGGGTTCAAGCAACCTTCCTGTCTCAGCCTCCCGAGTGGCTGGGGCCACAGGCACACACCACCAACTTAGCTAATTTTTATATTTTTGTAGACACAGGGTCCACCTGTGTTGCCCAGGCTGGTCTCAAACACCTGGCTTCAAGTGATCCTCCTGCCTGGGCCTCCCAAAGTGCTGGGATTACAGATGTGACCAGCATGCCTGGCCCCAAAGAAGCTATTTTTTCATCCCTCTGGGAGCTAACGACAGGCACAAGGAGGAAGGTAGTGAGCTAGAGCTGTCTTCCCCTCCCCAGCACCGGTGAGGATGTTCATGCCGTGGGGAGACCCCACCATCGACACGCTGCACTCCCTTCCGACTCAGGCCAAAATCCCACCTCCTCCATGAAACCCCTCGAGTCTACACTTCCTCTTCTTTTTCTTTTCTTTCTTTTTTTTTTTTTTTGAAATGGAGTCCCGCTCTGTGACTCAGGCTGGAGTGCAGTGGCACGATCTCGGCCCACTGCAACCTCTACCTCCTGGGTTCAAGCAATTCTACTGCCTCAGCCAACCTAGTAGCTGGGATTACAGGCACCCGCCACCACGCCCGGCTGATTTTTGTATTTTTAGTAGAGGAGGGGTTTTACCATGTTGGCCAGGCTGGTCTCAAACTCCTGACCTCAGGCGATCTGCCCGCCTCAGCCTCCCAAAGTGCTGGGATTACAGGCGTGAGTCACCGTGCTTGGCCTGGTCCTCTCCCTTTTCTGAGTTCCAGTCACACACAGTGTTTCCAGCACGCAGTGTGGCCGTTCCGTTTTGCCATCAGGATCCCTGGGTTTCTCGTGTGTTATCAGCTCTACCTTCCCACTAATTTCTTGACAGCCACTTGGGAACCAGAACAAAGTGTCCTTCCCTCTTTTCCCAAGTACCCCCAGAGTGCTCGCGCAGAGCAGACACTGTGAGTGGCACAGGGAAGCTGCCCCCACCCCACACCTGACCAGGGAGGCACACAGCACCGGAAACTTCTGTGGGTGGGTTTGCACCAGGCCAGGTGTATCCATCAACACATCCTGTAATCCTCTCTACACTGTATTTTATGAGTGAGGAAGTATGATTCAAACGCATCCCTAACCCACCTCTTAATGACCCCACAGGCTCAGGGCAAGAGCTGGGGGTCCTGGCTGCCTGCAGTGCCTACCCAGCCCCTCCCCAGGGCTGCCAGTGTTAGCAAAGAAAAATACAAGATATCCAACTTAATTTGAATTTCAGATAAACAACAAATAATCTGTAGTACTAGTCTATCTCAAATACGGCATGGAACATATTTACACTAAACACTATTGTTAATCTGAAATTCAAATTTAACTGAGCAGCCTGTATTTTATCTAGCAACCTACTCTCCACATCCTCTCCCTGAAATTCCAAAGAGCATATTTTGCTGAAGATGAGGCATAGCCTTCGAAGGATGGGCACGGCACCTGCCTCCCCACTGACTCCTAATCTCTGCACTCAGACAGACCAATCACATTTGAACAATTTAGCGGACACTCCTTGGCAGAGAAGGAAAAATCACCCACCTCTCCACCCAGACTAAGGCAGGACCACAGGACAGGGCTCCTGGGAGGGCTGGCTCTGCAGGGGCCTCTTGGTGGCCTGCCAGTTTTGACTCTCTCCTGGACTTTGTAATTTGGGTCTTTTTTTTTGAGATAGGGTCTCGCTCTGTTGCTCACGGGGGAGTGCAGTGGTGATCAAAGCTCACTACAGCCTCAAACTCCTGGGCTCAAGTAATCCTCCCACCTCAGCCTCCTGAGCAGCAAGGACTACAGGTGCACACCACCATGCCTGGCTAATTTTTGTATTATTTGTAGATAGGGGGTCTGGTTCTGTTGCCCAGGCTGATCTCAAACTCCAGGACTCAAGCAATACACCTGCCTTGGCCTCTCAAAGTGCCGGGATTACAGGCGTGAGCTCCCATGCCCGGCCTAGGTCACTGATGTCTCTTTATTTTTTTTCATGTTGGCATTCAGTGTCCTTGCGACTGGGTGTTTTGCCTTTTCTCTTTCCAACCTTCATGCACCTTAACCTAATGAAACATTGCGAGCATGTTGTGCTAATGATGCAAACATACTTCAGGGTATTGGAGGTTTTGTAGGGGTGTGGCCAGCTTGCCCAGCTTCCCACTTTAACAACGATATCAATATCTGAAGCAATCAACAAAAGCAAAGCAAGGGTGCAGCAGTGAGCTTGGAAACAGAGAGCCTGACCTGCAGGGAACCCGGCACCCAGCTGGGCACACTCGTCAGACTGCAATCCGGCCAACAGGTGCTGCTGGAAGCTGTTCACCAGCCCTGTCCAGCGCCGTGCCCCAGGGACCACCCCCCCCCCCGTCAGCTTCTGCAAAGGTGCCCACACTCAGCAGAGACGTGAGCAGTTTTCTTGACGCTCCATTCTCATTGAAGTGAAATCCACGCAGCCAGCATCAGAGACGATGAAATGGGATAAGCTCTCACCGCTGCCAGCGGAGGGATACCTGGCTGGGACTCAAAACCCCTATTACAAAAATCAAACCATTAAAAAAATAGTCAGGAAGAAGCCAGGAGATTTCCCTCCACCATCTGTTAATTTATAGGGTTATTGGTATCTGCAATTTAGGAGAAGTTAAATTATATCACAGCCCCACTCACAACTCTGCCATGGAAACTCAGAAATGTAATCACAAATTTTAATTGAGAAAAATTGCTCTGGATCAAATTCCTTTTTTTCTTTTTTAAAGAAACAGATTAAATTATATTGGGGGAGGGGAGTGGCAATACGAGTTTTAAATTAGTTGTGATAAAATTGAAGTGTGATTGTAAACCAATTTGTGTTTTGTGTATTGTGAGTAATTATTGGGAGAGAGAGAAGCCTATCCGGGTTATTTCTGCTGAATGCCACACCGTGCCTGGGAAGAACATCAGCTTTTGGAAACAGCAGTTCACGTCTCAGGCAAAGGAAGGGAAAGGAATAAATGGCCGAATCCCTCATAAGTCAGGAAAGACACACATTTGGCTCCAAAGGTTTGAAAGGGTGACAGACAGCTGTCACCCTCCCTCAGCTAACATCAGGCTGTTCCCCAGACCCACTCATCTGCAGACAATTTCTCCTGGATCAATCTGGTCCACAGGTTGCCATGCCCCAACCTGACCTCTTCCCTCTCCCCAGGCTGCTGATCAGTGCCTTGATCCACCTGCCATCAGGGCTATCCGAGACGCTCATCCAGGTGCTTACCTGCTAACAGCTCTGTGCGGCTGGAATGAGCTTGCATCCCCCATTGCCTTTCTTGTGGAGAGATTAAACATCTTTCAGGTGCTGGGAGGACCCTCACGGTGGTCCTTCATTACTGGAGTCGCCTGGACCTGCAACACCTTGCCAACACCCTGGCCACCACCTCCTGCCCCTGCGCCCATGTGGCTCTCTGTGACCCAGCCGGAGAGGGCCCAGCTCGTCAGCAGCTCTGCCAGGCACTGTCCAGGGCTTCCCTAAGGGACCGCCGGCCCATGCCCGTCTCTCCTCCTCCTCCCAGCATCCCCTCTCTTTCACTCTGCCCTCAAACAGCATTTCACTCCATCATTTATTTCTTGGTCTTTGGGCCAAGGTTGCGTGGGGGTGCACACGTGTGTGCGCTGTGCAGGGGTACCCAGTGTAACTACCTGCACTTATTTATTTATTTAGAGAAGCAGAGGAAGTGGAGGTGTTGCCAGTTCTTGCCATTTCATCTTGATTTAGTCATTTTTCTATGGCTCGCAAGACATAGGCAGATTTCTCTGTTTCTTTATTTGTTCATTAAAACTTCAATAAAAATGTTATAAAAATGTCTTATTTTGGTAGTTAATTGCCATTTCCATTTTAATATGCATGCGGTGTCGGCTCTACTCTGAGATTCTTTGAGTCTCTCTGTAAATAATACAGCTGCCTTGGACGAATGTTCCCTGCCTGCTGCGTATTTACTCAGTCATCAAAGTGCAAATGCGGCGGGTAACAGATCACTCCCTTCGAGAGAATCCACTCCACCGCCAGCTCGCACACAGCCCTCCGCGGGCCACGGCCAAGCGCTGAGCCAACAGAGTTTGCCTCCTGCCTCACACAGGGGTTTTTCAGCCCGAGGTGGGTGCCACAGAGAGCTTCCCAGGTTCTCAGATACTTGCCTGTCTCTGGGAAAATGCACCTGCCTCCCTGTGTTTCTCTGAAGCCAGAATCCTGGCCTTCCAGGGCTTGGCCGAGATCCCCAGCCAGTGTCTGCGTAGGATGGTGGGACAGGCTGAGTGCAGCGTCTTTCAGAGCTAAACAGGGTCCCAGCTCTGAGGCACGGGGAGAGGATCACCCAGGGGACCAGAGGGTGGGGGTGGCAGTGGGCGTGGAAGCCCACCTGCGCTGGGCCTGAATGGCACTAGACTGCAGGGAGCAGGGGGAGCAGTGTCAGCTGGAGCCTGGCTGTGGCTTGGGATGGAGATGAGAGCCTTTATGTCCTGCATGTGAGGGGCCCAGAAGCCTCTTTACAAGGCTTGAATACCTGGTACTCCAGGAAAATGAGAGCCGGCCTGCCGGGCAGTTGCTTCCTGTGATGGAGCCGGTTCCTGGCACCTCATCTCCACCAGCTCTGAGCTGTACAGGCCCATTAGAGACCACGGGAAGGGGTCTCTGAGGAGCTCTGGGACTTGCTCAAGGCCACCAGAGCTGGAATTTGTTGCCACAGCTATGGGAGAGGGGTAAAGCAGGAACATCAGACAATCCTGCACGCCCGGCTCTGAGTGCAGACCTCATTCTCGAACACTTTGAGGCCACACAGGTGTGAGGGGCCCCACTTCCCAATCTGTGTCCCCGAATGCTGGTGATGTCCTATCCTGAGTCCAGGACCCCTCTAGGGTTGGAGCGGGGTAAGCCCCAGAACATCTCACAAGCCAGAGTACCTTCTCCAAGTGCAGAAAATGGAGAACTATGGGAAAGTAAAAATTCAGAGGCGTGAAGCTTGCACACGCGAGATTTCCGGGCCATAGTGAGCCGCAGGGGAGATGGAGGGGCAGGCATGTGACTCCTGCCTCTGAGGCGGCTCCTGCACTCCTGAGCGTGGCCAGGGGTTCTGTAGGGCCAGCGAGGCTGATGCACAAAGAGGGGATGTGGCTCACGGGTGACAGTTAGGGTCAGTGTGCAGAGGAACCAGGGAACTCGTTAAAGAGCAAATGTGCTGTGAGTGGAGACTCTCTTGGCAATGTTAGGGAGAGAAACGGGATTCCTGGGATGCCCACGGAGTCTGCGGGCTGCTCCTTCTGCAAAAGGGGGGCTGAGGCGTTCCCAGCCCTGGTCACCTCCACCCCAGACTTCCAGCCTCTTCTGTCTGGCTGCCTCCTCGGCTTTTTCCAGAAGCCTCACAAGTATCTCACAAATCCAGGATGCTCGACACAAGGCTCAATTCCCCTTCCTGTTCCTGCCCGGCTTCCCTGGGGGGTCTCCATGAGCAACATACATCTCACCCAGGAGCCCAACCGAAGATCTAGGACCTTTGATTCCCTGGTTTCCTTGATGCCAGCATCCAGACCACCAGTAGGTTTCAGGGACATCCGACATACCTCCAGAGTCCCCAACACCTCAAGACCACCGGCCTCCACACTCACCCCCGACAGTCCATCTGCCCCCCAGCAACCTGAGTCTGACTGAGGAAGGTCAATCAGCTCCCACCCCTGCCCCACTCAGAACTTTCTGGGGCTGTCCACTGCACAGGAATAAAGCAGATGACAGGCTCCTGCAGCCCCTAAGTCTCTCCACCTCGTCCCCCTCGCCCACTCTACTCCAGCCACCCTGGCCTCCGGCTCCTCCACAAATCACAGCCTGTGCCCTGCTGTGCCCTCCTTTTCCACCAGGCTTTATGGGGCTGTGCCTTCTCAGGCCTCAACTCAGATGCCAGGTCCTCAGAGAACCCAGCCCTTCAGGAAGCAGCCACCAGCCACCCACCCCATGGATTTTCGGGGCAGCACACACCACTCTGGGACCATTCACTCATTCACTTAAACAGCCCCACACCCAGAGGGCAGGCTCCGTGGGAAGTGGGGTTCAGCCTTCCTCTCTGCTCCACCCGCCTGCCCAGAGCGGGTCTGGTACAAAGTGAGCCGACAGTAGCCATCGGTTGACAGGATCACTAAATCCCAAATCTCCATTTCCTGTTGTTCCTGGCATGCTGTTTTAGGACAGTCCTCGACTGGGCTTGCAGTCTTTAGAACACACACGCTTGGGTGTTCCTTGAATGACGGGGCTGATGGAGATAAAGCTCCTGTTCAGATGCAGGCGGACTCTGAACTCTGCCAGGACAGAGATGCTCTCTGCATCTGGGAACAGTGCTGCTCTTCCAGGCCAAGCACGTCTCCCCGGTGTCTGATGGACTCAGTGGACAGTTAACGAGCATGTTGACTACACAGACACCGCGTGCAACTCTGGGGATGAAAAGATGGGTAAGACAGAGGGGCCAGGGGTTGAAGGATGAGGGTGTGCTGGTGGGTGACAGGGAGCAGGCGTGAGCAAGTTGGATAGCCCGCTGTTTGCTTTCTGCTGGGAAAGCTCGCTCTCCACTGATGGGGGACCCCATATGGGGCTGGGGACCTAGAGGAACACATTATAGCCCATCCAGCACAGCCTCCAGGGAGAGGATCCTGCAAAGCCCCAGGATGTCTACCCAGCCCACCCATGTGGCATTACCCACAGCCCAGGTTGCTCCCTCAGCTGGAGAGGCTACCCCATGTGGCCAGGGCCACTCAGTCAACATGAGGCTGACACCTGGTGCCCAGGGAGGGGCTGGGCAGGAGCCATCCAGCTGCAGTGCTTGGACAGTGGTCAGCCCAAAGCTGAGAAAGGCAGCGTCCAAGGCAAAGGGCAGGATGCTCCCTGGGCCAGTCGTGGACACGTTAAGTAGAGTTGGTGGGGGAGGCTTGTCTCTTGGTATTTATTCGGCCCCCAGTAAAGCCCCTCTATCCTCAACACTTTAGTTTCTGCTCTGGATGTGTTTGTGCACACGTGCACACGCACACACACACACACACACTCTCACACACACTCTCATGCATGTGCACATGGTATTTCTGGGGAAAATCTTAACTCCTTGCTCTTTTTAACTCCTTGAAAAAAAATCACTTTGGCTTGTTCCAGTTTCATTCTCCTATGAACAAAATATCCACTCCAGCAGAAGTGGGAGGGATGACTGTGACTGTGGGGAAAAATAGCATCTCCTTTGATGTTAAGTAATACAACAAACTCCTAAATGAAAATCCACTCAGAGAAAATGAAATAGAAGCTGCCTGGGCATCAAAAATTGCAAAATGAAACTGTTAAAGAATAAAACTCATTAAATGCCTGTGATAACACTTTATTTTAATAGTACATTTAATTCATACTTAATTCCAATGTGCTCTAGCAGCAGCCCTGGCGCTCCCACACGAACACCAGATAAATGGATTACGGCAAGCCAGGAGACAATGAGTGCTCACTGAAGCCGGTGCGGCGGTGGGTGAAAAATGCTTTAACAGAATATATTTCCCATACATGAATCACCAGCATATTTGATAACACCTTCCACAGAAATAAACCTGAAGGAATATATCTTCCCCACACTGACAATGTAGATTAAACGGTTTTACCCTGTATTCTATGCAGACACTGCTATCTGATTTAGAGCTCACAGAATTCACAAGGTAAAGAGGGCAGGGGCAGGCACCTGGCAGGGTCAAGGGGTTGTGGTGTCTGCCGCCTGAGAGGGAAGGGGGCTTGCCAAGAGCACAGTGGTCACCTCTGGGTGCCCGGTAACCATGGAGACAGCAGCCCTTCCTGAGTACCACACTCTCGCACCAAAGACGCCATCCGCATCATGACCACGCCACAGAAGTCCTGCCACTGCACATTTCTGATCTGAAACCAGGAGGGCAGCACACAGGGACGCTCATGCCCACGGGGGACACACCACGCCACAGCCTGGAGCCCCTGTGCTGAAAGCCGCCTTAGGGAAAACAAGCAGAGCAAGTTTCAAAACCAGCAAGACAGAGGCATCAACCAACCCGGTCACTGGGAAAGCTAACTGCATAGCTGACGAGAAGCAACCCCACAACCAGCCTGTGGTCCAAGCCATGCCCGGGCGCCACACTAGTCTTTCTGGTAGACGAGCAGGTATCTCCGGCACCACCACTGGTAAAGCGGCCAATTCCTATATAAAGAACAGCAGAGCCCAGCCCCTGACTCCCTGACCTGTTCGTGCCTGCAGACCGTGGCTCTCTCTGTCCTAAGCCGTTTCTTTTTCTTTAAAGTATTTATTTAATTCTAAAGGAATGAGTGTGCTCTGGCAGCCAACGACTGCTCTAAAAGCGAGCTGTGATTTTATGGTATATTGTGCCGGCACCACGTCTCAATCTATCAAAGTCAGTGTCCCCAGAGCCTGAGAAATCAAAACATCATGAATAGAGCACCACTTCCCAGCTCCAGCTGTCTGCCGGTGAGAGAGCCAGCCCAATGAGCAGTGCCTTATTGACCCTTCCATCGGGCACGGTCGATCCCGGCCACCTCGCCACCGGCCCAGCATCTGCTCAATTAGAGCAGGATGAACGCAGGGCCCCAGCCCAGCAGAGGCAACGTCTGAGGAGCTGGAAGGCTTCTGCCTGTGGACACCGGCAGGACTGGGTCGCAGCCCAGCAGGACGACCCTCGTCCTTCCTCGCAGATGCTGTACTGGTCCACCTAGATTCCCTTCCGGGGAGCTGCTCCCACCCCGGTTGCTGAGACTCTGGGCAACTGACGGCTCTCAGCTGAGTCCCTCCCAGAGCACTGTCCTCAGAGAGAGCCACCTTGCCCAAGGTCCCTGGGGAGGGTCCACATCCATGACAGGTGGGCAGAGGGGTACAAAGGCCATGCCCTTTCGCCTCAAGGCGGGGCAGCTCCAGAGCTCCGCAGAGGTCTGCTGGGCCATGTTGCGACTGCCTCACAGTATCACACCTCTCTTGCCCAGTTCTGCTGCCTTCGCTTCCACATGAGTGCTAACCCCAGGCCTGCACGTCACCTTTGCAGAGTCGGCTTCCGGAGGACCCCGGCCTCAGACACCCTCCTCTCCTTCTTCTCTTCCTCCTCCTTGAAGTCCTCCTCCTCTCCCCCCTCCCCTCCCTTCTCCCCTCCCCTTCTCCCTCCTCCCCTCCTCCTCTTCTTCCTTCATCTCATCCTCTTCCCCCCCTCCTCTTCCCTCTTCTCCTACCCCTTCCCCTCCTCTTCTTCATTTCCTCTTCTTCCCCCTCCTCCTCCTCCTCCTTCCCATCCTCCCCTCCAGTCCTCCTCCTCCTCCTCAAGTCCCCTGACCTTCTCCCACTGCTTGATCCTTCTTCAAAATGCAAATCACATTGGCCAGATTCATGCATGGGTCACCCAGCAGTTAGCAATGAGCACTCATGAGCCCTGGGCTACAGGTATCAGGAGAGACTGAGATAAGGGAAGACACATAGTAAGAAGAGTCCGCTTTCCCTGGTTTTAAGGTTTAGATTGCATAAGTCAGATTTACTCCTAGCCAATAACTTGAAAATATTTCCCCAGCCACCTACCATGGGATGCAGCAGAGGAGAAAATGGCACCACCATCCACCCCTCCAGGGAAGGCAAGCAAAGGGAGCCATGGCCAGTGGGCACCATGGTGGGCCAGACAGGCAGCTCTTTTGGGGGGTCTCTGTGGCAGCCAAGGCATGTGACAGAGGAGGAATCAGAGCCCCCCAGGAAGGCTGCTCACCTGCAGGCAGGCACTGCGGACAATCCACTGACGACTGTTCACTATGAATGGGTTTCTCCTGCCTCCAAATGTCTGGGACACCCTGGCATGACTCTGTGTGCATTCAGGGATGGGGAATTAACTTCAGCCAAAGACAAACAACAACCAAAGTGCAGGGACACCTGAAATTCTTACAGGAGGTTCTCAGCACACGGCAAGGTTAGTCCCAGTGGGATTTGCTTTCATGTCCTGCTAATGAGATTAAGAGGTGTGGGGACAGAAGTTCCTGTCCACATCATCCTTTATCATGCATTGGCCCTGTCTTTCCTTCCAGTGGAGCCCACAGGATGAGTTCTCTTACAGAACAACTTTAACCCTCTCCACAGCCGTGCCCACTTCATTCTGCAGGAGGGCTGAGCCTTATCAAAAGCAAAGGGAGCCACAAAGATGGGGGCTCAGCACGGGATGGGTTCTTTAACAGAACAACTTTCCCCCTCTCCACAGCCGTGCCCACTTCATTCTGCAGAAGGGCTGAGCCTTACCTAAAGCAAAGGGAGCTGCAAAGATGAGGGGTCCAGTAGGGGCACCTAAAGCAAAGGGAGCTGCAAAGATGAGGGGTCCAGTAGGGGCACCAGCTGAGGAAAGAGGGCCCCCCCGACACCAGCCCGGGGCTGTAGCCACACCACACCATCCAGGCTGGGGACCAGGAAGCCACGATCCTGGGTGCTGCCCTACATCTGGGTTTCCCAATGTGGCTTCACAATGCTATTTGAACTGCGTTAATTTCCAAACCTAGGACGCCTGCGTTTGAAGATGGACAAAAATGCCACACTTGGGAGTCAGTCGTGGGTTCCACTGGTTCCCCGCACCTGCCGCCGTGGTCTCGGCTGCTCTACAGGACAATTGAGAAGCCTGTGGGTGAGTGACCTCACGTCACCATGAATGACACCACTCCCTGGATTGTTACCATCCAACAAGGTGCTGGAAGAGCTGACCAGGCTCCAAGCAGCAATGAACCAAGAGGTCCTCGTACACCAGCCCGATGCTGCTCCGCAGCCCCACGCTCAGCCTCCCTCCAGCCAGACACACGGGCGTCTGGGAGGTTGACCCTCAGCCAGGGCTGACCCCATTAGGGCCATGAAAATGTCATGATTTCTTTCAAAATGAGAAGAAAACATGAACTTTAAAGGCCAACGATGCTTTTGTCTTTGTATCCACACTGTAGCAAAATCTACTTTTCACTATTTTTTGACGGCGGGAGATGGCCCACACAGGGCCCATGACAGTCAGGATGCAGCCATGGGTTTAGCGAAACCAGGAAAAGGCAGATCCCAGTCACCTGCTCACTGCCGCCTTCTCTCCAGCCCAC
Source organism: Colobus angolensis palliatus (assembly GCF_000951035.1). NCBI lineage: Eukaryota > Metazoa > Chordata > Mammalia > Primates > Cercopithecidae > Colobus > Colobus angolensis. The sequence continues at coordinate 15,621,832 of NW_012110918.1, forward strand.
AGCCCACCACACAAGGAGGTCGAGGAGGGGCTCCAACCACACCAGCTCTGCCACCTCTGGACAGCCTGGGGGCAGCTGCTCTGAGCTGTCTCACTGTGCCCAGCGTGGCTGGCAGCCATCCGGTGGTGCTGTGTACACTCTCCAAGCACAGGAGCAACGGACGGCTCTGCGTGGGGAGGGGCTGCCCATCAGCCGGGGTTGACCTGTGGCACCGGGTGCCAACACCATCTTCCCACCTCCCCAGGCATGGAGCCACTTCCACATCTATACCCAAAGGCACCAGTGCTTCTGCCACGGGCTGACCCCACTCCCCAGGGAGGGCCTGATGGGGGCTCACCAGAAGGGGTGCCCTTGACCCTGGCCATGACCCTTGCCATGACTGCTGAGGGCGAAGGACATGTATTTTGGAGGGTTTGCTGTTTTCACACCTGGAACTCAAACGGCCTCAGCATGACAGGGCTTGCCTGGGGAGCCCCTTGAACACCAGGTATACACATGGCGCCTCCTCCCGGCCTTCCTTTCCTGCCACCCCAAACTCTGGGTGTGTGTTCTGGGGCATGGTTGGTGTTGCAATGGTTAGCCTTTAAAGCCACTCCCCTGCCACCAACATCTTGGTCAGTTCTGCCCGCAATGGCCTTGGGAGCCCAGGTGTGTCTTCAGGTGATTCCTCACTGCGGCTGCCTCTCCCCTCCCTAGAGAGCCTTTCAGGTCCTGCGGCTCCTGGTGCTGCCCTAGCTCAGGCTCCCTCTGCAGCCTTGGGAAAGAGCATCTGCCCTGAGGGATGGAGATTTGGTTGAACATCTGAGTGTCTATCCCCTGGCCTTGTCCCTCCTGTCCCCGCTTTCCCTCTCAAAGAAGCTCCCATGGGGAGAGAATGCCAGCTACGTTGGTGCAGAGTGGGCTTGGTGAGCACTGGGCTGCAGGTGCACGTTTCTCCTCTAAGTCCCACCAGATGCCCTTCATTAGATGGAGTTTGGGATCCCACCAAAGAGAAGGCTCTTGGCCAGCAAGCGAGTTCACACCTGGGGCCTCGCTGGCTCCCAGCCCTTTCTGATGCTCCCTGCTCTGTAGTGACTGGATCCTGGTGCCAACTCCATCGTCACCCAAGCACCTTTCTCACCAGGAGCAAATGCTCACAGACCTAAGAGGAAAGAAGCCACTGACGGCACTTGGACGTCAGAAATTCTTCCAGATAGATTCCCCATGGAAGCAAAGCTGGAAACACCACTCTGCTCGGGTCGCCACGTGTGCTGCTCTCCCATTCCCAGCCCAGTGCCTCACTTGACACTTGCAGAATGTACTCGCTGCCACCTCAATATTGTGGCCAAGGTGGACACACCCAACCACGCTCACATGCTCACGCACACACATACACACCTCACACGCACACACCCTGACGTGCAGTCACATAACACACACACACGTGCTCACTCACAGGCACACACACGTACATGTCTCTCATACACCCTGAAATGCAGTCACATACACTTACATACATATGCATGCTCACTCACACAGGCACACACACACACATGTCTCTCATACACCCTGAAATGCACAGTCACATACACTAACACATACGTGCTCACTTGCATACACACAGGCCCACGCTCACATACACACATACATGTCTCACATGCATACACCTTGAAATGCAGTCACACTCACTCACACACGTGCTCACACATGCACATGCATGCTTCTCTGGGTCCGTAGTTCCCAGGGCCAAGTGCCTTCTCTAGAGAAACCAGTGCCCCCAGGTGGGGCCATGCCAAGCACACCTGGAGCTCCCAGCAGGTGCTTGTGACTGGGAAGGCACCTTCCCTTGCGTCCCCTAGACAATGTGGAGAGGGAAGGGGGTCATGCACGGCGGGGGACTGGGGGAGGCATGCATGGTGGGGTGGGTGCCCAGGCCAGCGTGGCGTTCTTCCTCCTGTCTGGGTGTCCCTGGGCCGCCTGCTCTGCACTGGGGCCTGGGACCTCCTTCTCTACCACTGAAGGACCATGGTGAGGGGCCACAGTGGGGGCCCTGTTGCCTCCACGGGGCAGATAAACCCCACTTTGCTCTGCCTGGGCACCTGGGTTTGGAAGGTTCTGCTACGTTTCACTGTGAAATAGGCACATCCGAAGGGCTATGAATATCTTGTTGCTTTAGAACAAACGAGGAAGCTTTGCCAGTGGCCAGATTCCAGAGGGGTCCAGGGCTTCTGTCTTCCTCAGCTGACTGCCCATGCTAGCCCTCCCCTTTCCTGCTCCCTGTGGGGGCGAAAGCTCCCTGGCCGCAGAGCTGCCCTTGTTGCTGGGCTCCATAGACCTCGTGCAGTCTATCAGGGGCTTCGGCTCCTGAAGGCACAGAGCTCCTTGCTGCTCCTGACACCATCCCGTTTAAAGAGAAAATCAAGAAGCCCAGAGCGTCCAGCAGCCCCTGGGGTTGGGGCCACTCGATAAGGAAGATCCCACCACCTGAATGTGGTGTGGGGACACGCGCCACCTCCAGGACGCCCCCGGCAGCCCTCATGCTCTTTCCTCTTCTCGAAAACGTGGAAACCACGTGTTAAAGATGGCAGATCCTGCAAGTGGGAGGGACTGGGGCTTGGGGTCACCCTTGGGAGCAGAGCCTCGCCCTGGTCAGCCCTGCCCTGAGGGACCTGGCATGGTGAGAAGCGCGTCTCTGCTGTGTCACGGCACTGAGATGGGGAGCTTGGCCGTCCCCGCAGAAAGCATTGTTCAGCTCATTCCGAACCAGCATCAGAGGATCGAGGCTCCTAAGCAGGCTGAGGAGACGTGCAGAGCAACCACAGCCCATTGGCAGGTTCGGGGAGACGCTCCCGGCAGACGCTTCAGTTACAGGCAGGTTCGGGGAGACCCTCCCGGCAGACGCTTCAGTTACAGGCAGGTTCGGGGAGACCCCCCTCGCAGATGCTTCAGTCACAGGCAGGTTTGGGGAGACCCTCCCCGCAGATGCTTCAGTTACAGGCAGGTTCGGGGAGACCCTCCCTGCAGACGCTTCATTTGGGCCTAGCACAGAGAATGCACCTTCTAAACGCCAGTGACTGCGAGGATGAGTATGGCCACAGCCCTCAGCAACGCTCCTCCTGGTGCTGTGAGGGCTCCTTCTCCAGGAACAGCCTGCTCCAGACAGTACTGCCTGCCCACAGGACTCTGTTAGCTGACTACCCCCGCCCACCCCATGGCCTTCCCATACTATGCCCCCCAATCTTATGGTTCCCCTGGGGTCCTATAGCCCCCCTATCCTGTAGACCCCCCGTCCTATGCCCCTCCATCCTATGTCTCCTCCCAGGTCCTACAGGCCCCACTTCCCTATCCTGTGGATCCCCCTAAGTCCTATGGACCCTCCCATCCTATGGCTCTCCTCAGTCTTATGGCCCCCCAGTTTTGTGTCTCCCCTCTGGAGCTACGGGCCAGTCCATGGCTCTGCCTCTGTGTGATGGATGCTCCCAAGGCCAGGCCTGGCCTGGGCTCCCATTCCTGGGGGTCTTTCTCCATTCCAAATCCCCCCAGATACCTGCCATGATGAACAGCCTAGCCCAGCTCAGCCTCCCGGCTGGAGGCTCCGGGACGCCAGCCCCCCCATGCTCCCTGGGGACTTCCTCCCCACCCACAGGGGCAGGGCAGGGACAAAGGTGCGAGACACACCTGATTAACACTTCTCATCCTCCAGAGAAAGGGGAGTCTGGGCAGGGGCATTTGCCCACCCTTGGGTGGGCATCAGGAGGAACCAGCATAGAGGTAGAGCCGCGTGTCCAGCCGGCCGCAGGTGTGCTGGGGGAAGCTGACAGACAACATGAGTCTGTTTCTGATTTTTTTTCTGGTCGAATTGTGTGAAGTGAGTCTATAATGCAGAGCAAGGCAGGGTAGCAGGCTGGCAGAGGAGCTGGCAGGAGTCAGGGGCTGATGAGGCACAAGGGCCAGCAGTTGGAGCCCAGCCCAGGGTGGATGGGGCCGGCCCACCAGACTTTTATCTCACTCCTTGGAAGGGGAAGCTCACGAGGCCTCTCAGCAGGTGAGGCAGAGGCCCGGCCTCCAAAGCTTGCAGAGACAGGGGTGACGGCAGGGCAGCAGGTTGATTCCAACCCCATTTCCACATGTTATGAATGCATCGGCCTCTCCAGCTGTGCTCCCAGCTGTGGCCCAGGCCTCAGGTCCATGAACCCCTCCAAGCTCTTCCCTCTGTCCTCCCCACCCCTACAGCCCCCACACAATCACACTCAACTCCAGCTCCTTAAGGGCCTAGTCAACACCCCTCCCCACATTTCCCTTTGGGGAAAACGAAGTTCAGAGAGGGAGGGGGGCTTGCCAAGGACCCATTCCAACCCTACCTGGCACTCTCGGGCACTCGGGCTGGCCGTGGGAGCCACGTCACATGCTCAGAGCCTCTGATCACGAACGGCAGTGCCAGCCTGAACCCATCCTGGCTCCATTCAGAACACACTTGAAATCCTTGCTCCAAAGTGCTCCGTGAAATGGGTCAGAGGGGCCAGACGGGCGCTTTTCTGAACACGCGTTCAAGCATTTGCGAACACTCTGTCTGAGAACTTGACGCCTGCTGGCCTGAATCTGTCTCGGTGGTTTTACAGCCCAGACGGGAGGCCCCGGGGGCGCCAGCATCACTTTTATGTGTGAGTTTCACACGGCTGCTTTCTTCTGGACAGAGTCCCCCCTAGGCCCCTGAGCAGGAGCTGGGCCCACCACCTGCCCAGCAAGACACGGGCCACCCTGGAAAGATACAACCTCCTCCCTCCAGGGGAGCCTGGCCGCAGGGACCAGTTTCCTCCCCCATCTCCCTGCGGTTTTGTGATGAGTTTTCT
>NW_012110918.1:15627452-15682892 GCF_000951035.1 Colobus angolensis palliatus
TGATATAAATGATGAATTGATGGGTGCTGACGAGTTCATGGGTGTAGCACACCAACATGGCACAAGTATACATATGTAACAAACCTGCATGTTATGCACATGTACCCTAGAACTTAAAGTATAACAAAAATAAAATAAAAAAAATAAAAAAATAAAAAAAAAGGAGAAGCCCTGGCCTCCCAGGGCAAGGGACCACCGTCTCCCAGAAGGGTTTCCAGGTGAGGGGGTTGGTGTGTGGGTGGTGGTGCGGGGGCAGGCTGCTCTGTGTCCAGGTAGAACAAGGCTGAGCCCTTCTTCTTTGGAAAGGACTGGCTTTCCACACAGAAACAGGGCCTGCTAATAGACGAGAATTAAGAAAACCCATTAAGCTAATGAGTTGCTGCGGAGGACTTAGGGTAGCAAAGAAAAACTGGAAGGGAGGGCTTTCAACATTTGCTTCAATTTAAATTGAACCAGAGCGATGAGAAAATGCCAGAGCTGGCTGCGCCCAGGTACACGCGGTGAGGCTGGCACGCGCACAGCACAAGTGTACACGCTTGAGGCTCCGTTCGCCTATTTTGCGGGCTTTCTCCTTGTTTTCACATGTGTAGGTGTGCCTGGCTTTTAAGAACACTCCAAATCAAAACAGATAAGTTAAAGAAAGATGTTTGCCCTTAGCAAAAGGGTTCTTTTCTGGGAAAGATTTCTGGCAAGATTTCTTTACAGACTGAGCCTCCCCCAGTGCATTTAAAATACGATTTGATTGAAAGAAACTCTATTTCCATGCAACATCTACAGCCCTTGCTCCTCTCAGCCCGGTGGCTTCCTTCTTTCCAAGAGCCCTAAGTTGCAGCCGCTTCCCTCTCTCCCTCCTGCCCAAGCCCTACCCAGCTCCCCTCCCCTGCAGCTCCACCAGCCTAAGGGCGCCACTCTCCTCGCCTTGCCAGATCTGGGTCCCCTGGGCTCGCCAAGAGCCAGCACAGCAGCTCCCTGCCATTGGGAGACACCTTGTGTTCCTGCGGTAATATGACCTCCTGGGGACAGGGACACAGCCTTCCTGAATCCCGTCATTTGATCAAGACAAGTTTCCTCCAGGAGATTCCAGAGAAGAGTCAACGAAGGAAAATCATTTCCCAGGCAGTTGGTCAACAAGCATTGATTACTGATCAACCCACTCTGCAGGGACTTGTGGAAGGCTGGGTGGGTAAAGAGGGCACAGGGCCCTGCCTCTAAGAAGCTGCTGGTCCAGTTAGGGAGACAGAAAACACACACACACACGTAACACATGAAGCGCTTCCGTGTTGGGGATGTTGAGGGTGTGTATTTAGGGAGTGTTGAGGGTAATCAGAGACAACATACTCTCGGGCCCCCCGGGGGAGGCCCCAGAAGCAGGGTGAGGTGCTAAGCTCTGGGGAGGGCCAGCGTCCTGCGAGAGCTCTCTGCTGCCTCGTTGCCATCTCCACTCAGGGTGGGACGCATCTGTGTGCAAAAAGCTTCTGGGGCTGAGCAGACTCGGGCAAGTGGCTGCAGTGATGGAGGTGGGGTGAGAGGAGATTGACGTTCTCCCTTGGAGGCCATAAGGGGCCCAAGTCTGATGCCCAATTCAACCTCGCTGCCAGGAAGAAACCCCTCCTTTGAAAAGGGCCGCTGAACCCAGAGGCTGCAGGACACGGCCCCTCACCCTCAGGTCCATAACAAGGCAAGCCTGCCTGCTGCCAGGTGCCTGGGTTCCAGTCCCGGTCCTGCTTCATACCAGCTGTGTGGCCTTGGGCAAGTTATTTAGCCTCTCTGTGCTTCACTTTTCTTGGCTGTAAAACAGGGACTACAGTGGTGCTTCCCTCCCGGTATGGTGCGGGGATTTAGTGAGATTCTGTTTGTAGAATACTAAAATCCATTTTCAGCACACAGTGAGGGCACAATAAATGTAAAGACAATTCTCATCCTGATCATGCCCAGATGCGGAGTCTGAGTGCCCCAGAGCCCAGCCGACCCCCTCCCAGGCAGCATGGTGGCCCTCTGCCCCCCAAGTCAACACGCCCTCCTTCCCTTTCTCTAGCAGCCCCTGGGCAAGGAGACAGCCTTCTCTAGGTTTGTCTCTGTCCACTGGGTCCCAGGGACTCCCAGCCTGGAATTGACTGGTTAGAATTAAATGATTTCCTCCCATTTTTGGCCCCACTTGGAGAGGAGGGAGAAAGTCCGGTCTCTGTTCCTGAAGCTGCCTTTCCAATCATGGATCACAAGCAAAGAGGAGATGTGGGTGGAGAGGGAAGGTGGAGGTGGCAGGGGCTGGCCAGGCACCCGCAGGACCCTCTCTCTCTGTGTATACTGGGGAGACTGGAGCCGTGGAAATGAAGAAAGCTGGGCCTCAGATGGGAACCCCCACTCCAACACACACACAGCCAAGTGTTCGGCTGAATTCCTTTTCAAAATATTGTAAGAGAAGTCATATTCCAGTGTGAGCAAATTGACTCAATTAAATAACTGGGGCCTCCCCAGCCCAGCCCACTGCATGTTTGCCCAGCTCTCAGGAGTGGGAGCTGCTGTCTTGCAGCGAGGGCCATACGGGGACTGGAGGAAGAGGAGGGGTGCAGGTTCCAGGTCCAGTGACCGCGACTTGAAGACCTTGTTTTCAGCGGGTGGGGAGGCTCACGGGGTTGGGGGGACTTCTTTTCATCTGTTCTGCTTCTTTTCTGTCTCTCCACCGTGGAGACATCGTGAGCACGAGGACAGTCTGGTTTCTCAGGGGTCCATTTTCACTTCCCTGGAACCCCGAGGCGGGGGAGGTTTGGGAACCCCCATCCTCTTCTCCTTTGCCCAGTGCCACCCCAGCCTGGAGCCCAGCACCTGCCCTCCCACCAGCACCTCCTAAGGAGCAAAGGTTGCTGCTCCCTCCAGCCTGTTTGCAGGTTGAGTTTGGGGGCGTTCTGTGGTGTTCTTAAAGAAACCGCAGTGGGCAAAACACCCCAGGTCAAAATACAAAATGTCCCACCTTCTAGAGACTCCTTTTCCTAATGAGGCTACTTCTGGGGCATGGCTCTGGCTCTCCACCGCCTGGCTGGTCTTGCGTATTTGTCTAGATACACAGAGCAGACGTGTACACAAAGATACACACACGCTACACAGACACACAGAGATGCGGAGACGTGGACCACAGATACATACAGACACAATTACACGGAGACGCATACAGAGCCCTGCATGGACACGTGCACACGGAGACACATGCACTCATACACACACACTTATACACAGACATGCACACCCATCTGTAAACAGAAACACATGCACATGGCACGTGCGCACACACACCATGCTCAGCGACATCACCTCAGAGCTGCTGACATCCTCATGACCCCTCCATCACATCCATGCTGCAGGTGCAGGTGGGATGGTCAAGGAACTCCCCTTTGGTAGGAGGCAGAGCTGCCCTTGGGTGGTTCCACAGCGCCAGCCGGCGCAGGAAGCCAGAACTGCACTGTGTCAGCAGGGGAGGGGTATCGAGCTTCTGAGCGCCAGCATCGTAATCAGGGGCTTGGGTCCCCACTTGGGGTCCTTTATTTGCCCCACTGCCCTGCACCCCTCTGGAAACCCAGAAGCCCATGGCTTTCTAGGCGTGCATGTCCCTGGTGACCCGAGGTCATCATCCTGGTGGAGGGCAGCTGGAAATGTGTGGGCACATTGGCTGCCTGCTGGGCTGGGTTACCTGAGAATTCCCAGCACTCTGGAGAGGGATCAGGGCACATCTCCGTCAGGCCCAGGGCCCACACAAACACTTTCATTTCTTTTAAAAACAGAATAAATCAACTTTTAGGTTTGGGAAAATGTCTTAATACAGGATATGAATATATTCATTTTTATACCAATGCAGTCACAAACTATAACTTAATATTTCCTTATGGAGGAAGGGGATTGGGAAGGCACAAGTGCCCAGACCCCGTGACTCCCAACACGGCCCCTGAGAGCACATCCATCTCGTGGGGGACGCATCGGGGCCCCAGCAGGTCTCCACCGAGCCCAGAGCCCTGGAAGGCACCACACTTCTCCGCAGGGGCTCAGCCCTCATCACCACTCCAGACACAAAGATCTGAGTCCTTCCCACCCGTCCTAGAAGATGACAGCAGGTCCAAGAGGGGCTCAGAGAAAGGGATAGAGCAGCTGACTCCCTTTCTGGAGCTTGGACTAGGCTCATGCGGAGGATTCCACCTTAGTAACACATGAGTTAGACACACGCATGCCCCGGACCATAATTTCTGTCGCAAGAACAGGTGGAGGATATATTTAAATAATACGATCGAGAGCATTAAAAAATATTGCGCCTGCCCAGGTGTCAGACTCGCTAGGACATAACCCATGGTCGCCCTTTTGGGATTGTGTTCACAGCCCCCAGGAAGCCAAGGACAGGATTCGGATGGGTGGGCTGAGCCCAGGACAGAACCTCTCAGGGGCTGGGGCTGTGTGGGGGCCCCAGAAAAGGAAACCTCCTCTCGCTCTCCTGCTCTGCACCCTCCTGTCCCGCTAGCCCCACCTGGGAGCCAGGCTGTGTCCCATGTTAATGCAGCTACTTCACACAATTATCCCAAGTTTCTCCAGGAGGGGCTAATGGATAAGATTTGCTAATCACAGCACATTGATCTCAGTCTCACCCCTGTAACCCTTTCCCCACTGAAAGCCTGGCAGGGAACGTGGATCCTGCTCTCCACAACGGGTACAGGGGTGGGGAGTCTGGTCACCGGCACGTGCTATTTGCCTCTGCTCCAGCCCCAGGGCCCAGAGGCCCCTGTCCAGGCTATGCAAGCTTCAGAAAGCAGTTAGGAGCCTGGGTTCCATGTCCCAGCCCTGAGTCTGACTCTGGCCATGCCTCCTGGGGAGGGGGGTTCTCACCTAGAGAAGCTGTCACAGGGGTGATGTCCATCCCAAGCCTGATGGACACGTTCCACCACCTCTGCCACTCCCAGCCCCACCCTGGCACAGGAGGGCAACCGTCTACCGCATGTCCACCGCATGCGTCAGGCTGGGCCAGCCACGTGCCTGCTTACTTGTGGCTGCTCAGCTCCAACAAATAAGGATTTGTCTGTTTCGCTCCCAGGGCTCAGAATGGGCCTGCACATTGTGGGATCACAGCCAGAATTCCCGTCTCCTCGCCTGCCCTGGGGACTCAGGTCTAGGGCTGAGAAAATCTTCCTATGAATGAAAAGGTTGAAGAAGGGGCATGTTCTAATTCTACCCTGTTTTCGTTTTGTTTTAAGGTACTCCCTTGTTCACCTAAAGGAGATGCACGTGTCTCCATCTTCACGCCTTTCTCAGTGTCCTGGATTTTCTACATTAAGCACAGATGGCCGTTTTGGTCAAACAGCACTATCATTTTAACCGGAGAGAATTACACCCCAGCCTGGGATGAATGAACACGGGTGAGCAGGGGCCTCGGAGACTCTACCTCTCAGGGGCCGGCGTTCCAGGCGGGACGGTGGCTCCAGGTCTGCGCTGCGCTTGTGGTGAGGGCCACATAGCTCAGCCCCCTCAAATCCCGTACGGACTCATCTGCTCGCCGTAAGATGGCTTCCCTCACACTCAGTTTCCGGTCCAGATTGGACTCCAGGGTGCTTCACAATTTCAGGCCCCCAGGATGCCATCCCAGTCCTCACACGTGACCTACAGTCCCCTCCCTCTAGTTACCCACCTAAGAAGCACACAGCAGCTCTCAGGCCTGCACGAGTCTGCACGTACATCCTGTAGCTCCTCCGGCCGAGGTCTCCCCCGCACACCACTTGGTACAGCTTCTCCCTCCCTGTCCCCACAGCCCCAGCTCTGCCATTCTGCTTCTCCTCCGAATTCTTCCCCTCGATCCCTGTTTGCATCCCTCTGTTAGTTACCTCCCTCTGCCCCACTGCAGCCCCTTCCTCTCCTAGTCCATGACCGCATGGCCATCATCTCCATCTTTCCCCCAATGCTCAGCATCTCTAACCCTCCCCGTCTGACTCCCCCACCTAACAAATCTCCACAATTCCCCCCTTGCCACCCCTCCCCCAGGCTGCCAAGCCCATCTCCAGCACACGGGGCAGATCTTACAGCAGAAGGATTTAATTGCATGTCAAAATTAAATCTCTTTTGATGAAGAACAATTCAACTACGGCTCTGCCTAATCAAATTAACAAAGTCTTTTTTGATTTTCAATTATCTTCTTCACGGGAACACTTTATCCGAGGCTCTTGTGATGGCGGCCGACAGGCTGTGCATTCACAATGAAGGGCCCTGGCCTGGACCTGCTGACCATGGCCCTGGCCTGGGAGAGGGCTGCATACCCCCAGGGGGCCGCCCAGAGCCTCCTTGGCCTCCTGGAGGCCTTTCCTAGATGCTGAGCCAGAGAGCAGGGACGGTCGACTGTGGCATTCGTCCTTTGGAAACAGAAAAATGGGTAAGGGGCAGGCACCCAGGGGCTGGACATCGTGGGGCACCAGCTTTGCACTGGGCACCGAGCTGGGCATTTCAGATGCATTTGGTGAGCAATGGATCCACAGTGGCTCTCAACAGAACCAGGAGGCTGGGTTCTGCCCGTGTGCTCCAACGCCCTGCTGTCAGCCTCCAGCACACTTTCTAAAGCCCTCCATGAGCACTTCCGTATTTGGGCGTTTCTCCACAAGGCACCCGTGTTGGCAGACTGCCGCCCCAAGGCAGCTCTGCCCGGTGGAAATGCAAGGGAGCCACACATACAATTTTCTATTTCCCAGGAGTCACATTAAAAAGATAAAAAGAGGCCAGGTGCGGTGGCTCACACCTGTAATCCCAGCACTTTGTGAGGCCGAGGTGGGCAGATCATGAGGTCAGGAGATCAAGACTATCCTGACTAACACGGTGAAACCCCATTTCTACTGAAAATACAAAAATTAGCCAGGCATGGTGGTGGGCGCCTGTGGTCCCAGCTACTCAGGAAGCTGAGGCAGGAGAATCGTTTGAACCTGGGAGGTAGAGGTTGCAATGGGCCGAGATCGCGCCACTGCACTCCAGCCTGGGCGACAGAGCAAGATTCTGTCTAAAAAAAAAAAAAAAAAAAAAGACAAAAGTAAACAGGTGAGACTCGTTAATTTTTTTCACTTAACCCGATATATTTTAAACTTTGTCATGTCGACATGTGATCAATGTAAAAACCATGCATGAGGGCCGGGCGCGGTGGCTCAAGCCTGTAATCCCAGCACTTTGGGAGGCCGAGATGGGCAGATCACGAGGTCAGGAGATCGAGATCATCCTGGCTAACACGGTGAAACCCCGTCTCTACTAAAAAATACAAAAAACTAGCCGAGCGAGGTGGCGGGTGCCTGTAGTCCCAGCTACTCGGGAGGCTGAGGCAGGAGAATGGCGTAAACCTGGGAGGCGGAGCTTGCAGTGAGCCGAGATCCGGCCACTGCACCCCAGCCTGGGCGACAGAGCGAGACTCCGCCTCAAAAAAAAACAAAAAACAAAAAACAAAAAAACCACGCATGAGATGGTGTCCACGTTTTTCTTTGTACAGAGTCTTTGAAGCCCAGGGCGTGTGTCCCCATCACGGCACCTCCGGCTGCACCGTGACTGCTCGGGAGCTCCCCGGGGCTCGGGGCTGCCGTGTCAGTCAGCGCATCCTGGGCCACAGACGTGTGAGGGCCGGTCAGGCAGGGCATCTTCTGGTGCCTGCATTCCCCTCAAGCCACACACTGGGCTTGGCATCCCGTTGTGTGGAACAGGCACTTGCTGTGTGAATCAACTGACCACCCTCTAGGACTTTGATCTGTTATTGAGGTAGGGGTGGAGTTGGGGGCAGGACTCTCCTGCTAGGGGAATCGTCCCCTCTTTTCCCATTTTCTGAACTCTGAGGGCCCCTCAGCAGCCAGAAGTCTTCCAGGCAGGCCTCAGCGCCTTCCTTTCCCACCTCCAAATGTTGCAGCTCCCTCCCTGGACTCGACAGCCCCAGGAAGGAGGGTATTTGGAAATGCAGATGGAAGGGAACCGGCCTCTCAGCGGGGCCAGGGGTGCACTGAGGAAATCAAACCCAAACCCAGTGTCACCATCATCACGAAACACATTTGACAAAGTGTCTCCAAGGACAGCTCAGTTCTCCATGCACTCCGATACTTTCCCAGCAGCAGCCGCCAAGAGAGCCGCCCCAAGGCATCACAGAAAAGGTCCAGAAAGACTAAACTCACACACTGCAGGACCCACAGAACGGGAGACTGTGCTGGGCTTCAGATCTCGCGCTGGGCTGGCCTAGCCACACGCAGCCACCCAGACTCAGTTTCTCTGGGGCTTTTGTGCCACCAACCAACGGGAGACGATGGTCACATTCACTGAAGCAAGCTTTGGGCACCAGACACTTGGACATCTGCTGTCAATGGAAACCAGTTGTCAGGACAGCAGCATCCACTGCCCAGGCTTCTGCTGCATCCCTGGGGGGGATGGGGAGGCTCTAGACCACTCCAGGTTGGGGGCTAAGACTTCCTTGTTTGTGTCCCACCAACTGTGTTAAGAAATAACCTGCATCTTGTCATGACAGTGGCGAAAAAAGTGAACATTCCCAAGAGCAGCCCATGTTGGGCAGCACATCGTTACTATTCAGATGGTTCTTGGGCAAACCTGTTTCCCATGTCCTCTAGGGCAGGAGCCAGAAAGGCTGACGTGGGCAGGCAGGGCCCCTGTGAACTGGTTCCACATGCCAACCCGTGCGGTCATGGGCAACCCTTTCTCTGAACCAAAGACCTGCCCAGATTGGCCAAAAGCACACTCACGCGCATTTCCAAGGCTTCAGTGCTGGCATCCTCGCACACGGCTTCTGATGCCGTTCACCCACCATGGTCCTGGGCAGCGCCCCCTTGCCTATCTCCTTCCAAGCTCCTTGCAGCCTGAGGCAAAGGGAGCAGGGCTCCTGCCACCCTGGGGTCCATGCTTTGGGCGCTTGCTGATGGATGCCGTCAGGGGGAGCCTGGGTGGGGCATTTCCAGAACCTTGCTGACCGCCTAATGAGGTCTAGGGTGGGGAGGCCAGGGTGACTAACTTGAACAGTTGGTTTAAATTTTCTTAATGATGGGCTTTAGCTGTTAGGACCACATATTCTGGGGCTATGTGGGCACATTTCCAAATCAATCAGTCTCTGTCTCTCAAACACACACACACACGCACGCGTGCACACACACACGGGTGCGCGCGCGCACAGACACACACACACACACACACACCGTGTAGAATCAATACTGCAGGATTCACCAGAGCCCTGGGGTCCAGTATCTGATTACTGTCCTCCTAAGACCACAGCACAGAAGAGGATGGGAAAAGGGGTGTATCCACAGACTAGGGACAATAACACATCACTCAGCCTCCCTGGAGGGTTCCAGCCACCCCTCTCCTCCTTCACCCAGGTTGCCCGGCCTCTCCCCGGGACAGGCTGTTGTCTAGAAGGCCTCACATGGCTGGCCACGCGGCCACTGCCTCCCCCGGAGGCCCGAGAGGGTGCAAAGGCACCCTCCTCCACCACCCTGGCGCCGCGGCGGTGCAGCAGGAAAAGTAGTCAACTCTATCTACCCTTCAGCACACAGACTTGTTTGATCAAAGATTTAGTCACCTTTTCTCCCCTTCCAGCACAAAATCTTGGACTTTCTTGACAGAGAATTAATTGCTGCTGATTAAATTTCATGACTGAAGGGACCCACATCCCCGGAGGAGTCCCCTGCAGATGGCTGGCTCCTGCCCCGACGTGGAAAGTGCTCATGGTAGAGTCACAGCACGGGACGGCCTGGGGGTTCCTAGGGACTTTCTGTGGGTGCAACATCAGGAAAGTACTAGAACATGTGGTGAGAATCAGGTCAAGGCCCAGAGCTTGGTGGGTGAGGCTCAGAGGCACCCCCTGGATGACTGTAGGGCCCAGGGGGCTCAGTATCCCCTGCCCCTCCATCCTGGCACACACCAGCCAGGAGACGCTGCTGGAAGAGAAGAGGCCTCCCTGGCCAACACTGGGTCCTGGCATTCCCTGCCTCTTATTTCAGAGGTGTAGTGGCCCCCAGGACCCCATATGTGGCAAGGAATGTCGGGGGGGGCAATCAAGGTGTGTGGGGGAAGGCAATATTCAGGGTTTGGACCCAAAGCCAGACACGGGGCTAGAAGCCAGGCTTTCAAAGGTCAGACTGGACTCTGGAGGCAAAGTGGACTTGTGGAAGTTCTCGCAGCTGCCACATGCCCACAGCAAGGAGAGGACACCTGCAGCGGGCTCAGGGCAAGGGCTGTGGCCAGGTCAGGCAGGTCCAGGCAGGAGAGCTGCACTTTCTGGGATGTCAGAAAACAACGAGGGTTTCTGAGCCTCCAGGACTCACTCTGGGGACCCCGGTAAGTGGAGCAAGGAAGGTAATGATTCTCCCAGGAGGCTGCACTGCCAGGCGCTCTCTGTGGGTCTGTTCAGAGGGAGCTCTTAGAGACTGTGGCGGAGAAGTCCACCGACAGGACATCTGGCCTCACCCTCCCTGTCTATGCCTAACAGTTTTACTTGCTTGTGAGGGGCTGGTCCCCCTCTCTGGGAGTACGTTTCCTGGCTCAAGAGTGTTCCTGCAGGGTGACTGCACAGGGGGTGTAAGCAGGCTGGACTCTGGGGAACTCTCTGCCCTCAAAATGCCCCGTCTGTGGTATCTGCAAAGCCAGCTTCCAAACCCATGCAAGAGAGATGCAGTGAGAATCAAGGGGCCGGAGCCCTGCCAGCTCCCACTCAGGCCCACCCAGGTCTGCCCATCCGGGAACAAGCCAGTCATGCAGTGATGCCTCGGGAAGGCCACAGACGGCCAGGGGTGAGGCCCAAGCAGGCCGCAGCCTCATGCACCAGCGCTGACCCAGCTGGCAGGCCAGTCACCTGCTGTGGAGGAGGAGCTGCAGGCAGGCTGGCTCCCACCCACACCGGACCCTGAACACAGCACACCTAAATACTGGCTAGCAGTCGTTGGCCAAGAGTCCGGTGGCAAAACGTGTCTTCTGGGGGATGTTTCAGTGGGGAGGGAGCTATGCGCCGGTGCTGCCCACCCAGATTCCCCCAGCATTATCTGGGGAGAGGCCCAGCAGGTCCCTGGAGCCTCATCAGAGTCCCCTTCCAGGGCCTGGTTCAGAGACAGGGCTTTGTGGTGGGAGCAGCATCTCCCGGCCCCTGCCAGGCCCTTGCAAACCCCTTGGGTCCTAGGAATGCCCTGGCTCTTGGACCCACCTGCCACAAACATCAGCAGCTTGTCCCAAAACACTTAACGTGCATGGAAAAATAACTGGGAAGGGCAGAGACAGGACGGGGAGAACAGAGCCTGGGAACGGAGCTCTCTAGGTTCCCACAAGGCAGAAAGCAGCCCTTGGCAACTCCAACCAGAGCACCCAGCAGGGTAGGGAGGCTGCGAGGGGCACACCAGGCCCTGGGTCGACTACCAGCCATGGGCGGCCAGGCGAGACACACAAAGGTCACTGAAGGAAGAGCTTCAACTTTGCCAAGAAGCTCATGGAGGAGCCTGAAACCCTCATCCATTGAGGGTGCAGGATGCAGGACAACCAGTGAGCCCCACAAACACAGGTGCCCTGTCCGGCCAGGCAGGAGGGGCCGTGCCTGCTCCCGGCCACAGTGATCAGAGCTGCTGGCTGAGCCTGGTCCCCCGTGCCCATCTGAGAACTCTCAGTGGGTCACACAGTCAGAGGTTCACTCTCAAATACTACATGTGCTGCCCCATCATTCTGTGAGCCCCTGGGTGGGTTCTATCACCCCCTGGTACAGACGGGGCTCCAGCACGTCCTGTGACAGACTGGGGTTCCATCACCTCCCATTACAGAAGGAGGCTCTATCATCGCCTGTTACAGATGGGGGCTCCATCACTCGCCATTACAGAAGGAGCTCCATTACTTCCTATAACAGATGTGGGTTCCAATACCCCCCATTATAGAAAGAGGCTCCATCACCTCCCACAACAGATGCGGGCTCCATCACTTCCCATAACAGACAGGGGCTCTATCACCTCCCATCATAGATGAAGGCTCCATGATTTCCCATTACAGATGAGGACTCCATCACCTCCCACACCAGATGGGGGCTCCATCACTTCCCATAACAGATGGAGGTTCTATCACCTCCTGTTATAGATGGGGGCTCCATCACTCTCCATTACAGAAGGAGCTCCATTACCTCCTATAACATATGGAGGTTCCAATACCCCCCATTACAGAAAGAGGCTCCATCACCCTCCATTGCACACAGGAGCTCCATCACCTCTCACACCAGATGCGGGCTCCATCACTTCCCATAACAGACAGGGTCTCCAATACCTCCTGTGACAGACTGGGGCTCCATCACCTCC
This sequence comes from Colobus angolensis palliatus, assembly GCF_000951035.1. Lineage (NCBI taxonomy): Eukaryota > Metazoa > Chordata > Mammalia > Primates > Cercopithecidae > Colobus > Colobus angolensis. Next base: position 15,639,755 of record NW_012110918.1, read on the forward strand.
CATTACAGAAGGAGGCTCTATCACCTCCTGTTACAGATGGGGGCTCCATCACTCGCCATTACAGAATGAGCTCCATTACTTCCTATAACAGATGTGGGTTCCATCACCTCCCATTACAGAAAGAGGCTCCATCACCCTCCATTGCAGACAGGAGCTCCATCACCTCCCACAACCGACGCGGGCTCCATCACTTCCCATAACAGACAGGGGCTCTATCACCTCCCATCATAGATGAAGGCTCCATGATTTCCCATTACAGATGAGGACTCCATCACCTCCTGTAACAGGTGGGGCTCTATCACCATTTTACACATGGGGAAATTCAATAAAAGTCAAAAAGTTACTAGTCCAAAGTCAACAGCTAGTGAGTGGCAGGGCTGGAATCCAAGCTGTGGTCCAAAACCAGAGCCCTCATGCTGGCACCATGATGTCAGTGAGTGACAGAGGAAGGAGCCCCCAGGTGTTCCATTCCCCACCAGATCCTACAGAGCCAGGTACCTTCCCCAGGGTCAGTATGAGCTCCCGGCCAACAACCACGGGCACCTTTCCCCACGCAGTTCCTTCCCCTCCCGACATCCTGGCCCCGCTGTTCTCTGCATCCCTTGGGGTCTAGCCCCTCCAGGCTGCCCGGCCTCACCCCCTACTCTGAGCAGGACTGCATTTCTGACTATCCTGCTGAGAAGGCTAAGTTCTCATGTCTCTACCCACCCTGCCTCATGGCAGAGGGCCATCCCCAGCAGCCATGTCTATGTGCGACGTGGCAGGACCCCACATTTTGACGTTGCTGTCTACTTGGAAAGACAGGTCTACTCATGAGGGAGAAAAATGGAACTCAGAATGGGAAGGTAGATACCTGGAAGGCAGAAACTCTGCTTTTGCAAAATTCTTTTTCACTATTATTTACATGATTTTCCCCACCCCATTCACAGGCCAGTACCTCTAGCACTGAGCAGGGACAGGAAAGCAGGACCCGGGGTTTGAGAAGTCCCAGGGGCCCCCTGGGGTCCCTCTTGAGTTCTAGAAGAGTCTTTACTGAGTCCTACTGTCCAAGCATAGGATCTGACCACACTCATGCTTACACACAGCATTTTCACTGGGTGACTTCAATAATTTGTTTCTACAGTAAAAACTGATTTGATACAGCCTAGTAAAGTGTTTTGTGTATCTGACTGTGCTTTTCATCACAAAAAAACCCAGCATCCTTAAAGGTTAAGAAAAATCGGTCCTATTATTCTAACAACTCACAGGCATGAGTCAAAACATGAAGGCAAATGCACTCTGGGGAACACTCATTAGAGACCCTGAAAACAAATCCCAGGTCTTTTAAAAGCAACTTCAGCTTTCTGGCAGGGCCTGGTCTAGGGATAAATACTGCCGGGACCTGCAGAGTCCCACCAACTTCACGGGAAGACAGCTGGTGCCACTTGCATGGGCTGGATGAGAAAGCTGAGGCTTGAAAGGACAGGCTTCTCCCCCAAGCCAGACACAAATGAGGGGCCACGAGCTCTGCCTCGCTGTGATTCTGACCACTGCCTGCGCGCCATGCGGTTGGACTGGGGCCCCCAGGCTGGGTGCAGTGGGGCCACTTCTTTCGTTGGGAGCAGGAGGAAGATTCTTCTTGCCTCCTGAAAACCCATAACTACACCGCAGGGGGCCTGGGCACTTGGAGTTCAAGGGAAGAGCCCACTCCTTCCCAACTCACACCCCAAGAGCAGGATCAGACTAACGTGTGCACGGGTATGTGTGCACTGTACAGTATGTGTGCACATGTGCAAGAGTGATTGTGTGTACGTGTGCATGCATGTGCATGTACGTGCATGCATGCACGTACATGCATGTGCGAACGTGTAACTGTGTGCATGTATGTGTGAATGTGTACATGTGTACACGTGTGCGTGCATGCCTGTAGATGTGAACTTGTGTGTGTGTACATGTGTGCATTGTACAGTGTGTGCGCCTATATGTGCATGTGCATGGGTACATGTGCACATGTATATTTGCATGTGTGGTTGTGCATACAAATGTGTGTGTGCATGTGTGTGTGTTGGCAGCTCTCTGACCACACAGACTGGGCCATAACTACACAGCCCCCATGTGCTCCACAGGCTGTGACTGCGGTGGGGGTTCTGTCACAGGAGAGTCATGCCCAGGCCAGAAGAGCTTGAGAGAACAAGGAGTGGGGCCCTTCCAGGGCCTCAAAAGCACCCAGGCATGACCATGGCCGAAACAGGATGCGGAGCCTGTGCAAGACCCTGTCTTAGGGAGCTTTGTTAAGGGACATTCATCTCCCCACGCATGGATCCTGTTCCCTCTTTCTTCCAAAACACATGGAATCATTTTCAGCTGTGTCCAGATGCTTTCCCACCTGCCTGCTCTTACTTAGTCACCAAAGGCAGGCATTTTTAAAACAGAAGATTTTTACTAAATCTCTTTTAAAAATAGGGGATTTAAGCTGGCTGTGAGCGCCCCTGCTCCAGGAGGCTCGCTGCACAGCTGCGGGCTGGATCTCCTTCCCACCCGCAGCGGCACTGCCCTCTAGTGGCCACGTAGGATGTCCAGGTCCCAGCCAGGGTTCTCGGCAAGGAGGCAGGTGGCAGCTCCCCAGCGCCGCCTCCAGCCACCCCTCCTGCCACATGCCCCGGTGCCACCGGAGCCTCTCGCCAAGCATCACCCCCACAGGCAGCCACCGCAGCCCCACTGATGATTCTTCTTGCCCCCCAACCACTTATCTCTGGTCACCAGTCACCATCCTCTCTCAGTGGCAGGAAACAGATTCCCTTAACTCCCCCCAGCCGCCAAGCCCTCCAATCCTTTAGAACTGGGGCCTCGCCTCTCAGCTTCCTTCGCCTCCTGCAATAAGCATTTCAGAGGGACATCTGGCCCCACTGATGGCCTTTCGTCTAGATTCTTCCTCCACATTGACCATGAATGAGAACAGTCAGAGGGAGGAAGTGGAGGGCAGGGGGTAGGGGGGTGCGGCCTGGCAAGCACCTCGTCAAAGGGGAGGAAACTCACTTTTGAAGTTTGGGGTCCCCTTCCTCTCTCCCTTGCTGCTCTTCCAGGAGAGCACTAACCACCAAGCAGAGGCCCTCGGGTCACTCGCCCCTTTGGTGTGCAACAAGAGTCGGTGGTTATGTGACATATGGAGGACTGGGGGTAGAAACAAAGGTCTGAGGACCCCTAGAATGAGGTGCCCAAATAAGCAGTAGCTGGGTATTCTCCAGAGCACCCCTGCCCCTGGGAGTGCCCCTTTCTGGACTTTTGACTTCTCCCCGTCAGTAATGCTGCAGCTGGTTCATACTTTACAGGAACTCTGCAAGCCAGCTGACAGCAGCTGGCAGCCCTGGAGGGGGTATTTACAGCAGGGGAATTGACAAATGCTACAAATCAGCCTACTGTAGTTCCTTCGGAAGAGCCCATTGTTAAACACCGAGTCTCCCACCCTGCCTTGGCCTCAGTGGGTCTCCACTCGGGTAAGGGCAGCCTTACCGACACATGACACTTGAGCATGCTGGGCTGGTTTCCAGACTGCCTGACTCCAGAGGTCTGGGGTGGGACAGATGACTTGCCTTTCTTGTACATTCCTGGGGAACGCAAGTGCTGCTGGGCTGGGGACCGTGCTTGGGGAACCAGTGCTCAGTGGTTCATCAGCACGAATTAATTTATTCAAAGGCACAAAAGACAACAGCTTAGAATGAGAGGAGACTGAGAGGGCCAGGGCCATGCTCAGATACTGCAGGGCTGGAGACCAGCATTTTCTATGTTTCCAAAGCAGAGCGGGTTTCAGCTGAGAAGGAGGCCTTGGAGCAACGAAAGCCAGGTTTCCGCAGCCCGCCTGCTGCAAAGCAAAGTGCTCCGACTCCCCAGCCACCCGGCCGAGGGGCTGGCTCCACAGAGGAGGACCAGCAGCAGAGAAGGGCAAGTCCACAGAGCTCTTAGGCGTTCAGCCTCCGGGACACTGCGCCGACTTTCCAAGTGCCCGAAGGTCCTCCTAGAATAACACATCCCTCCACCCCGTCATCCTGCAATCCTTGAGCAGGCAGACACCAGCGTCCCGGGGGATTTCTTAGACTCCACTCTGAGCTTGGCTTTGCCATGCTGTGGTTTCATCATGACCATCACGGCCAGGTGATAGGTTCCAGCTCATTCCAGGCTCAGCCTCACCTGCCCACTTTGGGGCTGGAAAATGCATTCAGAGTCCAACCGGCATGAAAATACACTCTTGGTGTAACTGCCCTTTTTTTTTTTTTTTTTTTTTTTAATTTTGAGACGGAGTCTCACTCTTGTTGCTCAGGCTGGAGTGCAGTGGCACAATCTCAGCTCACTGCAACCTCTGCCTCCCAGGTTCAAGCAATTCTCCTGCCTCGACCTCCCGAGTAGCTGGGATTACAGGTGTGTGCCACCACACCCAGCTAATTTTGTGCTTTTAGTAGAGACAGGGTTTCGCCAGGTTGGCCAGGCTGATCTCGAACTCCTGACCTCAGATGATCCGCCTGCCTCAGCCTCCCAATGCACTGCCCATTTAAAGTTTGCCAGAGGCGAGTTCAGGGTGGGGGTCCTGGCAGTGGGAAACCAGGGGAGCACACGGAGCATCTGAGACTTGAGGCTGGGGAGCCCCTCACCAGGAGGCACCTTCCTGCCCAGACACCTCGGGATGAGCCCCCTGGTGGGAGTGCTCGGGTGCTGGCAGGGAGTCCTTGGACCCTCCTAAAGCCAGCTCTGCTTCTCCCTTCTCTCTTCCTGCTTTCTTCTCCACAGCCCGATTCCCACAGATTCTTCCTTGAAGGCTTTCTTGCTCTCTCTTCAAAGTCTCTCTTCCACCTACTGCTATTGATTGGAGCCTTCACACCTCGGGTCTGGTGGCCTGGAACCCCTGCCAGCCAGGCTTCCTATTACCAGCCTCTCTTTCTCCAGACAGAGCCTGATTAAGTTTTCTAAAACCTCACTGCCATTGTATTACACTCCAGCTTCTCTTCAACCTTCAGTGACTTCCCCACTGCTTGCGCAACTCCAAATTCCTTAGCGCAACCCCAAAGCTGGGGTCTCAGCTCCAGTATCTCTCACCTGACACCCAATGACCAGCTGTCTCGGTGGGAAAAGAAGGGAGGGTTTAAAGCCAGCACACCTGGGTTCAAGCTCCGGCTCTCCTTCCCACAACTGGTGAACACTCGGCAGGTTACCTAACTTCTCTGAGCCTCGGTCTCCCCAGCTTAACAATGGGTGTTATAATAACACCTCCCTGAATGACTATCTAAAATGTCAAGTTCACGACTTGTCCGCCCAAATACAGCAATGCCACCGATTTAATCTGACCCGGAACCAACCTCACAGGTGCTGGTTCATTTTTAGGAATTAGTAATTTAATTTTAGGAACGAAGAAATAAGGCCCAGTGTGGTACATGTGCACGTGTACATGTGCTTACGTGTGTGTGTACTTGCCTGCCTGTGCATGCACATATGTGTGTGTGTGAGCATGTGTGTGCACAGGAATCTCTATGTGTGTGCACGTGTGAGTTAGGGTCGGGGGTATGTGGAGACACCAGGACCACCGACATGCATGACAACTAGAACCAGTATGCATGTGTTTGGGGACAGCACACCCCTACTCTGAGCCTCGATTTCTGAATCTGTAAAAAAAAAAAAAAAAAAAGGCTCCACGCTGGACAAGCCCCAGTTCCCTCCTTCCCGGTTCTGAAGCTCACAGGACAGGGGTTTGCTGAGAAGGCACGTGCTCCACCTGGTGGAAGGAAGCTTGTATGGCAATGCTCCTGCCAGGGCCCAGCGAGGGTCAGGCTTCCTGCCCTCTTGGAAACAGATAGTGACAAGCAACAGGGTTCCCATAGTGCCTGGGCACTTCCGACCCGCTGCAGGACCTTGGGCCAACTCTTTTAGCCTCAGCACCTTCCTCTGTGAAATGGAGCCGACAACAGCACATCACAGAACTAACAGTAAAGAAAACTGGGGCAGCCTCCTCACCCCCGTCTCTTCTCTCAGTGGTCAGTCATGTCAACGATTGTTCTAGAATCCAAACTCACGCAGCAGAGAGAGGCAGCTCAGTACATGGACTTTGCAGCCAGTTGGCCCGGAATTCCAGCCCTGCCATTCACTAGCTGTGCGATCCTGGGCACATGATTTCATTGTCTGGGCAAAACTCTCACATGGTAGTGAGCGCAGGGCCCGGCCATTCGCAGGTGCATGGTAATGTCGGTGGTGCAAGTGTCCTGTGGTTGTCACTGAGGCTGTTCATAATCTTCTGGCTCCTGTTCCTGCTGGAGCCACAGGGACCTTCCCTTCCCACCCACTTAAGTTAGGCACCATCATGTGACTTGCTTTGGCCAACGAAATGGGAGCAGAGGTGAGTCACTTCCAGCCGAAGTTTGCAGAACCAACAGTGTGTGCAGTACCACACCCTGTCTTCCTGCTATCTGGCAAGCATCGGGTGGTGGCTCTCTGATCTTGGGTCCTGAGTGAGGGCAACAGCACAGCACAACACCCTCAGGAACCAACATTCATGTGAGCCAGAAATCAACCCGTAATTGCTACAGAATGCTGATGTGGGGTTGTTTGTTACTGAGCATAACCTGCTGCTGACTGAGACACTCTGAGTCCTGCAGAGCTTCTCTGAGGAGAAAGGATTCCTTCTCATTTATCTTGACATGTACTTACTAAATAGGAATATTTATCAATTAACGAACACACGTTTCCTTTCCCCAAACCTAAACTACCAAGCAAGAGAAACACCGAAATTTGCAATTCCAAGTGCACTGTGATGGAGAACCTAAAAGCCCCAACTTGACCGCTACACAGTCTACACACATAACAAAATTGCACCTGTGCCCCCAAAATATGTATAAGTTGTAAACTGTACACAATGAACTGTGATATGAGCAAGAGATAGAACATAGTAGAGTGCAAAGGCATTTTTTCTCAAACACACAAAACCTTTATGGAGACGGATTTGGGGTTTCATAATTCCGCTCCACCCGCACAGCCGCCTGCTGCAGCACAGTGGAAAGGAAGGCTTGGGGCACCTCTCCTACCCACACCCCAACCCCACACTCCCACCTGCACCTAACTTGCTTATTAGAAGACAGGAGGGTCGTGGTTACAATACACTGGGAGGGAGATGCTGGGCGATGCAAGCCTCTCCGGGGAGACCCGGCCAGCGAGCAGCCACAGGGAAACGCTCTCTCCATTCGTGTGGTCCCTGGCGCCACCTCGTGGCACTGGCTGGCACTACTGGGAGCCAGCTCCTGGTCGGCAATCGGCCCCTACTCCTGGCCAGGGCAATAGCATACTGGACGCTGAGTGGGTCATCATACACATCTGAGCCGGTCACTACACACATCGTCTGAGCTCGTCACCACAGACATCATCTGAGCCGGTCACCATGCACATCTGAGTCGGTGTCTGCACACATCATCTGAGCCGGTCATTGCACACATCTGAGCCGGTCACCACACACATCTGAGCCGGTCATCACACACATGATCTGAGCTGGTCACCACACACATCGTCTGAGCCGGTCACCACGCACGTTGTTTCAGCCAGTCACCACGCACATCTGAGTCAGTCACCACGCACATCTGAGCCGGTCACCACGCATCATCTGAGCCAGTCACCACACATCTGAGTCCTCGCCTGTGGGTCCAGGGGCCCTGAGATCTGTGGGAATGGACAGAGGGCCCAGGATGGAAAAGCATGAGGGATCCGACGATGACACTGTGTCCAGGCCCAGGGAGGAGCTCACCCTGCACCCTGATCACTCAGACACTCCCTCCCCACAGTGCAGAGTGATCCTGAGGCCAGAGCTCAGCTAAGCCCCCATCTCCACCACTGGGGCAGGGGTCTCCAGGGCCCTGAGTGCAGGTGGGGTTCATCTGTCCACCTGTAAAATAGTCAGGCTTCTATGTCCACTCCAGGCTGGCACCCTAGTGCCTGGCCTAAAATGGAGCAAGCCACACCGGCCTCGAGGGCCTGTCCTCCATCCACTCCAGGACAGGAGGCCGACAGGCAGGGCAGCAGGCACAGTCCTCCCAGCAAGATGAGCAATCATGAACTGGAAACAGGTCCACAGAGTAAACAAATGCACCCCACTCTAAATGGCCTTGTCTGAAGCCTTGGACCATGCCTCTTTATCCAAGTTGCTTTGCAGATAATTGTTCCAATGCTGAAGCCTGAGCCCACATACCTCTCTCCTCAACTACCCTGGGCTCCTTGGAGCCACAGCCCTGTCCCCACTCCTGAGAAGTCCCAGGCCCTTGCTACATGAGTGACCCAATGAGGTAGGGGGGTATGAGAAGAGCTAGGAGTAGGGCCTGGAGACGCAATGCGGGTTCTTGGGGTGTGTGCAGGTGGGATGACTCAGAGAGGTGGCAAGATGTCAGGAGGTGCCGGAAGGGTAGACGAGAACCCGGGGTTAAGTGCAGCCTTTCAGAACAGCCTTGAAGGTGAATCAGCCATCCCAATGGTGGCCACAGCTGCCGTCATTCAGCGCGGCTGATGGGGATCCAGGCCGGCAAAGCAGTGCTCTATCTGGGCCTCCTGTCAACCTTCTCCCGGGGACCGGGGATTCGAGGATCAGTGGCAAAGGGCTAGATTTTTTGTTAGTTCCTTTGTTTCATTTACAGCCACCATGAGCTGACACCGGGCCCAGCAATGTGTGGCGGCCTCTGTGGAGAACACCAGAAGGCTCTATCTTGAGCAAGCCTTTGGCTCCCTGCCTTGGAGGACCCCTCCTAAGGGACGGGGCATTCCACACCTGGACTGAGTGCAGTGGAGCCAATCACCGCTCAGTGCCATGAGGAACCACACTTCCTGGGGGCCTGCTATGTGCCTGGCCTCGCTTAAACTGCGTCACGTCTGCGAGCCACACACGGCTCCATCTGTACAGGTGGCCTCACCAACACGGCTCCATCTGCACAGGTGGCCTCACCAAGGCCAAAGGTGGCTTTGAGACCCTCCCTCCTGAACCAGGCTCAACACACGAGCCAAGAGCCCCGGGCTGTGGTTTATGGTAGACAGCGAGGTCTCCCTTCACACTGCATGGTGACAGCTGGCGCCCACCTGACAGTTAGTGTGTGCCGGGCACTGGTCCGGGGGCTTCTGGTGGGTCATCTCCCCAACCCCAAGGGGTGGGACTGGTGGTCTTCCACTTTGCAGAGGAGGACGCTGAGGCACAGGGCAGCAGTGCCTTGCCCAAGGTCAACAACAACAAGTGGGTGAGGCGGGACATGACCAGGAGCCCATCACATTAGCCCTGGATTAAGGCTGCCGTGATGACTCAGGAGGCTTGGGACACCCTCCTGGCTGTGGCAGCAGAGCATCCTGCAGAAGGGGTAGACCCTCACCAGCCAGCGGGGCTGCAGCTGGGCAATGGGGCGTCCCTCACCCTGGGTCTGGGGCACAGGTGCACTAACCGGGTGCACACAAGGAGCCCCTCCTGCCACTGGTTTCCATTCCAGGATCCGGGTCTGGTGTCAGCTGGATGCTCAAGCTGCCAGGACTGAGGATGTCTGAGTCCCTGAGCCATTCCCAGGACTCTGAGCATCTCAGAAGAAACAGGCAAGGATACAAAGCCACGTCTCTTCCTGGGGCCAGAAGGTCCTGACTCCAGAACCCGCCTCCCACCTCCTGGTTACCACCTCGGCTGCCTGGACCTCCAGTGGAAGGAAAGATATCCGTTCAGAGCAAATTTGGACTGGGCAGAGCTGGGGGAGAAGGATGCGGCTGAGCTCAGAAAGAGCAGCCCAAGTTCGAAGCTCCTTGTGACTGTGCGTCTGTGATGCTGGAAAGTGACCTCTGCTGCCCACGAGGCCTCTTGCTTCTCTCCCTGCTCGTCTTGGCCTAGCCCTTTAAAATGCAGCATCCTACGGAAAAGGGGCGCCCCCTCCCTGAAATAAACTTCTGTCTTCTCCAGCACAGTGATTCAAGAATTAAGGGTTTCTTTCCAGAAAGGGGGAAAGGACCTCCTTCCTTAATGCGAATTTTATTCTGACTCCCCCTGACATCCCCCCTCCCTGACCCTATACCCACCCTGCCCTCTAAGGGGGAGGGCATACTCACAAGTGCTGGACACCCCCTGTCATTTTCCAGAGGAAAAAGGGACCCAAACTTGGGGGGCTGTTGTTGTCCGACTGGCCTGGGCAGGCCCACCTGCTGTTCAGAGGGCAGAAAGCTATCCCCTTCGGGCCCCAGGCTGTGGGCAGGACCAGCTACATAATTTGCAGGGACCATCCCCTCATTAAAAAGTTATCCAGAATACCCAGACGGCAACAACAGAGCTTGAAACCCAGCCCGGACCCTTTCTGAGTGCAGCTTCCAGCGCCTGCACTGATCACAAGTCCGTGAAACCGGGCCAGGGTGGGACCTGTCACCCATGGCAGGGAAGTCTGCTGGGAAAACGAACCCCTGTCACAGCAGCAGGAAACGTGCACCAGGCTAAGCCGCAGAGCCTGAATCTTGGAAATGCTTCCTGGCTGCAAGGCCGACCTGTCTCAAGGGGTGGATTTGGGAATAAATACAGCTTTGTCACTTTCACGGCATCAGTGTTTCCAGGAGCCGCCTCCCCACGGCCCCGCAGACAGGCAGGATTTCCCTGCCATACCGTCACTATTTACATTCAAATAAGTGACAATCCTTTTAAGAAGTGTGGGTTGGGTGTGGTGGCTCACTCCTGAAATCCCAGCACTTTGGGAGGCTGAGGCAGGTGGATCATGAGGTCCAGAGATCGAAACCATCCTGGCCAATAAGGTGAAACCCCGTCTCTACTAAAAAAAAAAAAAAAAAATAATAATAATAATAATTAGCCGGTCCTGGTGGTGCACGCCTGTAGTCACAGCTACTCGGGAGTCTGAGGCAGGAGAATCGCTTGAACCCGGGAGGTGGAGGTTGCAGTGAGCCAAGATCACGCCACTGCCCTCTAGCCTGGGCGACGGAGCAAGACTCCACCTCAAGGGAAAAAAAAAAAAAAAGTGCGACCCCCAGAAGTTTGGAAAAGCCCTTTAAGAGCCTGCTTGCATAGCTCATTTCCCATCAAAATTAACCTCGGGCAGAGCTAAGCTTTGGGTCAGGTCCACTGGCCATAGTGTCTGATTTAGGGAAACCCAGCTCACACCTCACTGCCATCTTTTCCTTTACAACGTGGTCCAATGGCTGAGATAAACCAGCTGCATCACAGGAGTCACGGGAGGGACCTGTTACCACCCCCGGGAGGCCTCCAGGACGTCGGAGAACCCCCTGTTTTTCTGGATATTTTTCTCAGTCCACACAGGTAGGCAGGGGAGGTGTCTTAGCCTTGATAGCTCAATGCCAGCACCGAAAGCTACAACCACAGGGGTCCTGGGGCTGGGAAGATGGATTTTCCATCCTGGATAACCGTTGAGACGCCATCACGAATCTGTCCAGCCTCAGATTTTCAGAATATTCTCATCTGTGGTCCTGCACACCCCCACTCAGACAGCTTTGGGGTGCAGACAGTATCACAGGAGTTTATAAAGGAGGAGGACTCGGAGCCTGAATGAGGCTCTGGGCGCCTTATCAGGGCCCCAGAGTCAGGGCTTTGCAGCTGAGCAGTAATTAGAGCCCAATCTAGTGCTTTGCAAGAAAGAGAAAATACCAGCAGTGCTGAGAGCAGTCCTGATCCTGCTGGGCCTTGGGAGGCTAATTATGCACCAGAAAGGAGACCTGCGGAACCTTTCAGAATCCCCGCCAAGTATGGGAGTGTCCAGCCCTGAGGCGCTCCGGGCTTAGATGAGGCTTCATTGCATCAATTTGCACCACGGTATCAGAAATGTGGGACAGGGTGAAGGTGTCCTGTCACCCCAGAATGTAGGGACCCACTATGGGATGTGAACGGGTGAGGCCTGGCAGGAGACCCTGACGATATCTATCAGCGTTTAACATATGCACACCACATAAGCTACGTCAGTGGCTCTCCATCGAGAGTAATTTTACCTCCTAGGGGAGGGACATGTGGCAATGTCTGGAGACATTGTTGGTCGCCATAACTGAGGGAGGGGCTTCTGGCATCTGGTAGGTGGAGGCCAGGGGTGCTCCTGAACGCCCTGCAGTGTACAGGGCGGCCTCCACCACGGGCGACGACGCGGCCCCACACATCAGCAGCGCTGAGGCTGACAGAGCGGAACTACCCTGGGAAATGTGAGTGCATGACACAGTAAGGGCAGGGGCACAGCGGCCATCTATGTGGTGTTTACCGGGGGCCAGGCACGGGTCTTGACCACCTTTCATGTGGGGACTCACTTCGCCCACCCAGCACACACAGTGCACAGCTGAACTGTGTCCCTCTAAGAGAAGCTAAAGCGCCAATCCCTGGTGCCTGTAAATGAGACCTTACTTGGAAACAGAGCCTTCACCGATGTAATCGGTAAGGATGAGATCACCAGGGTGAGGCCCAACCCACCATGACCGGTGTCCATGTAGGAAGAGGAAAATGCCTCATGAAAACACGCATGAGAGAAGGCCGCGTGACGGCAGAGCAGGGTTGGAGTGACGTGGCTGCAAGCCTGGGAACCCCTTGGGTGGCTGGCGGCCCCCAGAGGCTAAGACGCCCCGGGAAGGCCTCTACCTGGAGTCTCAGAGGAGGTGTGCCCCTGCTGACCCCTTGGTTCTGGGCTTCCGACCTCCAGAATGTGAAAGAAAAAACTGGTGTTTCCAGGCACCCAGTCCATGGCAGTTTGTTTCGGCGGCCACAGGAAATGCGTAGTGTGGGCGAGGCTATCCCTGCTTTACAAATGGGGAAACTGAGGCACCGGGAGGCAAGGGTGTGTGCCCACACACACAGCTGGTAACTCGGCAGTTTTGCTTCTGTGCATGGCTTGCACTTCTGATTAGAGTGACAGTGTCGCACCAGCTTTCATGAAGGGTTTTCCTGGCATGACTGCAGGTTCCACGTGGAGGGGAGGGATGGTTTTCTTGTCATCTTTTCAAGACAGTGGTTCAGAGAGGACCTCTCACCATCAGGAGTCATTAAATTTAGCAAAATCCCACACGGTGGCCGCACCAGGGCCCAGCAGGCCACGCTCTCCCAGCAGTCACAAAGGAGAAAGAAAAAAAAAATCGACCTTTAATTTTGTGGGAAAAGTGCTGCTAAAACTGAAAGACAATGTCCATGATGAAAACTTGTTTTTACATCTCTGATGTTCTCATCACCTTTTCACTCTGGCTTCTCAGGCAGATGCAGCCGGGGCCCCTCCCTGGGGAGCAGCAGACACCACAGACCCTCGTCTTCAGCAAGTGTGAACACAGCTGCTGGAAAGAATGCCGGCTTTCTCTCCGAGTGAAAGTTGTCCTTAACTGGCTAGTGCAGGACAGTCTAACTCCCGCTCTGGAACCCAGACATCCTTCCCCATCACTCAGAAAAGGTCTGGAGACATCCAGATTCACCCACTGCTTGTCTCGACCCAAAGATTCTCTCAGGAGTGCTGGAGGGACAGTGGAACCACAGCGGATTTAACGGGTCTCCAGCCCCTTCCAACGCTACTGATCAGGATTGCAGCAGGATTCTTGGGGAATGGGGTTTGGAGTGGGGAAAAGGTCTGACAGTGAAACAGATGCACCACAGGGCCCTAAAACTCCAGCTCCCAGCTTGGGAGCTCCCTCAAACTCCCCGTGGTGTGGACAGAGAGGTGCCACAAACTGGGTGGCTCAAACACCATGAATTTTTTCCTTCACATTCTGGAGACCAGGAGCCCCAAACCAAAGGGTCAGCAGGGCCAAGCTCTGCCTCTGCCATCACGGGGCCTTTTCCTGTGAAGACACATGTGTTTTCGTCTCCCTACAAGGACACCGGTCATGGTGGGTTAGGGTTCACCCCGATGATCTCATCTTTACCTGATTACAACCGCAAAGGCTGTTTCCAAATAAGGTCACGTTCACAGGCACCAGGGGTTGGCGCTTCAACGTATCTTAGAGACACAGTTCACCCATAACACCCACCTCACAAGGTGTTGGGGGTGGGTGAAGTGAGTTCACATGTGACCCAGGAATTAACCAAAGATTTTAAGAATGCAGAAGGCTCAGACACACTACTAGGAAGATGCGGCGGTAAGCAGGGTGTCCCAAATGCAGCAGCTCCTGCTCTAACGCCCGTTGACTGAGAGGTGGGAGCTGGACTCGCCCCTTGTTGGGGGCACCTGTCGGCCCCGGTGCTGCCCTGACCTGGGAGAGTCTCTGCGTCAGAGTCAGGCCACCTCTGAAGCCAAAACCGAAGTTCCCACACTCTCCTAAGCTGGGCCAGCCCCTCCCAAAGCTGCCACAGCACCTTGCCACCTGGGGAACTCCTGGATGTGTCTACAGACAGCCTAGCTAGCGTCCCTGTGCCAAGAGATCCTCCTCCGAACAAAAACGAGACAAAACAGAAAAACACGTCTTCACAACCCTACTTCCAAAGCCAGAGATCCGGGCGTGCTCATTTTTAAATTCACAGAGGCAGAGCCTCTCAAGTGCTGCCCTGCAGAGCAGTCAGCCACGCTAGGGCTCGCTTGTGGAGCTGCTTCTAGAATGACAGCGGTTCAGCAGGGGAGATGGATTCATACAGGAACCATCAAAGAGGAAGATAAGAACTTCAGGGCTCCGCTGTCAGGTTCCACTCACAGCCAGCGTCTGGGAAAGGAGCCCTGAGCGGCGGGAGCCACGCCCCTGCGCACGCTGCTGCTCACGCGCGCCACCACGTGGTAGAACGGGGCTACTACCACTTCAAAATAGGTCAACTTCAAGCCAAATAGGAAGAAAGGAAAAAAATCAAAATAAAAATAAGAAGAGCCAGTTAGCCCCACCAAAACGACTCCTTCATGATCCAGGGGTACAGTCCACCTTGAGAGAGTCTACAACATGCAAACGACTTATTCCCGGTCCTGCGTGTGTTCCCAGTGTGCACGTGAGACCCTGCCTTCAGTGCAGAGGGAGAGGGGAGGGAATGGGAGAGGGGAACTATTTCTTTTGTCTCACTTTTAAAGGAGACAACACTCCAGTATTCCCCAGCTCATTTCTCCCTTTACCCCGATCCCGTGCCCTGTGTTTGGACATTGGCTGAGCCTGCCCCGTGACAGGTCTGGAAGTTCCTACACGGGGTGTCCTCTCTGTGAGACCCAGGGCATCTGGTCCAGTCACTCATGGTCTGTACCCACTCAGATATCACTGTGGGGCTGACGACCGGCTCCAGATACAGCAGCTTGACACACCAGCCCGAGCCTCTGGCCCTCCTGTCCGGCAATGGGGCGCTCTGGAGCTTGGGGTCAGATTGTTGGGAACGTCTGGGTAAAGGGTCTCCCAGGACCCTGGAGGTATCCAGATGTGGGGCATCTGGTAAGTCTAACAGCTTCGAGGGTAAATAATTTCACCCTGGAGTGGGTTGAACTGTGACTTCCTCCCCCAAGAAAGATACGTCCAAGTTCTAACCTTCCAGGACCTGTAAATGGGACCTTATTGGAAAGAAGGTCTTTGCAGATGTAATCACGTTAAGGATCTTGAGAAGCAATCATCCTGGATTAAGGTGGGTCCTGAACCCAATGACAGGGACAGAGAAAGGCCAGGGAGATCTGACACACAGGGACACAGAGGGGGAGTCCTGTGATAATGGAGGCAGATGTCGGGATGATGCGGGTACAAGTCAGAGACTGCCGGAACCACAGAAGATGGAAAAGGCCGGGGAGGACTCTCCCCTGGAGCCTCCTAAGGGAGCACAGCCCTGCCTTGATCCTGGACTCTGGCCTCCTCTAAATGCTGCTGTTAAAGCCACGCAGTTGTGGTCATCTGCTCCAGTGGCCACAGGAACCGCATACAGCTCTCTTACAGGTGAGACCTTCCACGTTACCTGCAGAGCAGCCACCTGGGAGTCACACCTGAGAAAGAGCAGAAGCAGGGGACTCTCTGTGACCCACAACCATGAGCCCAGGGCGGAGGACCCAGGCAGAGCTGGGCATGCCCAGAGGCTGCTGTCCCCACGGCACCGCTCAAGGAGAAAAGGGGTCTCTGGAGAGAGAAAAAGGGAAGGGGCTCTGCAAGGGAGGCAGGATCCATTTGGCAGCTGCTCAAATTTAGTTTGCACCTCCTTTGCCAGTGCAGAAGAAAACAAACGACCTGCGAACTGAATGAAAAATGGTGATTCATTACCCCTGATGTGTGATGATGGCTTAATTATTTTTCTAACTGGGGAGAGACGCTTTCTGACAGCAGGTGCAAATGAATTCTCCACTGTTTTAAGGAGTGATTGGCCCAGGACAGGCGGAAAACTGGAAAACCTAATTAAATTGGGAGCCCTGTGAAATAAATGGAGCGGGGAGTTTGTTTGCTTGTGCTGACGGGGATTAACGATTCCCTGAGAAGCTGTAGGGCTCCCGCTGGAGTGGGTGCAGGGGGCCCCGCGGGGCAGACACAGACAAAGCAGGAGCCACGTGGGGGTGGTGGGGACCCCACTGCACAGGAAAGGGTGGGCCGGGGCCTGGATGCTGAGCTCCACGACTGGCTCTCATCCTTGGCTCTCAGTCTCCTTGTCTGTGAAACAGGAGGCTGGACGATGGGAGGACCAGGTGAAGGCTCAGTGCCGGGCAATGGGATGGGATTTCAGAGCACGAGTTTGGAGTCGGATAGCCCGGGGTCAGAGCCAGCGCACCCTCTACCTCTGACCCGGATCCAGCTTGAATCCTCAGTTTTCTCATCTCTACTATGGGGGTATGAGCAGCACCTACCCTCCCGGATGTCATGGAGCTGCCCCGAGGTTGCCAGCCAAGTTCTCAGCAGGAGCCTGACCCACTGGACGTGCCCGGCAAAGAGAGGGCTCATCAGGATCACCATCAGATCATGCTGAAGGTCTCTGTCTGCTCTGCTGTGGGAAGGGCTGACCCTCCTGCCAGGCACCCTAACCCCTGGACCCTTTCTCATCTCAGAAGGGAGGCAGTGGCCTTGCTGGGAGAGGGCTGCAGCCGGGGGAAGGAGGGAGACTTGGCTCCCCTCCCCTTGCTGGGGCCCTGAACGGGCCTCCCTTGGTGCTTGGGGAGGAGTGGTGAAAAGTAAGACATCCCCCGCACAACCGTGTATGTCCTCCTGGTGGCTGAGAGCCTGCTGGTCGCCCCTTGGCTTGCCAGGCTGTCCTAGAAAGCCCTTGGCTGGCAAGGCCCACACCCCTAAGGTGGGGCCAGGTCCCGGCAGCAGGGCTGCCACTGAGGTCAGGGATCTGTGCAAATTAGAGAGGGACAGCTCCCCACGGGGTTTCAGGCTTGGTCCCCACCCCCAGGTGCTCCTGTGGATGGGCACCTCTGTCAGGGACACCTGTCACCAACAGGTGGCAAGCCTGACTTCCAGACTCCAGAACTCAGGAATAATCCGTGAACACAGCCGTACCACGGACTTCCACTGCCATCAGCCACCCACCCCACAGGTCCAGCTTCCACAGCCCCACAGGTCCAGCCACTGAGGGCTGTGCTGTGGTGGGAATGTTCCGGACAGCTTCGTGGCTGGTGGCTTTCCTGGCTCGGGCGGGGTGGGGCTTGCTCCCCGTCGCCCAGTGCGCTGCCCCCTCACCCGCCCTCCAGGCATCTGTGTCAGGGCAAACCTGCCAGGCCCCATCCTCTCAGGCTCCCCCAGCACAAGCTCCCGGACGTTTGTTTTCTTTTCTTTCTTTCTTTTCTTTTTTGAGGTGGAGTCTTGCTCTGTTGCCCAGGCTGGAGTGGAGTGCAGTGGTGCAATCTTGGCTCACTGCAAGCTCCACCTCCTGGGTTCACGCCATTCTCCTGCTTCAGCCTCCCAAGTAGCTGGGACTACAGGCGCCCGCCTCCACGCCTGGCTAATTTTTGCATTTTTAATAGAGATGGGGTTTCACCATGTTGACCAGGATGGTCTCGATCTCCTGACCTCGTGATCCGCTCACCTCGGCCTCACAAAGTGTTGGGATTACAGGTGTGAGCCACCGCACCCGGCCCAGGACATTTGATTTCTATGGTCCTCTCTTCTCACTCCTTCCCTGCCAAGGGTGATTCCAGTCTCCCGTCCCCACTCTCAGCTGAGGACACAGATTTGAGGGAGCCTGAGGGTGAGAGAATGAGCCAGTGGGAAGCCACAGGGCTGAGGCCCATGAGGGCAGTGGGCATGGGCAGGGCCACAGCAGTGGGAGCCCTCCATGTCCCAGCCCCCCAAGGGCCTGGCTAGGCACTGGTTCCTCCCTCCTAAGCCAACTCTTTGAGGTGAGCAAGCCTACACGCCGGGCATCAGGGATGCAAGAAGCTGGGACCAGAGCACGAGTCAAAGAGCTCCAGCCCGTGGGCACCCCCAGGCCACACGGCCCCACTCAGGGGTGAAGCCCTCTGTGCCCAGGTCATGCAGCTGGCCCGAAGATGGCAGGAGACACAGATGGACGCAGAGGGCCAGGCTGTGAGAAGCCAAGAAGGACTGGGGGTTCAGTCTCAGCTCTGGCGTCCTCTCCTCCACCCACATCCAGGCCACTAGCTTCCATGGACTCTCCTGTCCCGCCCCTCCCACTACCCAGCTTCTGGCCCTCGTCACCACCCCTGTGGGTGCCTCAAATCACTCACTGGGCCCAGTCCTGCTCTCAGAGCCTCCCTCCCCCAAGAACCATCCATGGCTCCCTGTGGCCTGTGCTCAAACCTCAGCTGCCTGGGCCATTCCCCTGTCCATCTCCAGAGTCCAGCTGCCTTCCTACCTCACACCAAGTTTTAGGCTATTAACTCTTTTCTCTATATGCGTTTGACCTCCCAGCTAGTCTGTAAAATCCTAAAAGACTGGAATCATGGATGTTCAAAGAAGCAGATAACCTCAGTCACCTCCTCAGGACCTGATACCTAGTCTAGACTCCAGGAAATCGAAGGCCTGCATAGGATCATCTCACCACAGCGGGATGCTGGGACTCCCAGACTATGAGGGCCTCCCAAGCAATCGCCACAGTGAAGCACGTTCCCCAGGTCTCTCCAAAAATAGCCCTTTATGTACTCATCTTACAGCTGATTTTCCCCCAACACTTTATCATCAATATATTCAAACACACGGAAAGGTTGAGCAGTTTGACGGTGACAGCCGCACCCCACCAGCTCGATGCAACTGGGGCATTCTCCTCCACGCACTGCATCACAAATCTGTGCCTGTCTCCACCCATTGACGCCCGTCAACCTAGTTTATTAGTTTTGTTGCATTTGAAAGTAAGCTGCAGACGTCTGTGCACTTCCCCCCAATACTTCAGCGTGTTCATCATCAACTAGGGTTTGACATTTGTTTACAATTTTTTTCTTTCAAGGTAAAAATTGACATACAACGAAATGGGTGAGTCTGGGCCAGGCATGGTGGCTTATCCCTGCACTTTGGGTAGATCACTTGAGGCCAGGAGTTCGAGACCAGCCTGGGCAACATGGTGAAACCTCATTTCTACTAAAAACACAAAAATTAGCTGGGTATGGTGGCGTGCCCCTGTAATCCTAGCTACTCGGGAGGCTGAGGCAGGAGAATTGCTTGAACCCAAGAAGCAGAGGTTGCAATGAGCTGAGATTGTACCACTGCACTCCAGCCTGGGTGACAGAGTAAGACTCTGTCTCAAAAACAAAAATAAGAAACAACAAAAAGAAATGCATGAATCTGCAAATGCACACAGCTGCGCAACCCTTCACCTGCCAAGATGCAGACCGTACCCCTCAGGAAGCCCCATTCATGCCCCTCCCCAGTCATTCCCGCCTCCAGCCCCCAGGGCAACCACTGTCTTCACTGCTTTCCACCACCTCTGAGTTTTCCCTGTCCTAGAACTTCCTGTGCATGGAATCTTGGGACTGCACGCCAACACTGCTGGCTCCTTTCATGCTACATCAGGGTTTTGAGGCCCATTCACTTCCCTGTATGTATCGGCCCCTTGCCCCTTTTCATGGCTACGTAATATTCCGAATGCCCCAGGGTTTATTTATCCATCTCTCTGCTGATGAATGTTTGGGCTGTTTCCATTTCTGGGCTCTTGTGAACAGAGATGCTGGGAACATGCCTGTCTGTGTCGTTCAGCTACAGCTTATTTTGAGAGATTATTTTCTCATTCTTTATGTTGCTTTAGGAGATGGAAACCAGGTAGAGACAAGCAAACTCTCTTCCTGCTCCTTCTCCCAGCTGCTGACAGCCCTGGGAATGGGATCTGCTCAGCACTGCCTCAGCCCCCAAATTCTCACCCATGGCTCGCGCTGGGGGGTCTTGACTCTGCCAGGTCGCTTCTCAGCCTCCATGTCTCAGGACTGGTTGGGTCTCAGAGCTCTTCCTACAACACCCTCCACTCTGTGTCCAGGCAGGACAGCCACCCGCTTCTCCCTGGGCTGGCGAGGATGAGGCCTCTCCATTGCCTGGCTGTTGTTTCTCCCGCCAGGAAATCCCTGATTCACTTCTAATTGCCGGGAATTGTGGAGAGGAAGGCATGTCCCATCAGGATTAACAAATGGTACCCTCAGTTTCCTTTCACGCCTGCAAATGCGATGCTGCGCCGAGTGTCATTACCTTCCCATGTCCCACCTTCCCAGCATGACCACATTGCATGGAATTGGCTCCAGCAGTTGATAAAATTTGCTTCATAAAATTCTGGGGCTACTGCATGTGTTTGTTTAACTGGCTTGCCCCCGCCATGGGAAAGGGTGACTCCCAACAATGTCGGATGTTTACTGAGCAGTCAGGACCCGGGGGGACAATATTTGGAGGATGCAAAGAAACACCTGAAGCTGGCTCCAGACTCCTCTATGCAGCTGAGGTGGATCTGCACGGACTTCCACGCCAGGCTGCTGGGGAGCTATGGTGGAGTGAGGTGAATTGCAGATCCACTGACGCTTACCAACATCAGTGCATGCTTGCGTGTTTTTGTTTCTGTTTTGAGACAAAGTTTCGCTCTTGTCACCCAGGCTAGAGTGCCATGGCAATCTTGGCTCACTGCAACCTCTGCCTCCTGGGTTCAAGCAATTCTCCTACCTCAGCTTCCCGAGTAGCTGGGACTATAGGCACCCGCCACCATACCCGGCAATTTTTTGTGTTTTTAGTAGAGACGGGGTTTTGCCACATTGGCCAGGCTGGTCTTGAACTCCTGACCTCAGGTGATCCACCTGCCTCGGCCTCCCAAAGTGCTGGGATTACAGGCGTGAGTCACCTCGCCTGGCCTGTTTGCATGTTTTTAGTAGAAGTAACAATAGAAATCTCACGAATGAACAAATAAATCACTCAACTATTGAATAAAGGTCTCAGAGTATCTGTCCTATTGTTAAAAGAGGCTTCCCCTGGGGGAGGACAGGAAGGAGTGGGGCTTTCACTTGGTGTGTGATGTACTTCCGCATCTTTGTTGGAGTGCTGTGAGCTTGTCCTGCCTTCTTTCAAAGTAGTATGTAATTTGGCTGGAGAGCAAGACGGGAACATGCAGTAACTCACAATGCAAGACAATAAATGAGGCTTTGCATTTGGCTTCCATTCAAACCAGAAGGAGCGAGTTGTCTGGAGGACAGAGGGTCCCTCAGGACTGGGGCACAAGGCATGAGGTGGACTTCTGCAGGATTGCAAAGGAGGAAGGAGAACTAGACGGCTGGGGGCAGGAATTCATTCAAGGTGGCTTGGGGGAAGGTGGGGGTAACACCAAGACAAGAATGCAAGGCGCCCTCTGAGAGGGCTTGTGAAAAAACCATTCTCAGGGTCCTCTTTGCTAAGACTAGAAACAACAGAGAATGGTTCTTTTACTGGTTTGCATTATATAAAGACCTACTATGCAGCCAGCACGGGCCTGGAGTCGGAATGCAAAGATGAAACGCCGGCTCCTCTTCCAAGGAGCTGTGCCGAGCGAGGAACCCAGGTCCCAGCTAGTTTGTTTCCAGCGTGGGCTCTGGAGCCCGCCAGCCCCATTTCCGATCCTGCCCTGGACGCTTGCCAGCTGTGAGACCCCAGGAAGCTGCTTCTGATCTCCGAAGTTCTGTTTGCTGGTCTGGGAAGTGGGGGTAGAAGGAGCACTCGCCTCCTGGGGTCACTGTGGGGAGGGAGGCTGCGTATTTAGCAGAACACCCGGCCCAGGCACACACTCGATGGTTGGGTCTGCAGGGGCTGTTACCAAATGATCTCTCTCATCATGGCGAGAAGTGCCCCACCGAGGACAGCTTCTTCACCCAAGTGAGACCAGTGGGAGGGTCGAGTGGCAGCACCGAGCTATGAGGTCAAAGATGAGGAGGTGAGTCCACGGGGCGGAATCAGCCAAAGAACTTACACAAAAAAGGCTGGAGCGACCAGCCGGCGATGAGATCTGAGCAGGATGGGGGCCCAGGAGCCTGACCAAGTCACTCTGTGGTTTTAAAGACAGCAACATTCGAGACTGCAGGTTCCCCACCTGCTGCTCAGGGCTCCCCGAACCACAGACCTAGACA
This sequence comes from Colobus angolensis palliatus, assembly GCF_000951035.1. Taxonomy (NCBI): domain Eukaryota; kingdom Metazoa; phylum Chordata; class Mammalia; order Primates; family Cercopithecidae; genus Colobus; species Colobus angolensis. Next base: position 15,662,131 of record NW_012110918.1, read on the forward strand.
TGGTGTCTAAGGGGGTGCTGGATGGAAGGCAGGTCCCTAGGGGACCCTGTTCTGAGCAGCAGATTCTTAAAACGCATTTAGCCAATGAGGCCCACATTGTTTGGCTGAGTTAATGCCAAATTGCATCTGAATAATAATAACAACCAGAATTATAACAACAGGTGAAACTGAGCTGATAACATCATCACCACCATTGTTCTTGCATTAATGGTCTCTCCCACCAAGCAATTGTTGTATTATTATTATTTATCAGGGTGAAATTCACGTTACCCCAAATTAACCATTTTAAAGTGTATCATTTAGTGTCGTTTAATCCATGATGCAACCACTGTCTCCATCAACTTCCAAAACGTTTCCATCACGCCAGCAGAAAGCCCCCTACCTGGTTAAGCAACCTCTCCCCATCACCAGCCCCTGCCTCCCGGCCCTCAGCCCTCAGCGACCACCAATCTCCTTTCTGTCTCTGTGGATTTACCTATCCTGGGTATTTCATATAAGTGGAATCATACACTATGTGGCTAGACACAAGAGGCCACCCCTTCTGCTGAGCACACTGTTTTCAGGGTTTGTCCACATGGCAGCCTGTATCGGAACTGGATTCCTTTCTGTGGCTCAGTGGCACTCCCTTCCGTGGCCCTACCACGTTTTGTGTATCCATTCCCCAGCTGACAGGCCTTTGGCTTGTTTCCGCCTTTGGGTTCTTGCGAATGATGCTCCTATAAACGCGTGCACACATGGATTTTTCTGAGCCCCCACTGCAGTCTTTTTGGAGTGGATTTCTCTGAGCACCCACTGCAGTCTTTTTGGAGTGGATTTCTCCGAGCCCCCGCTGCAGTCTTTTTGGAGTGGATTTCTCTGAGCCCCCACTGCAGTCTTTTTGGAGTGTGTGTATAGGAGCGAGACTGCCGGATTGTGTGATAGTTCCATGTTCAACTTTCTGAGGAACTGCCACCCTATTTTCCAGTGTCTGAACTATTTTACATCCAACAACGCACAAAGGTTCCAATGTTTCCACATCCTCACCAACACTTGCTATTTTCTGGTTTATTTTCGTTCTGTGGCCTTTGAAGCGGCTGCCTATTACTTGTATAGATATGTGGCCTTCTGAAATCCATAAGCCATGAGCAGAGGGTGGTGGCATGTTGCCTCTGTCCATATGGAAACTGATAAGCAGGAAGTGAAGTGCAAGGGCAGGCAGCTGCAAGGCCCCGTGTCTAACCCCAGAGCAGGTGGGCCTCAGACCTGGAGCTGGCAGGCAGCTGGAGTCCCCATATTCCCACAGAAGGGGCAGGCAGGTCCCTGGAGACCAGTGTCATGGGGTCAATCTGGGGGGTGGGCACTGGCAAGAGGCAGCAGGGGGCCGGCTCTAGGGATGCTGTCTGGCCTCTCAGAGACACCCCCATCCACCCATTTCTTACCCCAGCACCTCTGGGCCCTGCTGATGGGGTCAAGAGGCCTCAGCCTGGAAGGTGCAGATTGGAGGGAAGAATGGCAGCCTCCTGGCATCTTGGGTGGTATTTAGAATGCAGACAATGTGGACGAAAGGATGTGTTGTGATTTCTTTTAGGACAACAGGTCCTCTCCTTCTTTCCCACCTGCTCCTCTCCACTGCCACTCTCCACCCTTCAGCTCTGCACACCTGGACGGTGAACAGCTGTCCCCATGCCCGCTACCTCAGCTCAGCATGCGTGTGCAATGCTAGACGGCCCCCTGCACACAGTGCCCTGACCGCCTGGCTGCCTTAGGCCAAGGGAGTGTCTCTTGTGGACAGTCAGTTTCCTCTGGGACATAGGCTCCCCCCTGCTCCCAGTCAGCGGCGTCTACCCTGCTGTGTTTCAGGCTGGTTCTCGTCTCCACGCATCATTCTGGCTGTGGCGGGCAGAGTTCAAGGTCAGCACCTGGTGCACACACATCTCCAAGTTCTTCAGCCAAACACAAACCGAGGTGCAGCTGTGAGGGGATTTTGCTGGGGTCATGAAGGTCTCAGGTCAGTGGACCATGATAGGAAGCTTATCAGGTGGACCCGACCTAAGCAGATGAGCCTTTGAAACACAGAGAGTTTTCTCCAGCTGGTCGCAGAAAAGGAAGTCAGGGGATTCTATGGTGGAAGGGATGGGGCAAGGAGGAACTTCTTCTCTGGCGACATGAAAGTGGAGGGGTCCTGCGGTGAGGAATGTCCACGGTCTCTAGGAGCTGGGAGCGGACAGCCCAGCTATGCTGCACCTGAGCTTCTGACTGACAGAAAAGTGGCCTTCAGAAAAATGGTGTTGCTTAAGCCCCTGAGCTGGAGGTGTTTTGTTGCTCATCAGTGGAACATGCACACCCAGGTCAGGTGGTGCCTCCTGCCTCCTGAGCTCCACAATCCCTCCTGCCTCAGTTGCTTTGCAGGTTGCTCTGCTTGACTGCCAACCCCAGGAAGGCAAGGCCCCCCATACCAGCTGCTCACCTCTAGCACCATCAGGTGCTTGCTCACTGTAGGATGGGGAACGAGCTGGCACCCGTTCACACCCCTCTCCCTTTCTGCACCACACGGCTGGGCTGGGCATCTGGAGACCTGGGCTGAGTGCAGAGCCCCCACTTTCTACTTGTGTGATCTCCGCCAGCCACGTTGGCATTTTGTGCCTCAGTTCCCTCCTCTGTAAAATAAAAACAGCAACAGGAACCACCTTGAGCACAGTCATTTTTTTCCTGCCCCTGGCACCGAGCACTGTGCTGATGGAGCTGATGCTGTCACGTAACGGGATCGAATGTTCCCAGGACTTCCTGTGTGCTGCTCTCCCGCATCCTGCTTTCTAGGTGTGCGTTCCAGCTTCAGAACGGTACCGATGTGTCCCAAGGCATTCGGGGGGGGGGGCACCTCATAGCGCATCACTGATGTGCTCATACCAAATGCAAAAACCAAAACCCACTGAGACTCATTCTGGAATTAACTGCAGTTACCCCAAGCAGCCAGGCTGTCTCAGACCCAGGGCCTCTGCATGCACCATCCTTCTGTGTGGAGCACTGTTCCCTGGGGAACGTGGTCAGCCTTGGCCTCAGCTCTGCGGGCTCCACCTCCAGCCTTCTCCCACCTCCCCTCCAGGTCTCCATCAGTTCCCTCCTCGGGGCCGCCCTGGCCCCAGGCTTCCCCTGCCATGCCCTCCCTCAGTGCTGTAAGCACCTGCCTGCCTGCCCGCCTGGGGTCCCCATGCCTCCACCCGCACAGTGGTGAGGCAAGACCAGAGCCTCATTCCCTTGCATGTCCCCAGTCTCCCATGGTGCCTGACTCATAGCAGTTGTTCATGCTGTGATCCAGGCATGCAATGATTGTTCTAGAGAACCCGTGTTGGACAAGCCAGGCCCCAGGCCTCGTGGAGCCCTGGGCGAGCGCTCAGGGATGTTTGCTGAATGAATGAACAATGAAGGCTCATACTGGGGCCATTTAAATGGAAAATATGGAACAATGTGTGTGCATGTGTGCATGTGTGCACGTGTTGTGTATGTGTGTGTGGTGTATGCAAGTGTGTGGCATGTGTGCATGTAGGCGCATGTGTGTATATACGTATGTGGGGGTGGTGTGTGTTTATAAATGTGTGTGGTGCATATGCACATGTATGTGATCTGTGTGTGGTGTATGTGTGTCTGCACATGTGTGTATATGTGTGAGGGCATGGTGTGTCATGTGTCCATGTGCTGTGTGTGATATGTGTGAGCGTACGGTATGTGTGCATGTATGAACACGTGTATATATGTGTGTGGGCATGATGTGTATATAAATGTATGTGGTGTGTATGCATGTGTTGTGTGTGATATCTGTGGTGTATGTGTGTACGCACCTTTGTGTATGTGCGAAGGCATGGTGGTGTGTGAATGTGAGGTGTATACATGTGTGTGATATGTATGAGTGTATTGTGTATGTGTGTGCATATGCACATGTGTGTATATGTATGAGGGTATGGTGTGTATGAATGCATGTGTGTTGTGTATGCATGTGTTGTGTGTGATGTGTGTGGTGTGTGCTGTGTGTATGCACATGTATATATGTGTGAAGGCATGGTATATGTGTGTGTGAATGTGTACATGACATGTATGCATGTGTTGTGTGTGATATATGTGTGAGGACATGGTTTGTATGTGTGTGATGTGTATGTATGTGTTGTGTGTGATATGTACGAGTGTATGGTATGTGTGTGTGTGCATGCACATATGTGTATGTGTGAGGGCCTGTGTATAAATGTGTGTGGTGTGTATTCATGTGTCATGATGTGTGTGGTATATGTATGTGTGCATCTACATGTGTGTGTGTACATATGTGAAGGCATGGTGCACGTGTGTATGAATGTATGTGTGGTGTGTATGCAAGTGTTTTGTATGTGTGTGGCATGATCCCTGCCCATGGTAAAGGGGTGACTACCACTCTCTGACCCTGAGCCCCTCTCCGCCCAACCCTCTGGCCTCCCTTCCACACTCTCGCAGCCAGAGGAACCAGCCTGCTTCTGCCCTGTCTCCATTCACCTCTCCTAAGAAGGAAAATTGGGCATTTTACTAAAATGTTCTGCTGGTTTAAAAGCAGGGGGAAGGGGGAACTGCCTGCAAATGTCACTTGCAGATGAAATTTCTGAAATGCGAGAGACCAAAACAAAAACCTCAAACCAGCCCAGACCCAGCCTCAAGAGGGCAGGCCGGGGCACCCCTCCCCTGCAGTGCCCATTTCTGTGCCAGTCAAGAAACTGCTCTGGTTACAAAGGCTGCACTTCCTCAATTTCCTTGACTTAGACTCTAAATTATCCCAAAGGCAGGATGTGGAGTCTCTGAGTGGAAGAACCACCATTCACCTGGCTCTCCTTCCAGAACCTGCTGTGTCCGGAGGCTTTCTGAATTTCCACGGACGTGGGGAGGAGCCACAACACAAAAGTGACACCTGGGCTGCTGTGGCCCCACACAAACAGCGGGGAATTCCTGGAGCCGCAGCACCCCCACTCCCACCCAGGAGGCCCAGGCCGTGCGCTCTTCTCTTCCCATGGCCACGCTTCACCGGGGAACAGGTTTCCACCTGGAGCGTGGAGACTGAAGCCAGTGGAAGGAGGCTCTGGGCACGGGCAGCGTTGCAACCCCAGTGAGAGACCCTTCTGCAGGTGCGCACCTGGGCGATGGGCAGAGGGGAGGGGGCTGGAAGGCAGCCCGTGGAGCAGCAGGCCACGAGCCCACAGGGTCCAGGAAGAGCTCGCACCTGGGCACCCAGCCCGGGCCGTCCTTCTGCGGCCTGGCCAGCAGCCATGTGCACTGGCTGCCACAGGGCAGGCGGCTGCCATCCCATCTGCACCTCAGCTGGGGCCTGGGTTCTGTGCCAAGTGGCCCCACCAGCCTCACACAGGCAAGTAGTGGTGCCCTGGGCAGGTGGCATGGGCTCTGGGGGTAGGAGTGGGGGCAGGTAGGGGGCTGCGAAGCTGTGTTTCAGGGGCAGGAGGGGCAGGACAGGACCAGGCAGAGGGGACCCAGCTGGGTTGGGGCCGTGGAAGGAAGCTCCCCACCAGCTCGGCTGGCCTCCGCCTTGTTATTCTGTCCAGGGTCCACAAAGCCCCCAGAGGAGGCTCAGGCAGGTTCTCCAGGGCCCTCTCGGAGTCTCCTTCAGGGCCCCACTCCTGTCCATATCAGAGACTTGTGACAGCATTTTCTAATAAAATGCAAATCAGCAATTGCCTTGCTGAAGAACAAGGGGTAAAAAAAAATCACTGTAAACAAAATCTCCGTTGCCATGGAGACTATTAAAAATAGATTGGCCACCCTACCCCCTTCCTTCTGGGTAATGTACAGCGAGTTCCTTCACACCACGTTATTATTACTTTTTAATTATGAATAATTTCCTCCTTTCCATAGGAAGATGGATTAACACACAGAACTTCCCCACAAAGCCCCCTCAGCACGTATTTCAATATGCGAATGTGGCGGGCCCATGCCCCGTGCCCCGTGCATCCTGGCCCCAGGGTGACGGCTCCGTGTGAATCCCTTCCACCCCTCCTGGTCTCCCTGTGCTCTCTGTTTCCTAAGCCTGTGTCTGTCTGTCTGTCTCTCTGTCTATTCACCTGTCTGCCTGCTCCAGGCTGTGGATTCAGAAACAGTAAAGACAGGCCTGGGAAGTCCGGCCTGGCAGAGCTGAGGAACTGCTGCATGGGGAAGCAGCAGATCCCCAAGAGGACGGGTGCCCGGGAAGACAGCGTGCCCAAGGGAGGAGTGAACACCCTCTGCGCTCCCGCTGGCGCGAACCGGCTCTGGTGAAAAGATGGGCTTTGTAGCTCCTTGCTGACATCTTTCCATTTGGCCAGAAGGAGCCATGCAGCAACCCCCTGACAGTACGTCTGGGATGGAGCCCAAGGTGGCGGGAGTCAGGGCGGTGGGAAGGGCCATTGCAGTCCAGCTCCCGTCCCCAGAGGGCTCCTGAGCTTCTGAGGTCCCCAGCTGCCAAAGTGCAGGCCTGTTCCCCGGGGCAGCCTCCCCAGCCCACCGCCACAGTCTGCATGCGGACGAAGACCCACACCAATCCCAGGGCCGCCAGGCTGCAATTTATTTTCTCATGGGGTTCTGAGTCTGAGGAGTTCAAGCGACTTATGAGACCACTTGGGAGTGCGATCTGCCCAGTGCCACCCACGAGGTGCACCTACCTTTGCCGAGGTGCCTGGGCTGAGGCCCGGCAATACATGGTAGAATCTTTGTATTCATTTAAGCCCAGCTGAGTTCGAAAGAGCCAGGCCCTGGCACACAGAGTCCTGCCTTTAGGAGGCTGCCCATGGCTGGACCCTGAGCAATCCCCACATGAAGCCGGGGGCTAAATACTCCAAGGTCCATTTTTTGATCCTGGGGGTCATTCAGAGTACCTCCCCTCCCCCACCCAGGGAGAAGGGGATACTGTGCGCCCCTGAGGCTGACCCTAGCTGCTGTGGAAGAACTGATGAAACTTGGCAGCCCTAGACATCTCAGCTCTTGTATTTCAGCACTGCAGACGCAGATGGAGGAGAGAGCAGCTCCCTCCTGGTGTGTGGTATGCACGCAGGCAGCCCCAAGCTTTCCAAAGCCACTCTGCTGCCTCCTGGGGCCACCAGGGCGGGCAGCTGGATGACCACATGGCAGGACAGTCACACAATCGCATGCGGCTCAGTTATGATGGACACACAGGAAGCAGGTCCTCGGAGAGAGGGGCTTGGGTGGAGTCAGCTCCCTGCCTGATGTTTATGGGAAACTCTGCTTTCATCTGGGCTCTGGGGGAGGGGGAGGCAGAGTCCGTGTGGGTCACAAGGAGGGGTCTCTGCAAAGGGCGGCCTGCACGTGCTGGGGCTGTGGGGGAAGAGGAACTGCAGGGGTCTCTGAGCATGCTGCAGCCCCCAGGGGAGCCCACGCACACACTGGAGCGGGCCCCTCCCACCTCCCCACCTACAGATGCCCCCAGACTCTGAGAGTCTCTGCTCCCCTCTCCACTGACATGGGCCCCAGAATTCCAGGAGGAGTCTGGAAAAGGCCACACCTGTGCCTCCTTTTGCAGCCTCCTCTTCCTCTCGCCTGCGCTCCAGGACCCTTGTGGTGCAACGGAGTCCTTCCAGCACCCCCAGGCAGGGCAAAGCTGCCCACAGGTGTCCCCAAGGCCAAGGGCTGGCACCTGCATGGACAGGTCTCAGCTCATCTGGGAGGGCCAAAGGGCATCTGGGGTCCCCCCTGGAAGCAGCTGGAAGCAGCTGCAGTCCTTGGTCAAGGAGTGGACCTGGGGGCAGTTACTGCAGTCAGGGCTCCCTCCCTCTTCTAGTCTGAGGTGCTTTGGCCGTGGCCCCTGCCAAACCAGCCCTTCCTGCTCTGCCCACTGCCAAGCCCAAAGCCTCCTCCCCAGCAGGCCCGCCAGCTCTCCTGCTAGGCATGGTTTAGGACAAGGACAGCATCACAGTCTCCGTTCTCACTGTCAGCCCCCACTATCCACCAAGGATGCTCACTGGTTCCAGGATCCAAGACAGCAATGTGGCCCAGGATTTCTGGCGTGGCCCCTGCAATGGGGTGACCAGAGAGAATGAAGACACTGGCCCTCCCACAGGGGCGATCCCAGTAGCCTCCTGTGGGGAGAGAAGCTGCAGGGGAAGTGGAGGCCAGCCCTCCCCACACCCGCCCCTCCAGGTTGGGAAGGAGCTGCCGCTCAGGCTTCAGCGACCACTTGGACCTGTCTGCCTAGATTGCTGACCCCTTGGTACTGACAAGCACAGCTGGCTGTTTTGTGACCTTTAGAATCTAAAGCAACACAAATAGAGCAGCCCCTTGCCATGAAAGTCTGCAGGGCAAACTGTGGGCCTAGAGGATGTGCTGTTTTGGGGTTATGGCTCCCCCTCCTGCTGGCTGCGCCTGGCTGGCAGGCTGGGCAGGGCCCACCTTCCTTACCTGCAGCAGAGGAATCCCACAGTTTCCTGGAGAGCCCCAGGCCCCTTGGCATGGTTTACAGCAGGGTTCTCACAGCAGGTAGAAGGAAGGCGGCCCCACCCTGCCCCTGCTGCTCTCCCCAGCTCTGCATAAGGGGCACATCTCTCCTGGCAGGGGGGAAGGGGCAGCCAGGTGCTCTGCTGGAATGGCAGGAAAGGGGAGAAGTGGCTGTGACTCTTCCTACATCATCTGCACAGCCCGGGGGAGAGGAGAGAAGATAACAGAGGCAGAGAAGCTTCTCCTTGCTTCCTGTAAGAGTCTCTCGGCCCCTCAGCCTCTCCCAAAACCCCTGTTCAGAGGCGGAATACTCAGTTCTGCTCAGGGGCGCCTCAGCTGAAGCTCTCAGGAAAGAAGGGGCCTGGCTCTGCAGTCCTTGAGGACATCAGAAAGGACACCCCGGCCCTGTCACAATTCCTTCCAGAGAGCACCAGAGGCCTGACGTGTCCCTGGGTGTTGAAAAGTAGCTGTTCCCCAAGGCCTTTCTTCCTCAGAGGAACGTGCCCAGCCAGGGAAGAGTCCTGACTCCAAGGCAATGGGCTGCCTGACACCCGTTAGGATGGCTGCTGTCAAAAGCACAGAAAGCAACAAGGCGTTGGCGAGGCTGTGGGGAAGTTGCAACCCTCAAGCATTGCTGGTGGGAATGGAAGACGGCGCTGCTGCTGTGAAAAATGAAGGTTTGGCAGTTCCTTAAACAATCAAGATGGAATTGCCATACGGTCAGCAACCCCGCTCCTGGGTGCAACCCCAAGAGAACTGAGAGCCGCAACTCCAACAGAGAAGCGCACTCCGTGTTCACAGCAGCGTCACTCCCAAGAGCCACACGGGGCAGCAGCCCAGTGTCCGTGGATGGACAAATGGAGAAACAGAACGTGCTCCATCCATAGAGGGAATATGACCAGCCTTACAACAGGAGGACATTCTGACACACACAGCATGGATGAACCCTGAAGACATGACGCTGAGCGAAATGAGCCAGTCACAACAGGACAAATCCTGTGTGAGTCCACTCGTGTGAGGTCCCTAGAGTTGGCAGACTCAGAGACAGAAAGTGGAACGGAGATGCCAGGGGCTGGGGCGAGAGGAAGGGCGGTTCGTGTTTCCTGGGGACAGAGCTTCAGGTTAGAAAGATAAGAACATTCTGGAGGTGGATGGTGACGGCCACACAACAATGTGAATGTACTTAATGCCACTGAACAGCGCACTTAAAAATGGTTAAGATAGTACATTTTATGTTATGCATATTTTGCCACAATGACAAAATGTTTTTTCCAGTCGCGAGGATGTACGTGTTCCATCCAGCTACCTGGTCCTCCCTCCTTGCACACCCACCCAAGCACACGCGTGCACACAAGTTTCCCACGCTACAAGTTGGCCACGTTCTTCCTACAGCAAAAGAAAGGTACTTGCTCCCAATTTTCCTTCCACTAGATAATCTCCTTGAGCAATTTTATAAAGAAGGATCCAAACTGTGCCAAGCGGGAAAGCCGTGTGTTTCAGCCAAGAACCTGTGACCTCTGGCCAAGAACAAGAAGAAAGGCACAGACACAGATGCCCAGACATGGGAGGGTGGTCAGCTGTGGGGCCAAGTCTCAGGCCAGCATCCCAGCTCAGGGATGCTTCTCAGCAAGGAGATCAGGAGAGAAAATCAGGAAATGGCAGACTAAGACCAAGACAGAGAAGAATGGATGTGGCTGTGCCAAGTGCCCTGGCATCTCCCAAGTCTGGGTGGCAACTCCACTCTGCTTAGACCCAATGCTTAAGAAGGAGGTTTGGGAGGGGAATTCCTTCCCAAAAGGTGAGGGAGGACATGGCATGGAAGACTCAGCCCCTTCCCATGCGGCCTGGCACCAGGCGGTGGGTTTGAGGAGATGGCACCCTTCTCTGTACTAGCTCAGACTGGGTCACCACCAAGCTACAAATGTATCCTTATTTAATTTATAGCAATTATACTCACATTCTGCCAGACAAATAGATTTTACAAGCCCTCAGTTAAATGTGGATAATTGCGTCTGCTGGTGTCGAGGGACCGTATCGTCCAAGCTTGGGAGGAAGCGTGGTATCCTGAGTCCTCCTAATGCTGTGAATTAGCAGGGAACATTCTCACGGCAGCTAAGCAATTAGCCATGCTTTCATTTTCCCCCACATCCCCTCCTCGCCTCTGTGGGCTGCCCAGCCACGCCTGTGCACACGTGTGTGTATGGATGTTCCAGGCCTACGTGGCTGGGAAGGGCTCTTCTGTCCCTTGAGCTGCTAAGATGTCTTTTCCCCGTGAGAGGCCTCTCCCCATGTTGGGATGCCCCTCACTGCTCTGTGCTCTCCCGTGCCTACCTTTCTCCTGAAAATAGCCATTGTCAGAGGGGTTTCCAGAAAACCAAACATGAGCCAAAGCCTCACCGCTGCCAAGACCTATGTATTGGCGGGTTTCTTGCAGATGCAGGAGGTCAAACAGGAGCTTCGGAAGTGCGCAGCAGGCAATGAGGACCATCCGGTGCTCACGGTGGTTGCCTGGGTGCACGTGCACACACGTGGACACAAAATTCAGAGTCGCTCAGGCGCTCCGAGGTTCACAAATGCCTGCAGCTCGGCCACTTTTACATAGGGCCATCTCAGGGAAGCCCCTTCATCTCTGGACCTCAGCACGTTCGTCTCTAAACGGGAGAAGTGACACCCACCTCCCACCTGCAGTCCCCCTCACAATGTGGGTGTGAAATCACACGCAATGAAAAATGGGAAAGCATTTTGAAACACACAAAGCACCAATGAAATCAACGGCAGGGCTGCTCGTGTGAGTTCTGGGTGCCCTGGCGTCTCGGCATCCTCTCCTCGAGCAGACTCATGAGTGCTATAAGATGGTTAACGGGGGCCGGGCACGGTGGCTCATGCCTGTAATCCCAGCACTTTGGGAGGCCCAGGCAGGTGGATTGCCTCAGCTCAGGAGTTTGAGACCAGCCTGGGCAACATGGTGAAACCCCATCTCTACTAAACACAAAAAATTAGCCAGGCATGGTGCTGTGTGCCTGTAGTCCCAGCTAATCAGGAGGCTGAGGCAGGAGAATCGCTTGAACCCAGGAGGTGGAGGTTGCAGTGAGCTGAGATCACGTCACTGCACTCCAGCCTGGGCAACACAGCAAGACTCCATCTCAAAAAAAAAAAAAAAAAAAAAGATGGCTAACAGGTGCGCCTTTTAGGCAAATCTGATGTTTAAAAAACACAAATTGGCTGGTGAGTCACTTTACACAAGTTCCCTTTAATGTGGAAATGGAAAGTTTCTGAGCGCATTTCAAATCTCCTGCCATTTTTAAAAATACTTGTTTATCTACAAGTTTCTCAGAACATATGTGCAGCACCAAGTCAGGGACTCCCAATGAGAACTCGCCCACCCACAGGGGAGCATGGGAGGAAGGTGTGAGTCAGCGGCCCCAGGGCTGCTGGGCAGAGTCCTCTGCCAGCCAGCCTGCTAGAGTTCCCTGCGGCCTTCTCCCTCCACAGCCACCTCCAGGCTCTGTCCAGCACCTAGGTCTGCCCCCACCCCAAGAGAAGGGGTCCACGTTCTCACAGGAGTCTCCAGGGCACCACCGTTAGCAGGCAGGGCAGGCCTAGGGGAGGGAAGTGCACGGGAACTGCTTTGCCTCCCAGCCATTGCTCTGCACCTCAAGAGCTCGGCCACCCGAGGGGAGGGTGGAGGAAAGAGGCCTTGCTGTGAGGAGTCTTGCCCTGACACAGCAGGACTCAGGCTCCATGCCCTCAGCTTTTAGGAGGGGATGTCTAAGCCCCTGGAATGGTCTGCTGATGAGTGTCTTTATTGATGTGGGGTCTTGGGCTAGCCAGGAAGTAACAACGTGATGTGGGGGGCTGGGGTCTCATGGGATCAGCTGACCTCTAGAAGGCCTGGAGACTCAGGTCAGCCATGGACACTTCCCAAGCTGCTGTGGTGAAGCCAGTGAAGACTCAGGCCTGGAGGTCGAGGGGCTTCCCTGCTGGGTGAGCCTCCCCAGGTGCTGTCAGACATCAGTGCCGGGAAGATGACACCGTCCTGGCTCCACAGCAGAAGGCAGGATGCTCCATGCCCTAACCTACAGGCCTCCGTGCCCTAACCTCCGTGGCTGCTTCTCTCGGCTGGTTCCACTCTGTGTCTTTTCGCCGTAATGAACCCTGAGCATGAGAACCATGACTGCCAGGCTCCGAGTTCCTCTAGCAAATGACCAGGCCTCTGAGTGGTTCTGGAAGCCTCTGCACTCGAGGCTGGTGTCCAAAGTGGGGCTGCTCGAAGGGGATGGCTCCCTCTACATGGAAGGAGGCTGGGCCTGGGCTGCCTGCCAAGCCTCGGGGCCTCTCCAGAGCCCACAGGCCACAGCCACTGGCAGGACAGCAGCTCTCAGCCTCTCCCGCTGAAGAAAACACGTGGGGAGGGACAGGGCCCAGGGCCTCACCTGGACAGGAGGCGAGGCTCAAATGACCCGTGCTGGCAGTGGGTGACAGGAGAGGGCCCCAGAAGCTGAGGACACAAGAAACATGGACCCCTCACCAGGGCATGCGGGACCCCAGGGGCGCAGTCTCCACAGGACCAAGCAAGATGACACAGGCCCCTGGCAGGCCTGAGGCCAGGGCAGCAGCCACGCTCTCTCCTCCTGTGGTGGGGAGGTCTCCTTGAGGCCCCAGGAGAAGGACAGAGAGAGAAGGGGAAGGAAGTGATCAGGTGCAGGAAGGCCCCGTGAGGGCGGCCCACAAGGCTCGTGGGTTCCAGGTACCCATGCCCCACCCCAAGCTGCCTGGTCCTCAGCAACTGGCCCCATGTTCCACGGGCTCGGCAGCTCCCAACAGAATTCTACGTGCTGCCCAGACGAGATGAGGACGGGGCCTTGCTGGCTGCTGGCTTCCAGCCTCGTGGGGAACAGAGGCACCCAGGGAGGGGCAGAGAGGGGAGAAGAGCATTGAAGGGGCTGAGAGAGGTGGGACTTGGAGCCTGGGGAGAAGGGGGTGGGCAGGGGAGGGAGAGGAGAGGTCCTGAGAAGGCCCTCTGATGACAGCTGCTCTAGTGAGGCAGGAGGGAGACAGGGGGAGCTGTGTGCAGACAGCAGCTGGGGCAGGCACACGGGGAGGGCTGGCCCCCGACAGTGGCAGCACAGCCTCGTCTTCCTGGTAAATCATCCTGTGGCCTTGCTGGCAAATGTGACCAAGATGCCCACCCCCTGCCCCACACGTTCAACCCCTCCTTCCACCCTGTGCTGCCACAGCACCCCCGCTGCCTCCCTGTGCCTGGCCCTCCCCACCAAGGGTGCAGAGGGCCGGTCTCATGCTCAGGCCGGTGCCTCCGGGAAGCCCAGGGGGTCACCGGCCCGAGCTGGCTGCTGAGGGCTCTGCGTTTCATCCAGGGCTTCCTGGCCCAGGCTGCCTCTTCTGTCCTCCTGCTCCCTACGCACCCCTTCATCTGCGGAAGCTGCCAGACAGACACTCGGTCTGGGCAAGGCCCATGGTCCAGCAGCCTCAGGCTGGGCAGACACTGGGTCTTCACCCCGGCAGTGCTCCCGTCTGCCTGGGCGCAGCGGCGGGAACCCCGGGCGCACCCTGGCTCTTTCTTCTCCATCACCACCTGTTATGGTCTAAATTGTGCACCCTTTCCAACTTCATATGTTGCAGCCCTACCCCCCTGCGTGGCTGTATTTGGAGGTGGGGCCTATAAGGAGATTATTAAGGTTCAGTGAAGTCACAGGGACCCTCATTGGATGGGATTGATGCCTTTATAGGACAAGACAGCAGCGCGATGTGCGCTCTCTCTTCCTCTCCCTCAGTTTCCCTCTCTGTGTTTCTGTCTCTGTCTGTCTCTCCGGGTGCATAGAAAAGGCCACGTGAGGTCACAGGGAGAAGGTGGCGTCTACACCAGAAAGAGTCCTCATAGGCACGGGACAGGCGGCCCCTGTGACAGGACTTCGGGTGCCCCGTGTGCCACAACCTTCCCTCTTTCTGCCTCCAGCCCCAGTCTCCCTCCAGACTCCAGACTCTTGGATCCAGTGGCCAAACTAGTCACCCCCACCAGATTTTTCAAAGGCCTCTCGGCATCACGTGTCCAAAACCAACCTCCTCATGTCCCGTGGTCTTCCCCGTGGAAGCCGCATCTTTCCAGGTTCCCAGGCACAAGTTCTCAGCGTTGTCCTCAATTCCTTGACCGTCCTCGCCACGCCCGCATTGACCAGGAAGCCTGGACGATTCTGCTTTCAACACTTGTGCAGATCCCACCACACAGACCCCAATCCCACCACCACTGTCTCCTGGCGCCACCGCCTCTGCTGGACGTTTGCTGTCTCTCTGCCTCCGTGCCCACCCCCCAGCTATTCTCAGCACAGCAGCCAAAGGGATTCCTTCAAAATGGAAGTCACATCCTGCCAGCCCTGCCGGTATCCAGCACCTGGGATTCTCCACTATCTCCCACACGTCGTTCTCAAACACCGCCGCCTCTCCACGCTGGACACTGCCCCCTGTGCAAACGCAGTCCCCACCCTTTCATCCCATTTGCTTTTTCCCAGGAATGCCTGCCCCTCTCTGACCACTCAGTGCCCATAGACAAGGTCGGCTCAATACATACTTGTTCAAGGAACAGACAAGGAACAAACCCAGTGGAGTCGCTGCTGGACAGGGCTGTCCATCAGCAAATGCCCTTGCAACTTCATCGTCCGCGAGGCTCGTGGTGACCCCATCCTGGATGCCCGGCCTGGGCGCACACTCAATCCCCATGCTACCCAGAGCACGCCACATGCCTCCAGCTCCCTGAGGCCTTTGCAGCCACGGTGCCCTCTACCCGGAATGCCTTCCTCTTCTCCTCTCTTGGCAAGGGCCAGCCAGCCTGCAGCCCTAGCCCAGGCACCCCTTCATCCACGGAGACCTCCCTGCCCCTCAGTCAGGGTTAGGAGCCCCTTGTGTGGGCACTGTCACTCACCCCATCCCAGGGTGCTGCACGGCCTTCAGGCCTCCCTGTCTGCTGCTCACAGCAGAAGCTCCCTGTAGCCAGGGGCGGGTCTTGTTCACCCCTCTCCCCAGGTGCAGAGCGGAATCCTCCAGGCAGTACATTATGTGATGAATAAACACACAGTAAGGGCTCTCCCAGGACAGGTGGCGTGGGAATTGCAGCCTGTCCGGGCCTCCTGCCCATCGCAGGAGCACAGCGGTGAGCATCTCTCCCTCTGCACTGACCGGGGGATGGACGAGGAAGTCCACAACCAGGGAGCCCCTGCCCCCGGAAGTGAAGCTGGGACTTGGCAGGAAAGAACAGCCGGCCAGGCTGACGGAGCCTGTCCCAAGGTCCCTCCGCCTCCCCAAACTGAGCTCTCGATTCTCGGCAGCCATGGGCCCTGCCACCTGCCAGCCATACTCTTTCTGTGAAATTCTCTCCAGCTCGAGTCACCACTGGCCTGGGCCTTCCTCCTGTCTCCAGGGTCGCGCCCACCGGGTCTCCTTGACTAGGACCCCCCCGTCCTTAACCAGGCTTCCAAGGGCTATGTCAAGCCCTGGCTCTCCTCTCCTCTCTGGCCTCAGGCAGGTCTGTGGCTCAGGAGGACCTGCCAGCAACAGCCACAGTCTTCCCCCTCAGGCCTGGCCAGAGCTCTAGCTGCCACCCCATGTCCTTCCTTGGGATCCTTAAACCTGGCCTGCCCAGACAGATGCTGGTGTCCCCTGACTCGCCCCATCTCTGCTCCTGGAGGGCAGCCCCTATCCATTTAGTCACCAAATTCCCTCCCCACCATGGTCAACTGTCTGCAAGTTCCCAGAGGGAGGTGCAGTTCCCTGTGGCCTGCGCTCTGCACTGACACCCTGGACCAGCCCCACCCTGTCGCCCGAGGGATGACTGTTTAACGTGTATCAGGTGACACTCACGCCCTGCTAACCCCTCCGAAAGCTTCCTGGTTTTGGAAAATAAAATCTGCACTCCTTACCCAAGGCCTGTCATGCCCCACCCTCCTCTCTCACCTCCTCGCTGCCCTTAACCCTCCAGGCGCATGGGTCTCTGTCGGCTTCTAGAATATTCCCAGATCCTTCTGCCCAGGCCACTGCACCCTGCAAACCCCTCTTTCTGGAGCACCCTCGTCCAGGCCTAACTCTATCCTGGCTGGTTCTCATCCCTGAGGCCTCAGCTCCCTCTGACTGCCCTGAGCAAGTCCCCTCGCCAGGAACCCCCTGCAGTGGGGAAGGTCTGGGGGAGCCTGTGTGGCCCCAGTGTTCATTGGGAACCCACAGTATGTAGCTGAGCATGGAGTCAACCCCCTGGGGCCCCAACAGCCTTCTTGGTTACCACGTGACTCCCTCCCCAGGCGGCACTGCACTCCCCAGGGGAAGGAGGTACCCCCCACCCGGACTGGAGCCGTATCCACAGCTGCCAAGGATGGTGCCCTAAAAGATCCTCACTTCCTTCCGAGGGGCAAAGCCTGAGATATCCCTGAGACCCAATAGGACACAGCAGGGGCCACGGGGTAAATAAAGAGGGAGTTTCTAAGGTAGACCCTGCTGAGCTGTGCACTTGGGATCAACCTTAGGGCAGCGCTCACAGCCATGGGGTGGACAGAGCAAGGAAGAGGGAGAAGACAGGAGGGCCACAAATCCCGACTGAGAAGGCGGCAAGAGCAGAGGGAGCAGTGAAGGGACAGAGCGGGAGACAGGGTCCCAGGGGTTTCCAAAAGACACTGGACAGTTCCAGTGGAGATGGGGAGGGCGGGAGGAGAGGATGGGGGGAGGAGAGGACCAGGAAGGGTGAGGGCGGAGACCCCCTCCAGGGATCTTGCTGCAAAGAGGGGCGGGCACCAGGCCTGTGCCTGGGAAGGCGGTGCGAGGCGAGGGTTCTTGCTGCAGTGGGAAGACAGACACGGTGACCACTGTGATGCTGAAGGAATCATGGAGAGTGGGGAGGAGGAGAGAGCAAGGCTGCGGGACTCATGGCGTGGAGCCGGGGAGGAGAGGGAGACACAGCCCACAAGCAGAACCAGCAGCTTTTGGCAAGAGTGAGTGTGGGGGCACGGGCGCCGGTGGGCTGGGTTTGAGGAGAGGAGCAGAAGGGCTGGCTGGGGTGTGAGGACTTTCAGGGCCAAGCCGTGGGGCCCACCTTCCGGGCAGCATCCCAGTCCCTTGTCACACTTGTCCCATGCAGGCAGGGCCCAGAGGGGAGGCAGACAGTTGAGGATGACTGTTGCAGGGGCTGGGAGAGGAGGTGTTCTCACGAACGCGCCGTGTCTTTCTGGCTCAAACAGTAAATAAAACCTCAGGGGCCGGGGAACAACCCACATTCTAAACTGGTATCCCCGAGTGGTCACAACAATGAAGGGCCGACGTCCGGCCGGCCGGGAGCACTCGCGACACAGCACTCTGGGGTTCCCATAAGACTGTTTCCACTGATGGGGCAGGCACCTGTCATCCCTGTTTCACCAGTGAGAGGACTGGAGTCCAAAAGTGAACTGATGAAGCCTCGGTGTGAACCCCAGAACTGCCCTGGCCCACAGCTTGACTTACTCATCCACACCCCACCTCATTTCCAAATTTTGGAGGGTTCAGCACATCCCTGTTTACTTTAGGGTCTCCTTTTTTGTCTCTTTGTTTTTTTGCTTTGAGACACAGTTTCACTCTTGTTGCCCAGGCTGGAGTGCAGTGACGTGATCTTGGCTCACTGGAACCTCCACCTCCCAGGTTGAAGGAATTCTCCTGCCTCAGCCTCCCAAGTAGCTGGGATTACAGGCATGCGCCGCCATGCCCAGGTAATTTTGTATTTTTCGTAGAGATGAGGTTTCATCATGTTGGCCAGGCTGGTCTCGAACTCCTGACCTCAGGTGATCCACCCGCCTCAGCCTCCCAAATTGCTGGGATTACAGGTGTGAGGCACCGTGCTCGGCCCCGGAGTCCCTTTTCTTAGTTTACTTATCTGCAGAAGCAGGGAACTGGCTCTAACGACCTGCAGACCCTCAGTTACCGCCCCTCCCGAAGCTCTCTATGTCCTCAGTTCTCCAGGTATGGTGCTCGGAGCAGCAGCTGTGCCTCCCCTTTAGGTAGTAAGAGATGCAGACAGAGGCCCCTGCCCAGATGGGCCCGCTCAGAATCTGGATCCCGATGTGTCTGGGAAAGCAATGCAGCTAGGGAGGCTCCATTCCGCATCACCCAGCACCATCTAAGGGACCCTGCTCTGGGAAACAGAGCAGCTGAGGCTCTCAGGTCCGGGAGACGTCCTTTGACCCTGTTGACAGAAAGGTCCCCACATGGGTGGGCTGGCAGGAAGCACCCGTCTCTGAGGGGCGACTGCAGGGGACTTCCCGGGCTGTGCCTGCTCCTTACAACGCTGGTCCTGTGATATTTCCCACAAACCAGGGGAGCTGTGGGGCCGGATATGCTTGGGAACCCAGCCAGCAATTTTGCCTTGTGGATACTCCTGATGAGCACGGTCCCATTGAAGGCACCGAGAAAGTGTGGGCGGAGCCCACTGCACCTTCCTTATTCTCACTCTTTTTTTTTTTTTTGAGACGGAGTCTTGGCGCGATCTCGGCGCGATCTCAGATGCAAGCTCCCCCTCCCAGGTTCACGCCATTCTCCTGCCTCAGCCTCCCAAGTAGCTGGGACTACAGGCGCCCGCCACCTCGCCCGGCTAGTTTTTTGTATTTTTTTTTTTTCTAGTAGAGACGGGGTTTCACCGTATGAGCCAGGATGGTCTCAATCTCCTGACGTCGTGATCCGCCTGTCTCGGCCTCCCAAAGTGCTGGGATTACAGGGACAAATATTATTCTTATTGTTTGAGACAGAGTCTCGCTCTGTCACCCAGACAGAGTACAGTGGTGCCATCTCAGCTCACTGCAACCACCGCCTCCCGGTTCAGTGAGGCAGGGTTCAAGCAATTCTCCTGCCTCAGCCTCGCGAGTTGCTGGGATTACAGGTGCGCAGCACCACACCCAGCTAATTTTTGTATTTTTAGTAGAGATGGGGTTTCACTGTGTTAGCCAGGATGGTCTCGATCTCCTGACCTTGTGATCCGCCCTCTCGGCCTCCCAAAGTGCTGGGATTACAGGCGTGAGCCACCGCGCCCAGCCGTTTCTCTCTCTTAACTGTGGAGACCCTTGTTAGGACACAGCTAAGAGCCCCGAAGAAGGACCCTGCTGGGGAAACATCCTGAGACAGGAAGTGCAATGAGCAGAGAAGGCAGAGGCTCCTCTTGGGCACATCCACTCACACCATCCAACAGACCCCACCTGCACACGCACACATGTGCACACACATATTTGCAACATGCACAGGTGTGCAAACATGAACATACATGTGCATATGCACATGTGCGCACATGAACATGTGTACACACACATGCACAGGTGTGCACACGTGCACACACTTCCCTGAGGATGCTTTGCCTCCCGGCCACTTCTTTTCCAAAGCAGCTGTTGACTGGGCCCGGTGCCCCCAGCAGATGGAGCTGGGCCTGCTGGTTACGGCTGGCACTTCACCTGATGTGGCCACCACAAAACCACAGCATCCCCACACTCCCTCCTCCTATACAACTCAATGTCCAGGTCAACCCCCACACTCAGCCTGAAGAAATGGGCCCACAAGGCAGCCACTGTGCTGAGACAGACTCTGTCTGCAGCAATATCCTCGCTGTCCTCGTTCCCTCCCTCTCTGTCCCTTGAAGGTGCCTGGTCCGCTGTAGGTGGCTCCTGGCTGTGGCACCAGCACAAACCCTCCCATCTCCACAGTCACACCCTGAAGTCACAGTTCCCCTGGAGCCCCTGCAGTGACGGGAGGTGAGGAAGGGCAGGTGCCATGGGGGAGTGCACAGGGCAGGGTGGCCTCCTGCAGACCCACCCTGGTCTGGGAGCCACTCTCCACCTGTGTCTGCCCCCACCCAGCCATTGCATCCAGGAACAAGTCCAGGGACATGGCATCAGGGCAGAGCCAGCTCCACTGATGGGGTCTAGAGCCCTCTTAGGCTGTTCTTAACTTTCTACTTGTCCCTAACATGGGGCTGCTATCCCCTGAACATCACCACAGCCACGCCAACCCACAGGTGACCCATGGGCCCTGCTTTCCTCTGGTTCCCTGAGCTGCACCTACAAAAAGCCTCTGACAGCCTTGGGTGGCAGAGATACAGCCTGCTCTGATTTCACTGATGCCCACATCCACACCCTCGCTGGTGGGAGCCATGGTGGCAGTGCCCGTGATGCTCACGTCCCCAGCAGGATGGGGCCTGCGCCCTCCCCAGCTCAGGACTGAAGGTAGGTGACACTCCCTGCCTGCCGGTTCACCTTCTCAGAACTAGCAGTGGGTTACTGATGGGTAACCATTGGTCTAATTTCTGTCTGTATGAATTTTTTTTTTTTTTTTTT
>NW_012110918.1:15683058-15730837 GCF_000951035.1 Colobus angolensis palliatus
GTGATCCTCCTGCCTCAGCCTCCCAAAGTGCTGGGATTACAGGCTTGAGCCACCGCGCCCGGCCACTGTCTGTATGAATTTAACTGTTCTAGAGACCTTGTATAAGTCAAGTCATAGAGTATTTGCGCAGTATGTTGGAGCTTGCCCTTGCTCCATGGCCAAAGTTCCCAGCTGGCTCCCTCTTCACTCTGGGTCTCCCTTCCAGTGCTTCCCTCACCGACTCTTCCCCTGCCAGTGACTCCCCTAGAGAGACTCTTCCCCCTTGAGCTTCTCCCCTACCCAGACCCTCTCCTGCTGCTGTTGATGCCAACAGCACCTCTGCCAAAGCAGTCCCAGGTCCACGTGCTGTGCACACGCGTGCAGAGGCACACAAGCTCACACATGGCTGTGGAGCATGCTCCCTGCAGCCTCTTCAGAGACGCCAGCACAGAGCTGGGTGAGGCCTTGGAAGGGCATCCTTGATCCTCTGTGAGGAGAGGCAGCGGCCAGCGACCACACATCCGCACAGACATGCACGCCTCATCCACCCTGAGGGGCCCTGGGATGGTCACAAGTCCCATCCTTGCCCATATGGGAGAGGAACAGAGGAGGAAACCGGAAGAAGAAATGCTTGAAGACCCCAAACGGGGACTGGCAAGGTGGGGTGGCAGCAGGTAATGGGCAGGAGACACAGGCAGAGAGTGAGTCCAGCAGGCTGGGCAGGAGGAGGGAGGCCACGCCGTGGACCGGGCCAGGGTTTGTATTTACGGTCGCCTCTCACTCGGTCCCAGGGGTGGCACCCTCACTAAGAAGCTCAGTGTGGTGCCGGCTGCCTGCAGCTGCTGAGGTTGGGTCCTCAATGGGGCACGTGGGGAGCCCAGGGGAGCCTGAGCAGGCCTGAGGTCACATCTGGAGCAGTTGAGATGCTGACTCTAATTCCAACAGTCCTGCCACCCGGAAACTAGGAGCTCCATTTTACAGAAGACAAAACCGAGGCCAAGAGAGTCAATGACTTGTCGGGGCCACACGCTTCCTGAGTGAGATCCAGGATCTGACGCCAGCTGCGTTGGGCTCCAGAGCCCAGCATCCCTACATTTGCTCTTCCTTTGGGAGGAAGGGGAGGGCCTGCAGCCTTTGTTGCATAAATTCGTGGTTCTGCTCAACTCGGAGCCTGTGCATGAGGACCTGACTTTGGCCTGGGAGTCCCTGACCTCTGCGAATCCAGAAAGGAAAGTGGGTGGGAGGACAAAGGATACAAGGCCCCAGCACATCAGAGAGTCCAGGCAGGGGGCTGCTGAGGCGAGGGGTGGGAGCCTGGTGCTTCACCTCGCCCCCTGGAGACATCAGCACACCAGCCCAGCTCTAGGATCGAGTGATTTACCCCAGCGTTGCACTCAGACTGCAGGGGCCAGCCAGCCGTCGCTTTGAAGACGACTTCAGAGAGAAGGTGTTTGATTTCAACAATAGCCCAGTCTCTGCGAGAACCATTGTTTTTACAATAGCAAGAAAAATTCTTAGGAGAGTGAACTATCTAAAACATCTTCCAAAAAAAAAAAAAAAAAGCAGGTAAGAAAAAAAGTAGAAAATAGACTCAAACATAACATGCCTAAAAATCCTTCCACATATCAGTAAATGGAAAAGCCTGCCTACGGTTAAGGAGGCTTCCCAAACTATAGTTCATTTAACTGTCCTTTTAGGGGTCTCTTAATCAGAAAGGTGATTTCAGTATCAAATATGCTTTTGAAAGTACTTTTGTTTCTAAAGTATAAATAGCATGTGCTTTATACTGTGCTCGACAAATATTATTATTATTATTATTATTATTTTTTTTTTGAGATGGAGTCTCGCTCTGTCGCCCAGGCTGGAGTGCAGTGGCCGGATCTCAGCTCACTGCAAGCTCTGCCCCCCGGGTTTACACCATTCTCCTGCCTCAGCCTCCCAAGTAGCTGGGACTACAGGCGCCCGCCACCTCGCCCGGCTAGTTTTTTGTATTTTTTTTTTTTCTAGTAGAGACGGGGTTTCACCGTATGAGCCAGGATGGTCTCAATCTCCTGACGTCGTGATCCGCCTGTCTCGGCCTCCCAAAGTGCTGGGATTACAGGGACAAATATTATTCTTATTGTTTGAGACAGAGTCTCGCTCTGTCACCCAGACAGAGTACAGTGGTGCCATCTCAGCTCACTGCAACCACCGCCTCCCGGTTCAGTGAGGCAGGGTTCAAGCAATTCTCCTGCCTCAGCCTCGCGAGTTGCTGGGATTACAGGTGCGCAGCACCACACCCAGCTAATTTTTGTATTTTTAGTAGAGAAGGGGTTTTGCCACATTGGCCAGATTGGTGTCAAACTCCTGGCCTCAGATGATCCACCTGCCTCGGCCTCCCAAAGTGCTGGGATTACAGGCGTGAGCCCCCGCGCCCGCCCTGTGCTCAACAAATATTATTTCTCATCTGCCAAGAGACTCTCGTAAGATCACTGGGCATGAAGTAAAAACAGACACACTGAGAGCCTGACGTTTGGATTGCCGCCTGTGGACATCAATTTCACCAGAAGGCGTGTCTGATAGGTGCCGGAAACCGGAAACTCAGTGATCTTTGCGGCCAGAAGAACAACTTCAAATTTCCCAGATCAAACCAGAGAATCATTCTTTACAGTTAAGTCTAAAAACACGAAGTCAAGCCTGATCCGTGATCATGGGTATTGCACATGAAAAGGATCGGGGAATCCAGGGCCCAGCTGAGGAAGGCATGAAATGGAAACGTGAAACATGCAGTCTGTTCTCACTGCAGTGGTTATGTTCCATAAAGACCTCTCAGACACTGACTTTACAAATACTGAACCATCGTTCTTAGGGGAAATGCACAGTTAGGTTCCCAAGAGCCTCTGGCCACATTTTCTTGTTTAGAGACAGAGTTTCACTCTTGTCCCCCAGGCTGAAGTAAAATGGTACAATCTCGACTCACTGCAACCTCCGCCTCCTGGGTTCAAGCAATTCTCCTGCCTCAGCCTCCTAAGTAGCTGAGATTACAGGCACCCCCCACCATGCCTGGCTAATATTTTATTTTATTTTTATTTTTTGAGATGGAGTCTCACTCTGTCACCCAGGCTGGAGTGCACTGGTGAGATCTCAGCTCACTGTAACCTCCGCCTCCCGGGTTCAAGCAATTCTCCTGCCTCAGCCTCCTAAGTAGCTGAGATTATAGGCACCTCCCCCCATACCATGCCTGGCTAATTTTTTTATTTTATTTTATTTTATTTTATCTTATTTTTATTTTTATTTTTATTTTTTGAGATGGAGTCTCGCTCTGTCACCCAGGCTGGAGTACAGTGGTGTGATCTCAGCTCACTGTACCCTTTACCTCCTGGGTTCAAGCGATTCTCCTGCCTCAGTCTCCTGAGTAACCGAGATTACAGGCGCCCGCCACCACACTTGGCTAATTTTTGTATTTTCAGTAGAGACAGGGTTTCACCATGTTGGCCAGGCTGGTCTCGAACTCCTGACCTCAGGTGATCCTCCTGCCTCAGCCTCCCAAAGTGCTGGGATTATAGGCATGAGCCATGGCGCCTGGCCCACATTTTCACCAACTCAGCAAACATATCTCTGAACCATTACTATCTTAAGTGTACAGTCAGTGGCATTCGGAACATTTGCCTTGCTGTCCAGCCATTGCCACCTTCCATCTCTAGAATGCTTTTATCTTCCCAAACTGAATTGCCCAATCCCCCCTCTCTCAGGCCCTGGTAACCACTGATATAATTTCTGTCTCTATGAATGCAACCGTTCTAGGGACCTCGTCTAAGTCATACAGTGCTGGTGTTTTTGGCTCTGGCTTCTCTCACAGAGGCATCATGTTTTCCGGCTTCATTCACGCTGTGTATTCTGTGTCAGGATTTCCTTCCTTTTCAAGGCTGAGTAATATTCTCTGGCACAGACAGACCTCATTTGGTTTCTCCATTCATCTGTGGCTGGACACTTGGGTTTTCCACCTCTTGGCTCTTGTGAATAACACTGCTGTGAACCGGAGTGTGCACATATCTTGTCCATACCCTGCTTCCAACCCTTTTGGGTGCATACCCAGAAGTGGGGTTGCTGGGAGAGTCTTTTAAAAGATTTTTTCATAGAAACAAGTATCTCCATGGAGCTTCACTTCTTGGGGCAGGCTGCAAAAGCCAGCTTGGCTCATGGAGGAGCTAACCGTACCCACATCAATCACCTGGGTTGGTGGGATGTCTGGAAATGCCCCTGGAAACACGTGTTCACTTCCCAATGGTCACTAGCAGCTTTTTATTTGTGTGCAACCTGTTTCATTAAAAAAATCTGCCTCATTTGTTTGAAGTGGAAACAAAGGACAGTTAATTAATTTGTTAATTATTCTTCCCTCCTTCTCACACACACTGGTATCAAAGGCCCTGTGTCCCAGATGTGAAGGGAACGGGTTCATTTACCAATGAGAAACCAGGGAGATGCCCTAAGGCAGACAAAGGGGGAAAAAAAAAGCCAATGTGGTACAAGCTTTCAAAAAAGGAGACAATGTAATTGGAATGATCCTAGAAATTCTGCAGGCTCCTTTTCTTAGTCAAACAAGTGGGTCTGTAGGACGAGTGCCACAGCTCACGAGGCTGGGTCCCTGAAGATCGGTGCTTTACACTTAACTTGGTGAGAGCATGAAAGATGTCCTTAAGTAAAACGTTTAGTATCCAGTCGCTCCCCTCCCTCTTCTCTTGCTTCCCCAACCCCAGCATCAATTAACTAGTCTCATTTTCTCTCTCTCTCCCAGCAGACTCCAGGTTACATCTTCATTCTGCTGGTGTTGGTGTGGTCGGCAAGCTTGCCTGTGTCACCACCAATGCCAATGGGACACAGACGTCTCTGCAGGGAGACACAGACACTCAGACACTCAGGGTCAGGAGCGTCCAGGTGCCATCAGGAAAACGGTGTGAGTCACCCCACTCGCATCTTCTGTTCTCGGAGCCACCCTCGGAGAGGTCCTGCCCTAGTCTCTGGGCCAGGGCTCCCTCACCACAGCCCTACCCCTACCCCAGCTACCCAGGTTTTAGGCCAGTTGACTTGGACATCCTGCCTATACCTCTGTCTTTTAAGCAGATACAAAACCTAAGTGTGGGAGAGGGGGCACTGTTTCCACGTCTGTCATGTGACTTTGCACGCCTCCCACGGAAGCAAGTGTATCACTCCACCCTGTGACATTGTGCTTGGCCGGATGGCTGACTTTGACCAACAGAATGTGAGCAGACGTGGTACACAGAGGCTCCAAATGTGCTTATGCAGCTGGGCTTGGCCTCTTGGGCCTCTGCGATGGCTGGGAGAAGAACCTCCCCTGGGAGCTGCTGCCCCTGGACTCAGCCGATTCCATGTGAGCAGGACTGAGCCATGTCCAGCTGGCTCACAGCTTGAAGCAGCTGCAGCACCCTGGCCAGCCCAGCCGACACTGACCTGCAGACCCCATGAGCAAGGTGTGGTTGCTTCTGGACATTTGCCATAGTTATGTTCTATCAAGTCACTGCCCACACTGAATTAGCCAGTATGAAACCAAAGGCTCCTGAGGAAATACACGGCTAAGTTCCTGCAAGCTTCCGGTCACAAAAGTTTCATCGGTCAATCAGTACCTAACCTTGTTTTAAGGGTGTTTCTATTTAAAGACACCGTATTTCATATATACTGTTGATTTGTTAACATTGAACTCACGGCTAACATCACTAGAGGAAGCACCTCTAATTTTCTCCGTCAGACATGTCACAGCCTCCTGGCACTCAGGAACACTGAACAGCTGTGCTGCACGAGGCTCCAGCGCCGTTTTAAACAGTGAACCCCCCCAACGGAAAGCACAAAAACGTGAAGAACATCACGCTAAGCAGGTCTCCGGAAGGATGCTTTGTAGTATGAGAGCTGAGGCTGGAAGGCCTTGTTTGACCTCAGCCGGGACCACATGCATCTGGCTACTGCAATTTTTTTTGCTGCTCTGCACAGGTGCAGGAACGACTATGAAAGCACCTTTAATCTTGATTTTGGGGTCACAAATAAATTTTAGCAAGTAGATGAATTTGCAAATACAGAATCCTCAGATAATGAGCATCGACTGTAAACGTTTGAAGCCATGGACTTATGGGGCAGTTTGTCATGCAGCAACAACTGACTTACACGTGATGAAGATCTGGAGAACCCAGGCCCCCAACTTCCAAGAAAGAGGAGTCTGGAAGTATTGAAAACACCCGGGGTGGGGTGAAGTCCATGAAGCGAGCTGGGATTCTCTTTATCCTATAGCATAAAAATCCCAGTGTTCACTTCACAGTGGGAAATAAAAGCCCCCCGTCTCTCTTTCAGGCAACACGCCTCTCTTGAATCCCAACACATTCTAAGTGAGTTGCACCCAGCTGTGTGATTTTATATAGGGGATTTAGCCAAGGGAGCAAGGAGGCCCAGACAATTGTGCATCGTACTTAGGAAAGAGAGGATTCAATTCATCGTATTTCAAATTCTGACTCTGAACTTTAGGGAAAGCCGTGTTTTACTCAGGTTCGTTGATGGGGAGAGAACTTTTTCTCTGGAGATGGACTTTGGGGCTATGGGAAATCAGGTGATGGCCGAGCATGGCTGGGACCCTGGAGAATGGGGTGAAAGTGCTCAAAGAATGACTGTACTCCAAGCAGGCTCCTGTCCAAGCGGGTGAAAATGCAAGTTCTAAGTCAAAATGCATGTGGATCTGTGCAAAGAAAATATCAAGGAAGGTAATATCATGAAAAGTATAAGTTTCTCCTCTGCAAAACAAAAAGACCTGCTTTTTGTGGCCCCCAAAGCCTTCCCCTTTTTCTTCAATCTGGGACCCCAATATCTGACTCTGCTGGGTGCATCCTGGTGCCAGCGTGTCCGTCCCCCACCTCCACAGGGTAGACAGTGAGTTCTGCCCTGTGCCTCTGGCCTGCCTGCTGGTCACCGGAAGAAGCTGTTTCTCAGTTTGGAGTCTCTGTCCCGTGGAATGGCACCACATGGAGGTTGGAGCTTAGGCTCTGGAGCCAGGATCCAGGTCTGCCACAGAATAAAGGTGCCTGCTTACACTTTAAAGTGGGGAGAAGGATGAAAGCTCATGCCTTGAGTGTCCCCCATGTGTGGCTGTCCACAGGCTGCCAGAGCTGATTCCAATGCAGGTTTGTCCCCACGCAGGATCTGTCGCTGTGTGGCACCCCTTGAACCTGGTTCCTGAGCCTACGCTCCAACCCCATCTCTGTACCCAGCTTTACCTCTCTGGAAAAGGAGAATGAGCACAGTTCCCACCTCCTCCAGGGTATTTAGGGGTGAATGCGTTGACAGGAGGAAATCCCTGCAACGGAGCCTGGCGCCTGGCAGGCAATGACAAATGTTGGCCTCTGGGCTCCTGGGCCCTCAAGCCCTGTCCCCATGCCCTTTTGATGGCCAGGTGCTGGCATCACATTCGCTTGCACTTGTTAGTTCACAGGGTGTCTCCATGCAGCTAGTTCATCAGTGGCGTGTGGTTTATCCACAACAGCCTTCCAGTCCCGGATGTCTCCCAGCCACCTTGCACATCCCCGGCCACCTCCTCCCACACTCCAGCTCTGTGTGCTCTGGGAATGCAAAGCAATTTTAACATTGTTCTAAGCCAGACATAATTGGGAAGGTAAACCTATAGCAACAGTGGAATCACAGACTGCATTCCAAATCCACGGAAGTGGCACTGGGATCTCGGACGCTCCCTGCAGCTGTTTTCACTACCCCCATGCCCTCCCCCAGAGACCTGCAACCTGTGAAAGAGCAGAGGGAGCCTTTTACTTCCCCAGGCCCATGTGTGGATTCTTCATGCTGGTGGGTCCACACCACAGAGCGGGGTTCTAGAAGAATGTCAGCAAACACCCCGAGTAGGCAGCCACTGGGCATCTGCCGTGGGCAGGCACTGTGCAAACATACGGGACATGTGGCTGCCCACAAGATGCCCAGCTTGGGCAGGGCAGGCAGCTCCATTGGCAGCTGCTCTAAGGCAGTGCTGGGTAACAGACCAGGGCAGGGGAAGGTCATTCCAAAATGCACATGCGTGTGTGTGCACATACCTGGGTGCAGCTAGGCAGAGGGGCATGGCCCTGGGTGCACCTAAGCATGAGTAGGGTTGAAGTGGAGGCCACATAGAGGTACCAAGGCCTGGTGACAGAGGGCAGCCTGAAAGTCCAGCCCCATGTGGCGGGACTGGGCTGGAGGGCAGCTGGGGAGCTGGCAGAGCCCGGGACACCAGGGAGGAACTGAGCCTGCAGGCTACCAGGAGCAAATGGAGGAGCGACAGCCAGATAGATCCGTGTGGAGACGGGAGGCAGGCAGCAGTACGTGCCTGGGCCTGGAGGGACCAGAGGATTAGGAGGCCAGGGAGCTCCCATCTAAGCCCTGGAACACAGGCAACTGATTATACTTTAAAGGGGGAAGAAGGAAGAAAGCTCAGACCCTGAGTGTTTTCCACGGGTAGCTGTCCACAGGCTGCCACAGCCGATTCCAACACAGCCCTGTCTCTACGCAGGATCTGAGGCCCAAAGCACTGGGACCTCACCAGCCTCAGAGCCAGGGAGCCCAGGATTCCTTTTTGACAAACAACTGCCACCCACCCCTTCCACTTGGCCTCTGGTGATGCTTTGACCTCTCCGGGGAGCCAGGGGCAGGAGGAGGGGTGCTGTGGCCAGAGCCACCGTATTCTGCCCTGGGAGGCACTCTGTTAGAGATGGAGGCCCAGACAGTGGAGTTTCAATTGAGGTTGAATAATTTCAATCAGCCTACAGGCCACCCCGATTCCCTTCTCCAACAGGGACCTTTGAGTGCTCAGGAGGGTCTCTGGGGTCTGCCTTTGAGCCTCCGCTTTCTCCCCTCTGGATTCCCCATGCTGACCTCATTGCCAGGCCTGTGGGGCCCACCCCTCTCCAGGAGCCCCCTGGGGTCTGGGGCTGCCAGAGGTTGGCTGGTGCCTCCACTGCTGCCAGCTGGCCCTGACTGAGAGCTGCCCATGCAAATATTGTCCATTCCAAGGTCTGGCTGGGGAGGCTGGGTCCCTCAGTCCACCCCCTCCTCCTGGAGCTCCTCCAGAATCTTGAAGTGATGACTCAATAAATAATGAGCCCGGGGAGGTACAGGAAAGCCCATAGCATCTCTGAGCTGAGCTGCCTGTCACCGTCACTGCCACTCTGACACCAGCCCCACTCCAGGCTCTGAGATCATGGAGGGCTGGTCTTCAGGAGTCTCCTGAGCACCCCGAGTCAGGAAATCCCATTCCCAAATGCCAGGCTCCCCAGACTTCCCACCCCAGGCTGGCGTGAGGGCTTGGTCCTGAAACCTGTGTCACCTGCCGTAGGGTATTTCCAGAAGGCATCTGGCTCCTGCCTGACTGCTCTGCCCTTTGGGAATCTGGAAAACCATTTGTTCTAGTGCCTGACACACATGCCCTTCCCTTCTTCATGAGCAGACCTGGAGAGGCACATGCCACACACATCCACTCATGTACACACACACATGCATACACAGGTACATGCATATGCAGAGGGGCACAAGCACACCATGCACACACAGCCATGCATACACACGGGCATGCACACACAGTTATACACAAGCACACTTGCACACATGTACAGGCACACATGTATACATGCACACAGTTATACACAAGCATGCTTTCACACATGTACAGGCACACATGTATACATGCACACACACAGATGCACAAGCGCACACACACACACACACACGTCACCACCAGGGCTCTAAATGCAGCCGCAGTGACCTTCATGTTGTTGAAAAGAAAACCTCCTTCTGTGCTGCTGGCCAGGGTCCCTGGCAGCTCTCCCTGCTCTGGCCCCTGAGCACAGGTCGTAACCCTGCAGGCCCAGCACCAGCCCTGAATTCTGTGCATCCTACCTCCCTCTTGCTCAGTCCAACCAGCTCCTCCGTGACAGTAAAAGTAAACATGAAGCAAAATCCACCCTGTTTTCATGGGAGGATCGAGAAGGATCTGTAAACTACTCTTTTCCCTCCGCTCCAAGATCAAATGATGAGCTTCAGCCCCCAGCATATGGCTCTCAGCTCCCAGGTCCATGGCTCTGCTCTCTCCAATCTCTACATGCTGATCTGGCTCTCCTGGATCTTGAACATTCGCCCCCGTGAAAGCGGGGCTGCCAGGCTGCACAGCCGCAGCCTCCGTTCTCTGGGGTCACTCCCTGTCTCCTCTCCCCTCTAGGAAAGCCTGGCCCAGTACCACATAGGTGAAGTTAGGGGCTGGCTGGGGGTCTCCCCAGGGGCCAGCAGGGGCCGTGCCTACCATCAGACTAGGTCAGGCCTCGTCCGTTCCCCAGGGCACTCACCTGCTTTGCCTGGCTTCTCGGCCATGACCATCACCTGTATTTCCTCTAGAAGGGAGGGGTGCCCTGAGCAAGAGCAGAGGGGAGGGACGAAATCTGGAAGTCATCGCCTCAGAACTGGTCCACGGCACGGCAGTAAGAGAAAATGAGTTCTGGGTGTGAAGTCCCTGAGGCTCAATATTTTGGTCTGTCCATACGTGGGGCAGGAAGCTGGGGAAATCTCCCTTTTCCCCTCCTCCCGAAACCATCAGCTTCTTTACAAATTCCCCAGCTCCCATGATTTTAATTTTACGGTTCACATTTTCTCCCGGCAGAATCCCGGGATGACGAGGTAGAAAGTCTGCCCTGATTAACTGTCCCTCTGGCGCTGAGCAGGGCCCGGCGTGATAAATAGCAGGAATAAAACCGAGAGAGGCACGCAGCAAGCTGTCGGCAGGCCTGGCCGTAAATCCCAGCTCTGATGGGGCTGAGATGAGCTGAGGGCTTTATGGAGGGGGAGAGAGGCTGCTTGCAGAGCAGCGCCCCCCTCCTCCACCCCCTCCCCCACCCTCCTGACGCTCATGCAGTGGATATAGTTTAAGTAAGATAGAGCGAAATCGCTCTGTTGTGTCATTGATTTTTAATAAAAACAGGTAACGTGCTGCAAATCTCACTGTGATTTCATCTCTTCTCGCCTTTGCCCAGATGTCCCGTAACCTCCCCTAAGGGCTCCATCCAATCGGCAGTGACCATGACTGGTGTCTGGCAGGGGGTAGACTCAGGATTTTGAGAGGTTTCCAGGAGGTCTAGGCTGTTTACCCTCTTGACACACACACACGGACATACGTGTGCATGAACACATCTGTGCATACAGGCTCACAAGATGTGCACGTCATGCACACAGCACACATGCACACTGCACACAGCACACATGCACACTGCACACATGTATGTCCATGTATGTGCAAGCATGATTGCATGTGCACTCGTGCCTCTGTGCACATGCACACACACTCAGTGGCACACACCATACAGCACGTATGCACATGTGTGCACATAAGCGCAAGCACATGCATGCAAACATACATGCACACACACACACACACACACCAGACCTTCCTGGGGAGAGGCACAAGCCAACACTGAGTTCTCCTCCTGACCCAACTCTACTCTCTGGTGACCCTGAGTCTGTTATGAATAAATCCAGAACATTCCCGGAGTAGAAGGCACACATGTGCAGACGGGAAAACAGGAGAGGCGTCAGAGGACGACGCAGGAACGGCATCAAGCAGCAGGGGAGGGGAGCGTCCCTGTCAGACTCATGAGGCTGCCGGAGCCCTCACACCCAGGACAGAGGGCACCCGGGGAAACTGGGCCGAGAGGCAACGAGGACATGGGCCACCGGCGATAACCAGGCCTCCTCAGGAGGCCTCTGTCACTTTCACCAGCATTACCGAAAAGAGATAAAGCTGCGTCTAATTTGCAGCTGATGCAGGCACGCTGTTCACCTGTTATCAGGGTTAATAGCGTCCGTCTGAGCTGCGGAGACAGCCCTGTCTCGCAGGCGGGCCGTGCTTTTCCGCCGCATTTCCCATGTCCCAGGGCGTGTTCGAAAATGGTGGCTTCCTTGAGGGTCACATTTGTTTTCCCCTGTGACTACAGGGGCAGGTATCATCCTCCCCGTCTCAGGCACCAGGGGCCCAAGTCACCTGCCTAATCTCCTAGCCAGCTCCCTGCCAGCTGAGGCTCCATTGGCTACACCTGGGACTTGCCACCTGGGCCGGCTGAAGCCCAGACCAGGGCAGCCGAAGCCCGTGACCATGGGGCAGGGAGCTCCGTGACAGCCTCCGCCGACCTCTCCCACAGCAGTGCCCTCTTCAGATTTTCCTCATTGGCCGTCCCCACTGGACTTCATTTTTAGCCATGGAATCCACAACTAAATCACCTCTGGACCCCGGACCATGCCCCTTGCACCCCCGCTGTGAGAAAGCCTCGCCCAGGAGGTTGACCTTTTCCCTGCGGCTCTAGTTCCCCAGCACAACCTCCTGCTCTAGTTCCCCAGCACAACCCCCCCTTCTCCTGGGCCATTAGCCCCTCCCCAACAGAAGAAGGGCCCCCCTGCACTCCCTTATCAGCATCCACACCCCTGCTCCTGCCCAGGGCCTCCCTTCATCCAGGGTTTGTCCCTCAGAGGCCTCCTGGTCTTCCCCACACCCCATACGAGGGGACTTGGAGCTCTTTTCGGACCCAGCCCCTGCACGGTGAGCCGGAACCAGTTCGGAGACATGCACAGTTGCTGCACAGGCTGGAAACGTCCCATCACAGCTGGCTCGGGCCCAGGGGTGGCTTTGCAGGCAGGTCACACACCTGGGGGTGCAGGAAGAGGATGCCGAGTGGACCAGAACCCCAGTTGTGGGCGTCGGCGGAGGCAACCAGAGACAATGCGGAAGGATTTGTGGAGCGAAATCACCTGGGAAAGGGCCATCAGGAGAGGGAAATAAACTTGGCCCAGAGATGGGTCCAAGCACGAGAAGAAGCAGGTGTGATGAGGGTGAGCCAGGCTCTGAGCCAGGGTACTGGGTGTGCCACCTTCCTCCCAGAGCCTCGGCCTGCAGGGGCTCAATAGCAGCCCCTAAGATTCATGTCCTCCTGGAACCTGAGAATGCGACCTTGTTGGAAACTGGGTGTTTGCAGATGGAAGTAAGGTGCAGATAGAGATGGGGCCATCCTGGATTAGGGTGGGCCCCAAATGCAAGGCCAGAGAGACAGGAGACAGAGAGGCACACCCAGGGAGGTGACCACGTGAAGACAGAGCAGAGATTGGAGTGACGCTACCTTGAGCTGAGGAATCCCAGGGACAGCGGACAGCCCCGGGAGCTGGGAGAGCGGCCAGGGACAGATTCTCCCTACAAGCCTCTGAAGGGAGTCAGCCCTGCTGATACCTTGATCCTGGACTTCCAGCCTGCAGAAATGGCAGAGAATCCATTTCTGTTGTTTTAAGCTCCCCAGTGTGTGGTCATCAGTCACAGCAACCCCGGGAAAGCAGTGCAGCGTTCTTGCCTGGGAAATGAGGGTGGAGCCCCAGCAGACCCCAGGGTGGGTCTTGGGTGGGAATCACACAATCATGGCCCACAGGCCTCGGCCGCGCAGGGCTGAGGTGGTGCTGGTTCAGCCCTGGCCCAGGCAGGTGCTCAGTGAGGCAGGTGGAACCAAGGGTCTCACTGAATCAAAACATATGGCCATAGAGAAAGGCAGACCGACAGGTCAGGAGCCCGGGCCCCGCCTTGACCTTGGAAATCCTTCTCAGCCCCCACCCCCTGAGGCACTACTTATTCTGGGCTCCAGCCCCAAACTTTTCAGGGAAGCTTCCAAGAGCAAAGATGCCCTTCAAAGGCCCTGGGGTGAAAGGGATGTGTTGGGAGACCTGATGGTTCACGGCATTCTCCATCATCCCTGCTGAGCCTGGTGCTGGGAGGGAGGGGAACCCCATCCAGCCTCCACCCACAGCTGCTGGGGACCACTGGTGGGGGAGGGGCAGCAAGACCCACCCCTCCTATGACCTGTGCATCCAGCTCAGGTCCGCTCTCAGGCACTCTGAGCCCAATGAGGCTGGAAGCAGCTGGGCACGTATCACCAAAGACTGTCCTCCTCAGGGAGGGAGACAGAGAGAAAGAGAGGGAGGAAGAGAGAGGGAAGCCAAGAAGGGCTGGGTGAGTTGGGTGCCGGGGTAGTAAGGAGCTCACCCCGCAGGCCCCTGGTGCTGAGAGGCGTATAGTAAGAGCTCCAAATGGCAGTGGCTGCTGTTGCTGGGATTTCATGACAAAATGCAGACGTAAAGGACAAACACAGAGGTGGGAGCCACCTAGGACTCTGCTACAATTGTGTGTTTCCACCTAGTACCTGCCGTGGGGGCTGCTCCAACCTCATTTCCCAGAGAGGACCCTGCACTGCTGCCTTGGGGCGGCGGTAACTCTTCATCATTGCCAGAGGAAGCTGGAGGCAGAGCCGGAGGGGCAGGCTGGGGTGGGGGTGAGGAGCAGAGAGAGGGCGAGGGGAGGACAGGAACTGAAGGTGTCTTCTCCTCTCAGCTCCTGGTAGAACTGGGCCCACGCACTTTTCCACCTCTTGCTTCTGGTCTGAAGCTCCCCATAGCCACAGGGAAAATCTGACGGACTTGGCCTTAAAGAGGTCCCAGGCCCTGAAGCAGTGCCCAGCAGCTCAGCATTGGTCAGGAGCCTCCACCTGCCTGGGGAACCCCTGGAAAACATCCACCTGTGCCATAAGGCCCTCAGAGGCCAAAGGCGAGTGTGGGCGAGACAGTGGTGGCCTCTGTCCCTGTGGACAAAGCCGGAGCTCAGCCTCCCATGTCGTCTCCCCAGCCAGCCACCTGGGAACCCGAGGAAGTCAGATCAGCCAAACGAGCCGAGCGTCCAGTCCAATCCTGGGTGCTGCTGGTGCTCCCGAGGGCCAAGTCCCCTCTGCCCCAAGGAGCTGCTAGATGTGTGTCACCAGGCCTCAGCCACCGGCCTCGCTATGGGGGAGACCAGGCCAAGGCCTTGCCAAACATGCACTCACATAAATGCACTCATGCTCAGACACACAAATGCACACTCACATACACACTTGCCTTTTTTTTTTTTTTTTTTTTTGAGACAGAGTCTTGCTCTGTCACCTAGGCTAGAGGGCAGTGGCTCGATCTCTCAGTGGCTCGATCTCGGCTCACTGCAACCTCTGCCTCCCAGGTTCCAGTGATTCTCCTTGCCTCAGCCTCCCAAATTGCTGGGATTACAGGTGCCTGCTACCACGCCCAGCTAATTTTTGTATTTTTAGTAGAGACGGGGTTTCACCATGTTGGCCAGGCTGGTCTCAAACTCCTGACCTCAGGTGATCCGCCCACCTCCCAGAGTGCTGGAATTACAGGCGTGAGCCGCCACACCCGGCCCACACTCACCTCTTGCACCCTTGCCGGCACGTACGCTCACACGTACAGACTCATAGACACCACACAAGCACACTCACATACATGAACAAATTCTCTCTTGTTCACATGCTCTTGTTCACTGTCTCACATGCGCACACACTCATTCTCGCACGTGCACACTATTTATGATTGCAGCCTCTTCTCCCTTGTCTAATGACCACACTGTCCCACTGCCTCCCTCAGCCCCCGACCCTTTATTTGCTGAGTCCCAGAGTGACCCTCTGGGGTGATGGTGGGAGGGGCAGGCAGCAGAGAACTCAGAATGCCAACAAGGAGAACAGAAATCCACAGGGCACTTACTGGGCTATTCCGAGTGCCATGACACTTCGTCTCACAGCACCCCTGAGACAGGCACTGCCATCCTCTTCCCATCTCTCAAAGGAGGAAACTGAGGCAGCAAGCAAAGTCAGAGCTCATACCCTGGCAGGCCCCGCTCACAAATGCACACCCACACCTGTATGTTCAAGGTGGCTACATGGAGGTCAGCGAATCATTAGGGGGACAGAATGTGGGAAGGATACATTGAGAGGGACAAGGAAACCCCGGGGAGATGGAGAGAGAAGGCCAAGGAGGGGGCTGCAGACCAGACACCCACTTCAGGTTTGCCCAGCACCCTCAGGGGTCAGCCAACTTCCGTGACCTCAGTTGGGAGACTGGGAGCCCCTTGTGGGTTGGGGGCCAGCAAGATCCACCCCTCCTATGGCCTGTGCATCCAGCTCAGGTCCACTCTCAGGCACCCTAAGCCCAGTGAGGCTGGAAGCAGCTGGGCACGTATCACCAAAGACCAGCTGGGGGAAGAGATCTGAGCCCACAGAGTGGATAGGCTGAGCAACACCCCATGAAGTCTTGAGCCAGCCCATAGGCCGGTGCCTCTGAGCCACAGTTCCAAAGTCCTCTGTGCCTGACCCCAGCCTCCCTCAGCAGCCCTTTCTCCACTACTTCCTCTGGGTACCCAAGGCTACCCTGGACTCCTCTCTGTCCCCTGATGTGACCTGGCTTCCTGAGCCTCAGACACTTCCTGGACCAGCCTTTCACAAGCCCTGGGTCTAGATTTGTGCCTTATAAGCCTGTATTTGCTCCCAACTAAACTGTGGGCTCTTCTCAACAGCGTGCAGTAGAGAAAAGCCTACAGTTTAGTCTTGAGCAAATATACATTCAGATATATATAGTCAGTTATATATACATGCAAATATATATATGCAGTTATATATTCTAGATTCTTCTAGAATATATAAGGAACTTACAACTCAGTCTAATTCTAGAACATTTTCATTGCCCCAAAAAGAAACCCCACACCCATTCCCAGTCACTGCCCATCCCTAACCCTAGGCAGCCACAGATTTGCCTGTTCTGGATATTTCATGCAAATGCAGTCACACACACTGTGGTCTTATGCCTGTGTCTATCACTGAGCATGACATCCTCAAGGTTCATGTGTGTTGGAGCCTGTGTCAGGCTTCATGCTTATTTGTGGCTGTATAATATTCCACTGGAGGGACAGACCCCATTTGTGGAGCTTTTCATCAGCCAATAGACATTGTGCTGGCTCCACATTTTGGTTATTGTGAATGGCAGTGGTGGGTGTGTTCATGGCGGATATATGCTTTCATTTCTCTTGTGTATATTAGAAGTACATTTTCTTGTAAGGGGGTCCCACTGCCGAGAGGGAATGTTAGGTGAAGCTTAGGCTGCTGGAGCCAAGGATGCAGAATGAGTTTCTAAATGACAGCGGCCTGGGTGAGGGCCTTCCACGTGTGGGAGGCACTATAGGGCTCCAGAATCTTGGAGGAGGAGACTCGCTTCTCTAGGAAACCTCAGCCACAGGCCTCAGGACCCACCTCTATTTCCAGGGATGTCTACCCCAGCCCACAAGCAGAGCAATTTCCAGATCTTCAAGACAAGCCCACTTCTAGGATCATCTCTCCCCACACCCTCCTCCCCTGTGATTTCCCTTCCTCGCTGTGCCGAGCTCAGAGCCCACGAAGAGCATCTCTCTGCACAGCCTGCTTTCCTGGGGGAAAAGCCAGGGAGGGAGAAGAGTCCAAGATGGGGCATTCCAAAGGCCCACCCCTTCCTCCTCCGTGTGCTCCCAGAGTCCCAAGAAGCTGCTCGGCTGGGTGTTGCCCTGTTTTATTGCTAGAACCTTCTGATTCAGCTGGAGTTTACAGGAGAGTCCCCAAATCACTTGGCCTTGGGAAGGTTTTGGAGAGGGCAGGGGCTCTCTGAGTCTGACTGGTGGATCTAGGGTGGGGGCCCTCAACCAGGGATGGGTTTGCCCCCAGGGCCATTTGGTGGTGCCTGCAGACATTTCTAGTTGTCACAGCTGTGGCTGGGGGTGATGCCGGCACATGGTGAGCAGAACCAGGGATGCTGCTCATCCTACAATGCACGGAACGGCCTCCACATCAGAGAATGGTCCCCCCCAAATGTCAATAGTGCTGAGGTTTAGAAACCCTGCCCTGAAGGGTAGGGAACCTGTGAGGTGACAGCTCCTCTAAGGCTCTGAACACCTCACCCAGCATGGTCGGTCAAGCTGAGAGCACACTGGCCCTAGCGATGGTCAGGAGCCTACAGGGCCCTAGCGATCCTGCCTCCACCATCCCTGTACTCCAAGGACACAGGATTCCACATGTCCAAAAGTTCCAGCAGCTCCTCTCTCTGTTCTAAGCAGGATATGGCTCCCTTTCTCCTCCAGGCAGCAATGCGGCAGACCCCTGGTCAGGCCTCAGGGCTGGGAGGAGAGGAATGATTGTGGTCAAGCCTGGGGTCTCACAAAAACTCCCTCCACCCCTATTGAGGCAGGAGGTGGAACTTGACTCCAGAGGTGAGACTCAGACACCAGACCAAACTGAAGACTAGCTAAACGAACAGGACAGAAGCAGCTCTCCCTAAGACATGCCCACCAGCATGCATGTTAGTGTACCATCGCTATGGCAACACTCCTGGGCAACACCCAGGAGTGACTGCCTCTTTCCATGGCAACGATCTATGACCCACAACTCACCACTCTTTTTCTAGAAATTTCTGCATAACCTGTCTCTTAATTTGCATGCAATTAAAAGTGGGTCTAAATCTGACTGCGAACCTACCCTGAGCTGCTGCTCTCAGCACACCGCCCATGGGGCAGCCCTGCTCTGCAGGGGCAGTCACGGAGCTGTCACACCATCACAGATGCAACACTATGGCTTCAACAAAGCTGTTTTCTCCTGCCATTTGCTCGCTGTTGAATTCTTTTCTGAGAGAAGCCAAGGACCCTCCTGGGCTAAGCCCCAGTTTGGAGTTCACCTGCCCTGCATCACGAGTACCTGAGGCACAGCCAAAGCCTACCTTGGGTGAGGCTGGGGTCCATGTCAACCTGGGCCTCCCTTCAAATGCCTCCATTCTGTCTCTTGATATTATCTCAAAATGAGCTTGGACATGCAGTCCCTGCCTTCCATGTGTGCAGCAAATGTAAATTTGTCGGCAGTAAATATTTCAAACAG
The DNA here is from genome assembly GCF_000951035.1 of Colobus angolensis palliatus. Taxonomy (NCBI): domain Eukaryota; kingdom Metazoa; phylum Chordata; class Mammalia; order Primates; family Cercopithecidae; genus Colobus; species Colobus angolensis. The sequence goes on from NW_012110918.1 coordinate 15,701,829, forward strand.
TCCTGAAGTTCTGTAACCCGCTTTTGGAATGTCTCCATTTTTCAGTTGAACTGGAGCTTCTGCCAGTGGATGCAGCCCAGGCCTCTGTCACCTTCTGAGAGGCCCATGAGCAAATCTCAGGGCTGGAGCTCTGAGATGCAGGGAAATTAAATGTACAGCCTCGTCCAGCCACCTCTCTGCACAAATAGTCCCACAAACTGCCACTCCCCCTCCACAGATGCTGTGTTTGCCAGCAGAGTGCTGGCTTCATCTGGAAGGTTGTGCCTAACTGAGCAGGCATAACTTGTCTGTGACAGCCTGTGACCCCTCTTTCTATTGGGCACGGTGACACGGTGCATACTCTCATTTTACAGAAGGACTAACTGGGGCACAGAGAAGTCAAGAAGTTGCCCAAGACGCAGCACGGGGAGGTCTAAGGGGCTGAAATTCAAGACTGTGCCCAAGCCTGGGCTTAAAGCACCATCCTCACTCACTTGCCCTTACCTTGTGGGGATTTTCTTGCAGGCGGTTGGGGAAGGATTTAGGGGGGCTCCTTTTCTCTCTGAAGCTTCATGCCATCCATGTGAGCATTGCTCAGCAGAGCAGGTTGTGAGCCATGCTGAGGGGCAGCCAGGGTGAGCCCCAAAATGGGTGATATGGTTTGGCTATTGTCCCTACCGAAATAGCATGTCAAATTGTAATCCCTAATATTGAGGGAGGGACCTGGTGGGAGGTGACTGAATCCCAGGGGTAGATTTCCCTCTTGCAGTTCTCATGATAGTGAGTGAGTTCGCACAAGACCCAGTTTGTTTGAAAGTGTGTAGCACCTCCCCCTTCACTCTCTCTCCTGCTGGCATGTGAAGATATGCCTGCTTCCCCTTCACCTTCCACCATGATTGTAAGTTTCCTGAGGCCTTCCAGCCATGCTTCTAGTACAACCTGTGGAACTGTGAGTCCATTAACCCTCTTTTCTTCATAAATTACTCAGTCTCAGGTAGTTCTTGATAGCAGTGTGAGAACAGACTAATACAATGGGTCAGGAGCACCCAGAAGAGGGGGTGTGAGGGTCTGGGAAACTGGGCAGAAGACCCTAAACTGAAACCTTCGGACACTGTAGTGGGTTAAATTGCGTCTCCCCGAAAGATGCGTCCAAGTACTAACCTGGGAACTCAAGCTGTGACCTTATCTGGAATGAAGGTCTTTGCAGACAAATTTAAGGTAAGGATCTCAAGATGAAATCATCCTGGATTATCATGGGCCCTAAATCCAGGGATCAGCATCCTCATAAGAAACAGAAGAGAAGAATGACACACAGAGAAGGCCACGTGGAGACAGAGGCAGAGACTGGAGCAATGCGTCTCCAAGCCGAAGAACACCTGGGGCTGAGAAGCTGGAGGAGGCAGGACAGACCCTCCCCTGAAGCCTTTGGAGGGAGCCCAGCCCTGCCCACACCTTGATTTCAGGCTTGCAGCCTCCGGAAATGCAAGACTTCATGTCTGTTGTTTTAGGCACCCAGAAAGAAGTCACTTGTTATATCAGATGCAGGACACTCATACAGACATACTCAAGGACTGGGGTTAAGGGGCTTCAACCTACAGGAGGTCCCAGAGCAGGGTCAACACCAGGAACCTGGCCTCACAGGCTCAGAAGTAGGCCATCCCCCTCTCCCCACCTGGACGGTGGCCCCTGAAGGGAAACAGCCCCCAGACCCCTCATGCAGGCTCCCTGACACAGAGAAAAGGGCCAGAAGGATGTGGCTCCCACAGTGAATTTGGCTCAGGGTTGATGTGCTGGGCACTAGAAGGGTCACTTTGCCAGCCACACTCCCCTGTGGACCCTCATGTCTGTCTGCCTCGGCCACTGGGTTGGAGCTGCTTTGCCAGACTGGGGGTGCACAGGTATTAGTCAGGAGCCCAGACCCCTCTCCTTGCCTGTGCCTTGCAGTCCCTTACCACAGAGAGGAGAGGGAGAACAAACAAAACCCCCAAAGCTGGGAGGTTCAGGGAAGAGGGGCCTGGGAAAGGTTTCTGGCACTGTGTTTTGTTCAGTTTCTATGAAGAAAATTAACAATTACAGTAGAAGCTGCATGAAACATAAGCGGGGGGCTGTCACTCACCTCTCCTGCTTCCTGTCCTCCTTAACCCCTTCTTGTCCTCCTTAACCCCTTCCTGCCCCACAATCCTTCCTCCCTACAGCCTAGAACCCGGGCCATCCCCAAACCTTCTCCCTTACAGTTCCTGGGTCCCCCTCTCAATCTGCCTCCAGGTGAGTCAGCAAAACTTCCTGGCTCTCCCTAATGCCCACCCCAGACACTCCAATCCAATTTATCCAACAAAAACCATTCAGAAGCCTCCAACAACTTCCACTCTGAAATATTCTAGAATTTTGCATAATTGCCAATTAAGATCAGTTTTCATCATTCAATTATAGGTGAATATACCGATGTACTTATTTGAAACCTGCACACATAAACACGCACACACACGTGCGCGCACACACACGTGCGTGCGTGCCCCCACACACACTTTGAGTCTGGCCACCCATAGACTCAATGGAGCATCTCTGCTGGAGGCCGTTGCATTCTGGATGCTGGATGGCAGGTGACCCCAGCTCCAGGGGCGCACATGCGTGGATGCAACCTCTGCACTTTTGCACAAAGAAAGGAGAGTGGTCTGGGCAGGAGAGGACTCAAGGGTTAAAGTCACGTTGGGCGTGCCACTGTGATGGGTGGCTGGCCCCTCCTGGCCATTATTCCGCAGGGTCAGCATATTTCCATCTTCTAGCCGGCGCGCTCGTTAATTAATCACTCATTAGGCTAATCACAGCTATCTCGTTTCCCACTGGGGGGAAGATGTTAGCACAGTGGAATGCCAAGCCCAAAATGCAACTAATGGGTCTGCGTGAAGGCAGAGAGAGAGAGCGTGGAACGATGGGATGTTTCTAACACCTCACACACACACACGCACGCACATGCATGATAAAACAGAGGGCATGTGTGTGCAAAAACCCTCTCAACATAGATGCCAGATTCAAGGAAGTCAAAAGCCACCCGTGAGTGTGTACACGCTGTGGACTGCCCTCCCGCCCTCCTGTAGGCGAGAGTTAGGCAGAAAGGAAAAGAGGAAAAGAGGCCATTTCCAATTTCAATTCTAATCACTTTCCTTCTTCAGGCTGTGAATGAAGGCCTGAGCTTGGAACAAGAGCTACTTTGGCAGTGGGAAGAATAAAAGGGGGGTGGAAAACACCGGTGACTACAGAAGCTCCTCCCCACAGATGTGAAGAGGCAAATGCCAAGGTATTGGCAGAGATGTCCCCATCGGAGCCATCCTGGGATGGGGACTCCAGGAAAACAAATCACCCCAAAATTCCAAGAGGAATTACAAGTTCATCCAAACACAGGCCACCCTCAACTTAGGACTTTTTTTTACATTATGATGGGCTTATCAGGTTATTAAATAGATTTTTAACTTAGTGATAATTTCAACTTAAGGTGGGTTTGTTGGGGTGTCATCCATCCTAATTCCAGGAGCAGCTGTATATGGGCCTGAGGAAGAAGAAGACAAGAACAACTATCAGCAACTCACCAGGATGCAAACTGCTACACTACTGAAGATCGGGAGGACCCTTGTCTGGCAAGGATTCGACGGAGCTCCCAGGGTAGCCCGCCAAGGAAACAGCACTGTGCCAGGTGCTAGTTGCACGCAAAACAATGATAAGACTAGTCCCAAAAGATATATGCCGAGAGGAGAGAAAAAGTAAAACTCTGGCTAAGGAAACAAATTCAAGAAGTAAAACCTACTTTTAGAAAAGCACAAAATGAGATTTTCTAAATCAGAGCTGGCAGCCTTCAATTAGAAGGGGGTGCAGCATTCTCTTCCAAGAGCCCTGACTCCCAAGCCCAAGGTGGGGGGCCCGATTGCTCACCCAAGGCAGTGTTTTCTGTCCAGAAGGTTCAACCCACAAATATGCCAAACCCTTCCTCTTGCCTGCCTTGCTTCACTGGGAAAATTTGCTATCAAAAGGCACAATTATCAGGGGACATTCGATGTTTAGGCGCATCATTTGGAAGAAGTTAAATCTAAACACCTGGGTAGTAAATGGGGAAAAAAAATACATTAGGAAATTCGGTTTTAAATGTTTTATGCTAATTTATTCGGCTCAGTCAAGTGCAGTCAACCCTGAACCCCCGGGACTGTCAGTGTGGGTGACAATCACAGGCAAAGACGTGCCGGGAAGACGTTGTCACCTTCGCCGAGTTCTGAGCCCAGAAGACAAGCACGTCAACATCTCAGAAGCATTATCGTGGGGACAGCGAGGAAGCTGGGGAAGTCTGTTCAAATCCTCCCTAGAGACAAATCTCTTCACCTTGACTGCAGCTCAACCATTCAGCCTGAATCAGGGGGTGAGGCCTGCCCTTGAATCGAAACTGGCAGGAGGGAAAGTGACCTACTCTCAGATGGGGAGCACCTATGAGCCATCACAGTGAGTTACCTTCAACGCAAGAGGCACCCACAGAGCACCCGCCCCCGGCGAGGAGGCACCCCAGGCTCAAACCTCAGCTTTGACACTCACGGGCAAGGGAGGCCCTGGGCAAAGCAACAGGTCCCCTGCAACCTTCCATTTCATCCTCTGAAAAATGGTGACAATAACGGTACCAACATCATCAGATCATTGTGAGTACTGAATGACAGCATCTCAGTGTTCATATGTCAGGTGGGGCCTAATGTCCGACGGATCATACATGCTTCACGTCTGGAGATGCTTCCACGGAACGCCTTCCTCCATGCCCACAGCATCCCTGCCACCCAGTACTGGCACCCTCATCCACACAAATTACAGGGGCTGCCAACACCCGCAGGGCTCTTTTGAGTCCTAGAGACCCCAGAGGGCTTTACACTATGTTCCCCGTGGCTACGGGGGGAGAACTCAGCTGGCCTAGAAGGATGGGTAGAATTCTGAATGGTTGAAATTAAGGAGAAGGAACTTGCTGGAAAGCACGGGGCAGACAGAAGCATGGAGGTGGGAACTGCTGAATGGTGTGATCCGGTAGGAATGCAGGATGTTTGAGGAGGAAGGTGGAGGTGAGAGTGTAGGGGCTAGATGGGAACTAAACTTTTTAGAGAGTTAAGACTGGGAGCTCGGATGGGCAGTGGGCAGTGTAGGATGGAGGCCCACCCTGTCGCCACCTCCGCTGCAGAGGAACGCAGCAGTCATGGTGGAGGGGAAGGTGGGTGGGCATTATTTGTGCACACGCCTTCGACGCAGAAGGCAGAGCTCCAGCAAGTCACTGACGCTCCATTGTCTTGGGACAGATGGATGCTTAGACATGGACTTGGTTTGTGATTGCCCAGGTTCAGGCTGGCGGCTCTGTCTTCTTCAGGGAGGCCGTCCCCTGCCCTCTGGCTTCTGGCAGGCAGCAATGAGTGGGTCATGAAAGGTCACCGCAGGGAAAGGGAAGTTAGGGCCATCAGGGGAGAACAGGGTCACAGAGTGGAGTGGGGAGGCTCCGGGAAGAGAGAAGCCACACAGCAGGGATGAGGGAGGGGACCGCTGGGAGAGACTTGGACTTGGTGGCCACAGCCCCTGCCAACTGCTGGCACCTGGCGTCAGTGGAGGAGCAGGCCGGGCAGGGTCAGGAAAGGTGAAGGAGGGCACAGAGAGCTTGCACAACCCTGGCGCATTGCAGGGAAGAAACACCCTTGGCAGGCTCAGAGCCTTTGGACCAAGAAGTCGGTGGAGAGTAAGCAGCACCATGGTGCCATCCCGCTCATGGCCCGCCGGCCACCTGGGCCACGTCTCCCCTTCAACACCCACTGAGATGTGCGGCTTTGAGCACGCACGTGGCTTCATTTCTCTGGGTCTCGGTTTACCCATCTATGGAATGGGGGTGATTGCAGGGCCTCCCTCAGGGGATTGCTTTGAGGATCAAATGAGTGAAGTCCTGCAGGAGTCCTCAACCTGTAGTCATGGCAATGTGTCCTTTCTGTAAACCCGGGATGAAATGCTAACAGCCGTGTTTTTCTACACATGTTATGCCAGAGCTGAAGAGTGCGTGTTGGCTCTGCCCAGGCCCAGCGGCCACGCTGGCCACACCCCAAGTTCAGAGTGATGCCCAGAGAACAAACCACTCTAGGCCCTCTGGGGCAGTGGCTTCATCTGTGAAAGGGGGAGCTGCGTGGCCAGCAGGGACGGTCATAGAAGCTGGAGCATCGCAGTGGGGCCCCTCTCCTCCTCCTGGTGGCAGACGGGGCTGCTGGCCCTGAGTGGCCAGCTCAGTGGTCACAGAGGGACAGGCCTCATCTCCTTGGCACCCTTAGGGGTGGTGGAAGGGAAGCTGGTGGGAGGCAGAGATGTCACCCAGAGTTCCAGGATAAGAGGGGACTGGCAGGCCGCCTGCTGTAGCCTCACAGCCCCACTGGGGTTATGGAGAGAAATAGTGCCATGTAAGAGTGTGCAGAAGAGTGGGTGTGGAGATGTGTGGGTATGTGCAGGTGTGTGCAGGCACATGGTGTGTGTGTGTGTAGATGTGTGTGCAGAGGCATGCTGGCATGTGGGGTGGTGCTGGGGTGTGCTGTGTGCGCAGTGTGTGCACATCCCCGTGAGGGCCAAGATCCACAGTTCCCCACAAGCCGCACATCTCCTCCCTCTGGGTCTCTGGGACAAGTTGGGGGCCGGCGAGCCTCACCCCGGAGGACCCTGGGGGAGAGATCTTCTCCTGTGTTTTGCCAGCTCCCTCGGACCCCCACACACAGCTACAGCCTGACACCAGGTGCGAGGGAGGCTCTCGAAACAGCTTGGCTGGCAGAGGAGAGGACAGGGGTCTGACTGCATGCCCAGGAGCCGAGCTCTGGGATCCCATGGACACCTCTCAGCCCAGGGTGGACAGCAGGCTGTGACCTGGGGCGGTACTGGGCACCGTGTGCCCCCCATGGTGAGTTGGGAAGCATCTTTGATGACGTCCTGTGTAGGAAATGTATTCTGATGAGGGGTTGCACAGGAGGACACCTCTCAGATGCGTCAGGGGAGGCAATTCCATCTGGAGCTCTGCCCCACCACCTCTGCTCTGTGCCCCCATGCCAATCTGGCACCTCCTCAGCCTCCTTCTGCACCTCTCCCCTGTTCTCAGAAGGGTGGCCAGAACCCATTCCCCACCCAGCCACATGCCCTGGGCCTGGGCACATCGTTCTGCCGGCTCCCAGGGCACTCTCTCGAGCCTTTCCTCAGCACACCCCCAAATCCAGCTTCCAGGGAGTCCAAGGCTGCCCACATCTGTCCTGCCCCAGGGCCAGGTGACTCTGTCTGCTGTACCCCTGCCCAGCCCCTCCTGCCCCTCCTTGCCTGCCCTCTGCAGAGGCCCAGTCCCAGTACCTCTCCCATCCACCAACCTCACCTCTCTTGGGATCAAAAGCACTGCCGCTCCTCCACCTTGCCCACCAAGCCCTCCCAGCACCCCCAGTCCCTAGCTGTTTGTGGGTCCTCCTGGCCTGCCCGCAGCAAAGGGGTCCACTCGCTCTCGAACCCAGTCAAGAAAGTCCAAGGAATCATTTCATACCGTCTGGCCCTGTGCATTACCACACAGGGAGAAATGGGAGTTTGACAAGGAATCAAAGGCCCAGAGAGGTTAAGTGGCCTGTATGGAGTCACACAGCTCATTAGGTGAAGACATCGACCCACCCTAGGGCTCTCGTGGCCCGCGCCAGAAACAGCCCGATTCACACTGACTGCAGAGACTTGGAAGATGACACGAGCTGAGCCAGGGTCTCATCTGATGGCCCCATGGGGTGATGGGCCCATTCCCATTGCAGCTCCTCAGTATTCGAGGCCTGGGGTTTGGGGGCCCTGCACCCAGAGGCAGGAGATACCACCTCCCTGCGCCCACTCACACTGGGCTGCTACAGAGCCAGCCACATGCACGGAGGCCGACAGCATCCCCCATGGGGTGTGCGCAGGCCTGGCAGCGTCCCCTTTGTGGGGTGTGCAGAGGCCCACGGCATCCCTTCCAAGGGGTATGTGCACACAGGCTGGACCATGTCCCCCTCTGTGGGGTGTGTACACATAGGCCTGACAGCATCCCTCCATGGGGTGTGCAGGCCGGACTGTGTCCCCCTCCATGGGGTGTGTGCAGGCCGGACAGTGTCCCCCTCCATGGGGTGTGCAGGCCGGACAGTGTCCCCCTCCATGGGGTGTGTGCAGGCCGGACAGTGTCCCCCTCCATGGGGTGCGCACAGGCTGGACTGTGTCCCCGTCCATGGGGTGTGTGCAGGCCTGGCAGCGTCCCCCTCCATGGTGTACATGGGCCCCACTTTTCTTGTATCTTAAAAATGAGCCCCATAACTGGAGGAAGCTGGATATGCTACTCCCAGGTCAGCAGCCAGAAAAGAATCCAAAGACGCGCAGGCTACCATGACGGGGGAGCGGAGAGGGGGCGAGGCAGGCCCTGAGCAGTGGCATCTTGGGAGGAGGAATGCGGAAATTGTTGGCCAGGAAGAAACTGCCCCACACTTCTGCCCAGGAGAGACCACCTGAGGGTCATCCAGGAGGGTCAGTGGTAACTGAAGGTGGGAATCGGCTGAGCCCAGGAGACTGGCCAACTGGGTCCAGAAATGGTCAGACAGGACTCCGTGGGAGGTGCCGCCACAGGGCCTGTGACACCTTTGAGCAGAGGCCAGGGAGGGTGAGAGGGGGAGGCCAGGCACACGGGTGTGTGCACACACACTCACACACGTACACGGTCACGCACTCACATGCGCATGGATGCTCAAGGTCAGAGGAACCTATCCACACACACATTCATTCACAGTCACACACTTCCACGGTCACATTCTCAGACACACACACTGGCTCACAGCATCAGACGGACACAGATATTCACACATTCCACACTCACGCTCATCAACAGAGCTGCGGTCACACACACAGCCACACACAGCCGCATGCTCCGCACGCACCCTTGACATCTGCAGCGGCACCTCCAGCCCAGCCTCCCCCGAGGGCCACCCAGGTGTCCAGTGCTGCGTGGCATCTGCCTCTCTCGGACATCGCACCGACCAGGTCCCACCCCAAGCCTGAAGACATCACATTGGCCAGGTCCCACCCCAAGCCTCAAGAACATCACACTGATGAGGCCCCACCCCAAGCCTGAAGGACACTGACAGGGTCCCACCCCAAGCCTTAATGTGCTCTCAAGCCTGTTCCTCTCCCAGGCAGTCTTTCTTTCTGCTGCTCAGCCTGGAAATCTGAGCATCATCCTTGTTCTGTCCTCTTCTCCCAACCCTCTTCCCACCAACTCTGTTTGTTCTGCCTCCCAGTCTGACCCTGTCTGTCCTCTCTAGGGTCTCCCTCCAGGACATCTGGGGCTGGGTCCTCCTTGGTGGGGGCGTCCCACGTGCTGTAGGATATTTGGCAGCATTCCTGGTCTCCACCCACTGGACGCCAGGGGCAGCCCCCTCCCCAGCTGTGACAACCCCAGACATTGCCACGCATCCCCTGCTTGAGAGAACTGGCCCCGGACCAAGCCCCAGCCCCTCACCCGGACACCACACTGGGTCCCCACGGGGTCTCTCTGCCTCTGACCTAGTTCCTTCTAACCATTTACCAGAGCATTCTTTTAAAATACTAATCGGTGAATTTCAGAGATGCCATCATTTTATAAAGACACTGTTGAATACATATTTATACAAGGCCAGAGCCCCTCCTGAGTCAGACCCCCCGGAGTTTCCACCACACTTGAATTGATTCAAACGCCCCAGGGCCCTTCAGAACCTGCCTCTGCCCACCCTGGCCCGGCCCCCTCCATGTCTAAGCCACGGCTCTCTCTGTCTTTCAAACACAAGCTCAAGAGGTCTGGGTACAAGTCAGTCCCACTGCCTGGAACAGCCCTCTACTCTCTGTCCCCAGCCGCCCAGTCAGCACAGGGCTGCCTCCTCCCGTCCGAAACCCCCTGAGTTGTTCTGTGTCCCAGACCTGCCCATTTCTGTGGGAGTCCTTCCAACAGTTAGTCATGAATTGTATGTGTATGTTACAGGCAGAGGTACAGGCATAGGTGTATTGATAGAGAAGATAATGAGGTAGGTTGACACAGGTGACACACACGTGGCACAGGTATAGACAGGCAGGGCGAGGTCTACGGGGCACCCTCCTCCCCAGGCCATGGGCTCCTGGGGTCACGGCTGCCCTGCTTCCCGATCCCCTGAGCAGAAGCCCCCGGCCCATGTCCAGCATGGAGTGGGGCCTTGTTAGAATAGTTCAGGGTCGATGGTCAGACGGATGAGGGCCTTATGGCCTGGCCTTGTGTAGCAGTGGAAGAGGGGCTGCCATGAAGACACAGACTGGAATTGACAGCTCTCACCATGTGGTGTGTGCCGACACTCCTCGCTGGGGTGTTGGGGGGAGCGGTTGCTTTAATATGGCTCATGAATTGGGGGCATGGCCTTTCTAATCTCCACAAATGTCATCGACTTCCAGAGATCTGTGAAATCGCCCAACCAAGACACGTGGCCGCTAACTCCTTCTAACGCGCCTTCATGTCCTCCTCAACATTCCAGCCACTCTTCCTGAAGCCCGAGGCCAGCAGCCCCGTGTAGATGTCCCTGGGACCTCCATTTCTGGGGCAGTTGGGGCGCCCTCTCTCCCCAGGACGGCGGCAGCACAGAGCAACAGATGGTCTCTGCTCCCAAAGAGATGCAGAGAGTGAATGCGTCCTAGGCCAGCCAGGCCCTGAGGCTGTCCCTGCAATGTCCCTGCCCACAACGGCCATGAGATCCCTGCCCTTAGGCAGCGAATCCAGAGTGGGGAGGTGCAGGCAAACCTTTGAGACACTTCAGTGCATAAGGGAATGGAACGTGACTTCTCAGAGCAGGGGCGACTTGAAGAACACAGCCCAGCACAACAGCGTAAAGAAGGTCTGGTGTTCAGGAAAGGGTGTGGCGGTCAACGGATTCCCCCAGAAAACACGGTGGGTGGGGAGCCAGAGGTCTTTGCCATCCAGCAGTGAGGCCACAGCACAACCTCTCCTGGGCCAGAGCAGCAGAAGCCCCCATGTCCCTTGACCTTGCAGTCATGCAACCAGGCCCAGGCCATCTTTGTGGGGCAGGGGACCTGGGTGTGCCTCCCCAGGTGGGTAACAGAGCAGGCAGTTGGGCAGGGAAAGGTGGCTAACAGAGCAGGCAGCTGGGCAGGGAAGGAGCAGGGAGAGGTCTGTCTACCAGGCCCACATGGTAGGCAGGCACACAGTGTCTCCAAGCAGTCGGCACACACGGTTACCCTTAATGGGACTGTGCTGCCTGACTCATACACTCGGAATCTGTCAGGGCCTTGTTTTTGTTTTTTGTTTGGAAATAATTATGGATTCACTAGAAGGGGCAGAGAAATGTGCAGGTGCCTTGCCCCCTTCACCCAGCTTCCCGCAATGTTGACGTCTCACATAACCACCATGCAAACAGGAAACGGAGATGGTGCAGTACACAGGGCTGACTCAGATTCCCCAGTGATATACACACATGTGTGTGCATCTGTGTGTGCATGCCTGTGTGTGCGTGTGTGTGTGTGATATGTAGCTCTTTGCCATTTTATCACATGTGCAGCATCGTGCAACTCTCACCGCAGTTGAGATATAGAACTGTTACATCACCAAAAAAGCCTAGGTTTGGGGGTTTATTTAATTTTTTTTTTTTAGAAAAAGGTTGAAAACTAAGAATTGTCACAGCAAGTAAGTGAGCTCTTCTGCAGTGCTAGGCCAGCTCGGCTGAGCTGGGGCGGGGGCAGCAGCTGGGCAGTCTGCTTCCTGAATGGAGGAGCAATTTCCTAGTGTCTGGGGACTCTGGGTGGCAAAGCAGGGAGAGAATAAGGGGAGAGATGCCCCTGCCACGGACACCCAGTTGAGAAACAGCCACCAGCTGTTTCCTCTGCCGGGCAGGACGTTGCCCAGTGCCATCCGCCCCACTCTGCTCTGTGCCATCTGGCCACACTGGGTTCCCCAGGACTCCCCACTTCTTGGAGAAAAATGAAGTCCTCTCCTGTTCCTGCCTTCACACTCCACTCCATCTCTGGTTCCTGAGCACTGTTCCCTCTCTCTGTCCCTCAAAGCAGCATGGCTGGATCTAATGGCAAGCACAGGAAGCTGGGGCACCCCCCTGTGCAGAATGTGAAGCGCGGCCGTGGGCTGCCAGGCTTCCTCCTGTGCCCACTTCATCCTTCTCAGGGTCTCCCTGTCTGCATCGTCTCTGCAGCACCCAGACCTGACCAGCTCTGCAGCCCAGGCACGCAGAAACCCTCCTGTAGGCACTCTACAGTCTGCTGCTCTCAAGAGTAGGGTCCCCAAGTCCCTCTTCTGGCATGACCCACGGGCCCAGGTGGCTCTCAGAGCACATAGAGACAGCAGCAATGCCACAGTGTCACCTCTCTGGGGCCCTGGAGGTTCTGAGGCTCCGGAAGCAGGGAGGGCTGCTGTTCTTCCACCAGCTGGCACTGGCCATGTGGGAGGCGCCGGGGAGGCTGGAGGGCAGGGCCGGATGTGCAGAGCATTCAGGACTCTCTGCCCTCCACTCACCCTCCAAGGCTGGACTTCATTTTTCTCCAAGAAGTGGGGAGTCCTGGGGAACCCAGTGTGGCCAGATGGCACAGAGCAGAGTGGGGCGGATGGCACTGGGCAACGTCCTGCCCGGCAGAGGAAGGGGATGCCAAGGAGCAGATGGTACTCCAGGCTGCAGGACACCAGGCGAGGTACCAGGCCATCATGGGGCAGTGCTACGTCCCCCTGGACGTCAAGTCCACCACCCCCACCACACCACACCTAGAGACTTCCAGGCCACCCTTAACACTGGCTGCCTTCTTAAAGGCTAAGAATAAGGTCCCTTGACACAATGGCAGGTATTGAAACACACCTGTTCCCTGCAGGTGGGACACAGAGACGATGATGGTGAGGTTGGGGGAGAGGGGATTTAAGAGTGAGGGTTGGCCAGGCGCGGTGGCTCAAGCCTGTAATCCCAGCACTTTGGGAGGCCGAGGTGGGCGGATCACGAGGTCAGGAGATGGAGACCATCCTGGCTAACACGGTGAAACCCCATCTCTACTAAAAATACAAAAAATTAGCCAGGCATGGTCGTGGGCGCCTGTAGTCCCAGCTACTTGGGAGGCTGAGGCAGGAGAGTGGCATGAACCTGGGAGGCAGAGCTTGCAGAGAGCCGAAATGGTGCCACTGCACTCCAGCCTGGGCGACAGAGCGAGACTATGTCTCAAAAAAAAAAAAAAAAAAAGTGAGTTCAGCTCCCTCTTGCTCATGCTTTTGCCCTTCCACTTTCCACCATGGGAGGATGCAGACCTGCACCAGATGCCAGGGCCAGGTTCTTGGACTTCCCAACCTCTAGAAGCAAGGGCCAAGTAAATGTCTATCATTTACAAATTACCCAGTCTGTAGTATTCTATTACAGCAACATAGAATGGACTAAAACACAGTGCCCTTTTTTTTTAACCTCCATGCCTTTGCTCTGTGTGCAATTCCATGCTCACCAATTCTTCCCAGAAAACTTCTATGCGTGCTTCAAAACCCACTCAAAAGCCTTTCCATTGGGCCCCCAAGGTGTGTGTTCTGCCTGACTGCAAAGGATGGATAAACTGTAACCTATCCGTCTCCTCCATGAAACAGCAAGCTCCCCAAGGGGGTTGTAGGGGGGGACACATTACATTCATCTGGGATCCTGAGGACCCAGCACGATGAGTAACACATCCTTTCATTTCACAAATACTGTTGAAGGCCCAGGATTCAATAAGGAATGAATAAAAGATGGTGAGTCATGAGAACTCAGCCCATGAGGACCTCTGGCTGCCACGGGGAAATATTCTCTTCTCATTCATATTATTTCTGTTCTGCTTCCGAATACCACCACCCAAGTCTTCTGTTCTCCCTGGGACAGTGAGCTGAACAGCTGGGGAGGAGGAGGAAGATGGAGAGATTGCATCTCCAACCATTTCCTCCTTCTTGGAACTCCAACAGCATGTGTAGGTGGAACTCTACCATTTTAACGATTATAGACTACATCTTATCCTTTCCATGCCTTGCGAAGTGTCCCCAGCCCTGCTCAGTACAGGGTCTCAGCACGCTGCCCATTTCCCCATGGTGAGCATCACTTACTGCCATGGGTTAAACAGTGGACCCCCAGAACTCAGATTCATCCAGAACCTCAGAAACGACCTTATTTGGAAACAGGGTCTGCACAGATGTCATTTGTTAAAACTCTTGAGACGAAATTATCCAGGATTTAGGATAGGCCCCCAATCCAATGACTGGCATGTTTATGAGAAAAAGAAGGGGATTTGGACAGAGACATAGAGGAGAAGGCCATGGGAGACAGAGGCAGAGGCTGGAGGGATGCAGACACAGGCTGAGGAACGTCATGGGTGGCCAGCAACCCCTGGAAGGTGCAAGGGGCAAGGGAAGTTATTCCTCAAAGCACCTTGATTTCTCACTTCTGGCCTCCAGAATTGTGAGAGAACACATTTCTGTTGTTCAAAGCCATCTAGATTTTGGTAATTTGTTCTGGTAGTCCTAGAAAATTAACCCACCTGCTAACAAACTGTACAATTTATGGATGTGCTCAGTGTCTGCCTCTCTCTCTAGAACAGAAGTTCTATAAGGGGAGGTATTTCTATCTGTATCCACCAATGTGTACCAAGCTCCTAAGACAGTGCCCCGCAAATAGTACGTGGCCAACAAACACTCATGAGATGCATGAATGATGTAACAATGAGACGCACAGGCTGCCTGAACCCGACTCCCAGCTCTGCCACCGAGGCACTAGTGGCGTGACATTGGGCAAGTTCTCTAACCCCACTGGACTGTAGATTTCTCTTCTGTAGGGTGGAAAGAATGATTAAAAAAAAAAAAGTCATGGAGCATTATATGGATTCAATGCCTAGGAAGGCATAGATGGTGTCTTACCCACAGTTAGCACTCAACGTTAGACGTTAGAAATGAAGTCGCTCGAGAATAAATTAACAGTGGCTCTCATCTGGGGGCAAATGTTGCTCCCCAGGGCACCTGAGACAAATGCCTGGAGACATTATTGGTTGTTATGACTTGGTAGGGGGATTGCTATTGTCTCCAGTAGACAGAAGTTAGAGATGCTGCTCCATTGCCACTGCCACCTCTACCACCATTGCCACTGCCACTCCACCACCATTACCACATTGCTAACTCCACCACCATTGCCACTGCCACTGCCACCTCCACCACCATTACCACTGCCACTGCCACCTCTACCACCGTTGCCACTGCTACCTCTACCACCATTGCCACTGCTACCTCCATCACCATTGCCACTGCCACTCTCACCTCCACCACCATTGCCACTGCCACTGCCGCCTCCACCACCATTGGTAGCAGCCGTGACAGCTTTCCTAAGGCTGCTCTGCAAAAACAAACTCCTCCTGGGCTTAACCCTAAGCCCTTGGCAACCACTAGTTATGGGGAACTTGACTGCTGCTTTGCTGGACCCAGACCAGGAAATCCAGATGGGAAGACGCAGGAGTGCACCAGCTCCTCATGCTCTGTGGCGAGGACTCTGTGAAACGGGCGCACATCAGGAAATGTTCACTCTCCCTTCACCACCAAGGAGACTGGCCAATTTCCTCTCCTCCAAGCTTCTTCCGACGGAGAAAGAAAATTCCCAGAAAGACGTTTGGGGAAATGTTAGTGACAGCTTGGAGAAGAGGGGAATGTTTGCATGGGTGGGCCTTTGTGCCTGCCCGAGGTGCCATCCATCAGTACCGCCAACTTGGGGCGGATGCCCATCAAGGTGGAGCAGGGGCACAGAGGTGTCATGTGCACCTCAGCCCAGAGAGGAAGAGGACACTCAGTACATCTGTCGGGGCGGCCCGAGGACAGGCGACAGATTCCCCCGCAGACATCTGCCTGCTGGAGGAACGTGCCATGATGCAGAGACCAGGGGGGAGGCGAGGAGAAGCGAGGAAGGGAGGCAACTCTTTTTATAGCAAGTGAGCAAACAAACAAACAGTTTTGCCTTAAGAAGCCAAAAAGGAAAAAAGAAAAACCAGGAGAATACATTTCTGCCACCGCTGGGAGCACCGTAAGAGCCATCTTGGTTGGCCACAGGCAGAAGTGCAGGGTGCCAGGCACACTGAAGCCAGGGCCTTCCCTCCACCGCCCCGAGGACAGCTGAGAACAGGCCAGCCCAAGCCTCTCAGATGCCAGCAACGTGCTGGCACAGTGCTGGCCCTGTTGTTAATGATTCCTCAGTCCCTGCAGAAGCTCAGTGAAGTCGGATGGTCACTAACCCGATTTTACAGGCAAAGAGAGTGAGGCTTGGCCAGTTAGCAAGTGGGGAACCAGAAGGTGGCCCCAGCACTGAGCCCCCACCTGCCACACTGCCACAGGGACCCGAGAGTCTCCCATTGATGAGCTCAGCCTTCTGAAGGTGAAGTGGAAGTGAAGGACCGCAAACCCTAAGTTAAACCCTCTGGCTTCTCGCCACCTCCCTCGTGTCTTCCTCCTCTGGCCTTCAGACCCTTGAGCCGATGAAATGCACCACGACCTTGGCTTCCCGAGGCGGCCTCCCCTCACCCCAACACGGGAGCTGACATTGTGCATTCCATTCAGAGCTCCCTTTGTTCAGGCCACATAGAAACCGGAGCTGCTCGTCAGAGAAAAGCTCCATCCCATAATAAACAGCATGAACTATTTATAACCCTGAAAACATCTTTATTATTATTTTTCTTCCCTCCAGAAACAATCTCACACAATCCTGTTAAGTACACACCACGGAGGACTGGAGGGCCGCGGGCCGGGGCTGCTTCCCCTGGCCCTGCCCAGCGAACAGATGGCAGTGTGGGCGTTAGGTACCAGCCTCCTGGCAATCCGAACATCTGTTCCCGTTAGAAAATGCTAATTGCCATCAATCAGGACAGCACCTACCCACATTTACATGCAAGCACACATGCAAAAAAAAAAAAAAAAAAATACATCTAAATTTCTCCAAGTGCAACACTCCCTGCATGTTAACTAGCCTGAGCTTTGCCTCAGCCTCGGAGGAGCAGCCCTGCGGCCAGCTTCTGGTCTGGAGGGCTCCCGCCAGGGACTGCCCTGGACCCACAGCAAGGAGTGAGGTTAGGGAGTCACTCGGCAGGCAGCCATGCTTCAGCCCCCTGGTGGCCTCTTATCCGCCCAGCAGGGAGTAGGCGTGGGATCACGGCCTGGGCAGTGTCGGCCGCCTGGACAGAATGCCTCCCTAGCCTGGATGTTTCTCTCTATGCCTCCACAAAGCCGCTCCTCCTGCTCCATCTGTTTCCGATGTCTGCACCCATTCCCCCTTCCATGAGCAAAGCTTCTGGGCATCCCCATGGCCCCCAGGAACAACCCAGCTGGATCTCTCAGCCCAGAGGTCGTCTCCATATCCACATCCAAGGGCTGGCCCACGAGGCTCCCTCTGCCCAAAGTGCATGTGTGGAGACACCTGGCAGCTCCAAGCCAAGGTCCCAGGCCCAGTCTCCTCTGGGTTGTGATTTCTACCCCGTGGGACTGAAGACAAGACCTCTCCAGCATGTCAGGTGGGGCTGGGCCCCAGCGGCCTCCTCCCTCCTCTGGCCTGGAAGCCCTGGACTTGTGAGGCCCCGCACCCTCTCCTGGATTGCTCTCTGGTTGAGCATCACGCAACCACAGGCCTCAGTGATCGGGAAGAGTCGTGGGGGCAGGGGGCGAACACAGGCAGTGGAAAGGAAGCAAGGCCGCCCCAGACAGGTGGGTGACCCAGGAGGGAGAAGGGCAGCACCTGCAAGTGTTTGCCCCTTGGGGAGCTGAGGGCAGAACCTCCCTCCTTCCTCACCCGGCTTTCTGCAGAGCCCCTGCCCTCCCCAAGGAGCACAGGCCCAGGCTACTCCCTGGGACCTTGGGAGGGTCACCTACAGGCCTTCTGGAGACCACAGGGACCAGTAACGTGCCACAGTGACCTCAGGCCATGTGTGTCATTGGAGGACCCTCTGCGTTTCCAGAAAGTGGGCTGGAAACATTGGCCTATTATATAATGAAAGTCCCCCCCACACACACCCTCCCCAAGAGAAAGCGATTTTGCTAATTTTTCTCCCAGGCGGCAGGCGCCGTTGCCAGCCTTGGTTGCTACGGGGCCCAGTGACTGGTTTGAGTGGTAAACTCAGGGGATTGGAGGAGAGGTTTCCATGGGGAGCCACACAGTGCAGCCGACCAGAGGCCACAGGTCCCCCCTCCTGGGGCAGCCCACACGACCAGATGTGAAGAGGGCCTCCTGGACCCAGCGCTGGCAGGGACCCCATAACATGCACGAGCCATCTCCATGACATCATCACAGGGTCTTGTAATGGGGACATCCCTGTCTGTGAACCAGGTACAGGCTTCCTATGCGCACATGTATGACACATGCCATAGGCATATACTCTACATGTCTAGGTAAAGTGCAGAGCTAGCACTGCCACGGGCACGTGTTATGACCTCATCGAGATGGCTCAGGCTTGCGGTGGCATCACCTGCCAGGTCTGGGTCCTAGAGGCCCTCCTCACACCTGGCGGTGGGGGCTGCTGCAGATGGTGGGGGGGGGGGTCCCAGAGCCTCTCACCAGCCACACTGTGCTGCTTCCCATGGAACCCTCTCCTCTGATTCTTGAGAGAGGCTGGTGTGTGGCTGAGGTCCCCAGAGCAGGGTGTCCTTCTCAGAGATTTCAGGGGATGAGTGGTAAATAAAGAAGTGAGTGGGGATGGGGGCAGAGAGGGGAGGAGGGAGAGAGGGTGGAAAAACTGAAAGAACCTTGTTTCCAAATTTCCTTTAAATTTGGACTTCTTTTAAGATGATCCCCCTTGGTGCCAGGTAAACTCATGTGATGTTGAGGACACGAGGCCACCTGATGTCCCGGGGGCATGTCCCAGCTATGCACCTGTGGCCAGAACTCCTGGGCCACCCCCTGCTCTGCCTGCCTGACAGAGAGGCTTATCCCCACCAGCAGCTCCGCCCCTGAGCTTCCTAACTGCCAAGGGTGGGGGGCAGCACCTGTTCCGTGGGGCTCAGGCCCTCAGGCTCCTTGAGTGCCAGGGTCCCTGGAATGTGTGCCCCACCTGCCTCCTGCCAGGATCCAGGAGTGGGCACCTCTCCTCACCGAGCTGCACTTTCCCTGGGCTCACTATGGTCTTTGTTTAGAATCACAGTGTTTCTCTCTGCTATGGGCCTTTGAGTCCTCCCAAGAAGGGACCTTGAGCAAGGTCTCTGGGAAGCTGGCCTCCTCCTCTGCTTGCCCCCTCCCACCACGCCCTCTGACCTTCTGATTTCTCTGCGGCTCCTGAGCATGGCCTGTCTCCCTGCAAGGTGCCATGGATATGAGGACCCAGGAGACAGTTCTTCTCCAACAGCCGAGTCAGATATCATGCCTCCTCCCTGCCTCTCACTTCCCACTTTGCAGCTTTACTGCCTGCATTGTTTTCTTCCCTGAGCCCTAGGAGCTGAGAGAGGCTCTGGTTAACCAAGAAGGACTGTGGAGCCAGGAAACCCAACCTTGACCATTTGCCCTTCCCACCCTGAACTCCACATGCTAAGACCAAAGGAGGATGAAGTTTCCAAAATCAACTTCACAATAATGATAGAAATTAATGAGTTCCACATAGATAGGCAGATAGACAGGGGATGATGCATGAATAAATGGATACCTGCATAGATGGATAATAGATAGATGAGTGGATGGATAGGCAGATGGATATAGAGACATACAGATAGACAGGCAGGTAGACAAGTGATAGATGATGGACGGATGCATAGACATGATGGATGGATGGACAGGTAGGTAGACAGATACATAGATGGATGATTGAACAGACAGATAATAGATCAACAAATGGATGGACAGATGGATACACACAGGGGTGATAGATACATACACAGACATAGATAGATCGATAGAAGATAGGCAGGCAGGCAGATAGACAGGAGGATGGATGGATGAATGAATAGATAGATAGATAGATAGATAGATAGATAGATAGATAGATAGATAGATAGACAGACAGACAGACAGACAGACAGACAGCAGATAGGCAGGCAGATAGGAGGATGGATGGATGAATGGATGGATGGGTGGATAGATAGATAGCAGATAGGCAGGCAGATAGATAGACAGGAAGATGGATAGATAGATAGGAAGATAGATGGCAGACAGGCAGGCAGATAGACAGATGGATGGATGGATGGTGGATGGATGGATGGATGGATAGATAGGAAGATAGATGGCAGATAGGCAGGCAGATAGGAGGATGGATGGGTAGGTAGGTAGGTAGATAGATGATAGATGATAGATAGATAGATAGATAGATAGATAGATAGATAGATAGATACCAGATAGGCAGGCAGGCAGGCAGACAGGAGGATGGACAGATAAATTGGTTGGTTGATAGAGAGAGAGAGATAGAGAGAGAGATATATAGATAGATAGAGATACAGATAGATATGGATATAGCTCCTCTATAGAGAAGAAAATGTAGGAAAAAAGCTTATATTTTCCCCTATACCTCCTTTATGGGTCATTCAGAAAGGTTGGTCCAGGTCCTGACATCAAGTTGGCAGCAGAGGAGCCAAGGACTCAAGCCAGTTGAATTCTCCCTGGTCACAAGCTGTCTGACATGTATGCTGGTCGGGCTCAAGTCCAGGTCTTGGGGCCCCTTGGCCACCCATGTGATCCTGGGAATCCCCTCCAGGCACCAGGGACCAGACCTGACCTGAAACAGGGATGTGTGTAGAGAGGACCCCACTCCACATCAGGGCACCTGGTCCTGCCTAATGCTCCAGCCTGGACAACTGCCATGTGCCTACATTCTGCTGTCCCTGTCCCCTGTCCTGCAGGTAAGCAGGTGACCACCTGCTCACACCTCCCATCTCCCTATGGCACATGCCCCACCCCACCACCCTTTAGGTGCCACGTTGAGCCTGCCGGACCAGACTCGCCCCCTCTGCCCACAGCTGCACACAACTGGATATGGAACCCAAAAAAACAGGTTCGGCCTCCCTCATTCTACCAGGATGGAGTGATCTGAGCCAAGAGAGGGAAGGACCTCTAGTTAAATGTAAAGGGGAGGGCAGCTTGCTCACGTGGAGTCAGGAGAACACGCATGAAGGAGAGCGCTCATGAGGGAGAGCACGCATGGGGAAGAGCGTGCATGGGGAAGAGCGTGCATGGGGAAGAGTGTGCATGGGGAAGAGCGTGCATGGGGAAGAGCGTGCACAGGGGAGAGCATGCACAGGGGAGAACGTGCACGAGGGAGAACGTGCACGAGGAAGAACATGCATGAGGGAGAACACTCACAAGAGAGAGCGTGCATGGAGATGGAAGACCGTCTCACCATCTCCAGCCCGTGGCTCCTCACCCTAAAACACATCCCTGGCAGGGTGCTCCAAGGAGTGACTAAGAGCCAGGGTGAGGGTCGTAGGCACGTGCAGGGCCTCCTGCAGACCACGGGCGCCTCAGAGGAGAGGCTGTCATGGGTCATCTTTATGTCATCCTTACATTTAGCTCCACACACACAGCCCCTGGTCCCGATACAGACCCAAAAGGGCCCTGCGAATGTTGGAGAAAGAACAGTTGTGTGCTTCAATTTCACCTGAACTCAGGAGATCACTACTTGAGACACCACCGCAGCCCCAATGGCCCACGTGTGTGTACCTGAGACGTCCTCCTGGCCCCAGTGGCCCACGTATGTGTACCTGGGACGTCCTCCTGGCCCCAGTGGCCCACGTATGTGTACCTGGGACGTCATCCTGGCCCCAGTGACCAACGTGTGTGTACCTGGGACGTCATCCTGGCCCCAGTGGCCCACGTGTGTGTACCTGGGACGTCATCCTGGCCCCAGTGGCCTGTGTGTGTGTGTACCTGGGACGTCATCCTGGCCCCAGTGGCCAAAATACCATGTGTCCACCCTGCTAGACAGAGGGGAAAGAGTAAAGACTGTCAACAGCAAATCAGACAGGCTGGTGGGTGGGCTAGGGCTGGAGGGAGGGCTGTCTTCATTCAACAGCTCCCCCACCCCTGAGGCTACTGGCTCCCCATGTGAAATGTTGCCACATTATAAGCAGAGTCTCGTAAAATTTCAAAGGAAGGTGGCATTAAAATTCTTCTACTCCAAACCACCCCTCAGCACACACATGCATCTAAGGTTAGAATCCCTTCCCCAACATACTACCACATGCTTCTCAAACTAGGGAACCCCCCTCAGCCCCCAAGGGTGTGCAGAGGTGAGATGAGGGTGGCTGGCCACACAGCCCACGCGTGTGCCTCTCCTCACAGTATCCTTTCTAGCCAAAGTGTCTGGGGGAAGTGTAACTGTTAGGTTATAGCCAGCACAAGCATATTGTGGATTCAATGTAAGATGTGCTTGAAGTTTTAAGAGAACAAGTAAGACTTCAAAGAAATGTCATCCTTTCTCTGGACCCCTTCTGGCAACACACGCCCAGTCCCTCAGGGGCACAGGTTTAATATTTCCTCTCTTCTGGAGTCTTCCAGGGAAAATGTATACCTCCAGGGAAATGCTGTGTGCCTCTCTGTCATCCAAGACAAGCCACTTAATCTCCCTTTGCCTGAGCACAGCCCACTGCATGCATGTTCTAGCTCTGTGATGCCACCACCACGAAAAAAAAAAACATAAAAGAACCAGCCCTTCCTTTCTATTCAGTGAAGGAGAAAAACTCAACCAAATTAACTGCTTCGTAGGTGGTCAAAATAAGGTTTCTGCTGGCCTCAGTGATAATGCTTGACATCCATACTACAAAACGGAGCTGACTCCTGGGTCCCTGGCACCCCTCCTGCTGGAAGAGGCCAGGACACATGAAGGGTCTCTCATGGGAACCAGCCATGATGGCTCTCAGCTCATGGAAAGTGGGGTATGTGACCAGCACTGGTCGGGGTGCGACGCTTGGGGTGTTCACCAGGAAATGAGGGCAACGCATTTTTCAAAGAGCGTGCAGGGCTGGGCAAAACACTAAATAATTCAAAAACCATGATGACCTTGCCTTGGGAACTTTCGGAGCAACAGAATGGTTTAGAATAATGACCCATCCAATGACATTCTGGCTCACAGACAAGAAACAATATTCAAACGTCACCTCTGGTCACCCCGGCCTGAGGGACGTTTGTTTTGGTGGCTGCGGCAGCCGCCGGTTACCCGGCACTGCGGGTACAGGCATGGGCTTCCTCAGCTACAAATGGCATGACATAAACAAGGAAGGCGCACACACACCTGTCACCTCTCCGTGGACTTCAGTGTTTAAAGGACAATCATCACCCAAAGTGCTTTTTATAACAAGAAAGGACTCTGTGAATGTTGCCAAGTGAGTAGCACTGCCTGCATGCCCGTGGCCAGGGTGTGTGCAGAGCCTGCGTGGACGCAGGCGGATTGGCTAGCCCAGTCCCATGCATCACTCCTGCACCACATCTCACACCTAGGGACCCCACCGTTCTGCAGGGTCAAAGGAGAACACTTGAAGAGGGGCGACTAAATTTCCACCAAGCACAGTATATCAAAGACGCCTCAGGAAAACCATTTATGGAAACCTACTATGTGCAGCACTGTGGGAGAAACAGAGGAAGCTGCAGCCTGCGCCCTTCAGGAACCCCAGAGAGCAAAGGGGACAGGCGACGAGAGACAGGACCAAAGAGGCAGCTCCATGCACAGATGACGACGACCGCCCAGCTGCCCTCTGCAGATGTGCAGGACCAGAGGGCAGGAAGCTGGGGTGGAGGGTGGGCTCTGGGTCATGCCCACTTGGCCTCCATCCCAGAGAGCAGCTCCCCCAAACCTGGAATGATGAGTGTGCCTGACAGGACCCATCTGAGATAAACCACAGTGGCCATGTTAGCTGTGGGCAGAGGGCTGGGAGTGGTAGTCCTTATTATTTTGAAATAATTTAAGAATCACAAGAAGTTGCAAAAATAGTACAGAAAATTCCCGTGCACCCTTCTATTACAGACTGAATCGTGCTCTCTCAAAATTCGTACGTTGAAGTGCTAACCCCCAGTATGTTAGATATGACCTCATCTGGAGATAGGACTCTTACCAGGCCATATGGGTGGGCGTCATCCACTCTGACCAGCGTCCTTCTAAGAAGAGAAGATTAGGACACAGACATGCACAGATCAAGGGGCGGCCATGCAAAGACACAGAGAGAAGACAACCATCTGCAAGCCAAAGAGAGGTCTTCAAAGAAACCAATGCTGCCAATAGCTTGACCTTAGACTTCTGGCCTCCTGAATTTTGAGAAAATTAACCTCTGTTGTGTGAGTCCCTGGGCTGAGGGGCTTCGTTGTGGCAGCCCAAGACGACCACACACCTCCCACATCTCATGGCCACCCTCCATTCGCAAGCGAGGACACTGCCCTGGGTCCATTGGTCAGTGGCAGAGCTTATTCAAACATGGCAAGTTCTGTGATCTGACCTGTGTGGCCTCTATACCGGCACTTCTTAAACTATCTGTGGTGAAGGACTCATTGGTTTATTTCCAATTCATTCTGGACCTACATTTTTGTTTCTTTGTTTTGTTTTTTGAGACAGGGTCTCACTATGCTGCCCAGCAGATCTCAAACACCAGGGCTCAACCAATCCTCCCACCTCAGCCTCCTGAGTAGCTGAGATGACAAGCCCTATACTTTTGGTGTTCAGAAAACCTATAAAAAAAGGAATCACTAGAAACATGGAATAAAGAAGGCATACAAAGTACAAAGCCCAGGTTTTTATGATTAGACTCATCAGACTTAAAATGACTCCTTCAAATGACTGTCAAAGTCTAAATGCTGACTTTCAACTTCCGTACTGTTGCAGGGATCAGCAGCGGCAGCTCACTGGCTGGCACCCATCCACAGACCTCACTCTGAGTAGCTGGGATATGGGTCATGTGAGGTGTGTCCCGAGCCTATTGCTAGGGAGATGCTGTGGGTTCGAATTCTGTGTGGCCCTGGGCTGGTCATTTATCTGCAGCTCGGCTTCCTCACAGAGCCTGAGGTGGAACTGTCGTGAAGATTCACAATGATTCATATAAATTTTGGGACGAGAACCTCGGGTAAGATAACCTGCTCACACGTGTCACTCAGGGACGTCAGCCTGATGGATTTCCAGGCCTTGCACACTGTTCCGGACACTCCAGGCCCACAGATGCCTCCCACATGGAATTGTGTTACGAGTGTGTTATTTGATCTTTGTTGAACTTGGGTTTATCTTTGCTTGCTCTCAGGCCCTCCCATAATGTTGACATCCTGATAACTCCCGCTGGTGACTGCAGGTGGCCACACCCTGCAAGCTCCCTGCAATTCCAGCCATTACTCAGCAACGCTCAGCAATGCAAGGTCACTCAGAAACACCATCTGTCCAAGCTCCGTCTCCCCTCCCACCCCAAAGGAAAAAAGAAAAATTATTCTGTTCCGCCTCCATTTTTCTCCTCCTCCTCCTAAAAGCACACACACACTCACACACACACACACACAGAACTAAAGTTAGGCTTGCCTTGACCTCTACTTCTAAATTAATTTTCCTTCCTCAGGCATTTGCTGACGCTCCTTTTCTGTTCTTTCCCCAACACAACACAGATGTCTTTGAAAGCACCAAGCCTGCAAACACTTTGTGTATCCTTGCAAATCGGGTAAAAGAATAATTTTCTTCCAATCCATACAAATCCTCACGCGTCCATTCACCTTTGCTGTGGAATTCACTGACAGCCCCCTCTGAGGAATGTACATGTCAACGCAGAGAAAAAAAATGAAGAAATTCCGGAATCACACCAAGGGGCCTCAGCCCCAGGTCCCATCTAAGAATGAGGCCAGCAAGAACCACTTAGGCTCTTGGATGCTGTTAACTCAGGTCCCTGGTAGCCCTTGATAATTTTGTATCTAAAACGAATGGATTTGTACAGATCCATGTGGAACCTTCTCATGTTTCTCTATCCAGAACATCTCTGTGATGATGCAGTCACAAATTCTGCACAGTTACTTCTGTGTGAGGGGTCTGTTTGGCTCATGTTTGCACACATGTGTCAACATACCATCCTGGAACACGAGGACTAACCCTCCTTCCCCTCAACGGATGGCGACAATCATTTATTGACTCTCACTGAAGACATGGCCCCTATCGCTGGGGGACTCAGCATCTCAGAGGAGGGTGGGCTGTGCATGCAGAGGGAAAATAGGGAGCAAAGTCTGTGCAGAAGGTCACTTCACTCACATTTGACTTTTGTACCCGTGAACTTCAGTGCCGCGTATACCCAGAATCTGTTTCCTGCCTCAATTTCCCCTCATTCCTTGGTGCCATTAGTTCCTTTTCTGAAAGTCCTCATGGGTCTCCCCCAGCCCTGGACTCTTACCTTCACCATCACCACCTGACTCAGTCCCTGCTGCACGCCCACTGGCCTGCCTCACCGCCAGAGCCTCACGCATCACTAACTTCAGCACCCGTGCCCACCCAAAAATGTGTCCACATCCCTCTCTCCCCAGAGGTCTCTTTTTCCCTCTGCTTCTCAGGTCTGGCTCTGACCTTTCCTTCTGATCTATTCCTTCCGCATCTCAAGAGCCCCCCGGAGAGACCTCACAGGCTCCCCTCTCCTGGCCCAGCTCTACAACCCCTCCCTCTCCCACAGGCAGAGCAAGACTCCGGTTTCTCTCTCCTGTGACAAAAGTGTGCGCCCAAAACTTGCAGCACGAACTGTTTATTTTTAGGTTTAGATTTGGGGTCTGGCTTTTTAATTCTTAGTTTGTTCTCAAGTCCGATCGCAGCAGTGGGAGGTGGGAAGTGGGCGGGGGACAGAGAAGGATCTCAGCCCATCGCACCAGGCGCCTCCCTCTCCTCTAGGTCTGTGGACAGCCTTCTGACCTGGGGTCCTGGGGTTCTTTCGATGTCTACTCTTACAGCTCCAGTCATTCTGGCCTTGGTTTTACTGCTCGGCCTGTACACCTTCTTATCATTGTCTTAAAATCGGCCAAGGGATGGTTCTTTTCCAGAGCTTCTCAGTGTCTGGGTGAGATCAGGACTGTGAGGGCCAGGGGCCACCTCAGGATGAGTCATGGGCTGTAGAGTCATAGTGCCTGGGCTCATCTTCCTCCTCGGCAGCCTCAGAGGATACAGTGGGTAGAATCACGTCCCCCCAAAACACGTTCCATCCCTAAGCCCCAGGACCTGGGACTGTGGCCTTAGTTGGAAATAAGGTCTTTGCACATGTGATCAAGTTAAGAGGTGGGCCCTCATCTAATGACTGGTATCCTTAGAAGACGATGGAAATGAGAACACACACGTGCACACACATGCATGCACACATGTACACACACAAATGCACACACACAGGAATGTCACGCGCGGCAGACAGGCAGGCAGGCATGGGGGTGGGGTTGCCTCCTGATGATGGAGGCAGAGACTGGACTGACAGTGCGTCTATAAGCCAAGGCCCACAGAGGATGGCCAGTGGTCCCCAGAGCCGGGAGAAAGGCCTCCGTGTGCCGGGAAAGCTCCTCCCTGAGAAGCAACCCCACTGCCACCCTGATTTTGGATCCCAGCCTCCAGGACTTGGCGCAAACAAAGAGCTCTTGTGTGAAGCCACCCAGTCCGTGGCATTCTGTGATGGCAGTCACAGGACATCCACCCAGATGATCTGAATTTCCAGCCCCACTGGCCAGGTTGACTGTCCTGGGGGTTGCACCTGACACCCTGGGCTCTGGGGGCCAACGACACCCTAGGGGCCAAGCCCTGCTGGCTCCTCTCCTTGGATTATTTCCATCTGGGGAGCAGGAGCAGGGCCTCCCTTCCCGCTCCAGCACTGGAACTACATCTGGAAGCTCTTCTCACCCTTAATTGTTCTTAATGCTTTAACACACGGAGTGACTAATGGGCTGTAATTGGGAGCGGTGTCCTGGGAAACTCGCCGACAGCGCCCTCTGCGACCCACCCAACCTCCTCCGCTGCTCACTCACAGAGCTCAAAAGTCACCAAGGAAAAATATTGGCCCGTTTTTCTATTTTTTTTTTAAAATGTCACACCAGTGCCAAAAAGCAGTTTTATCCTTCAGCCAACAAGTATAGGGCAAAGAAAAGGATAGAGGCGAAGCCAGAAGCAGATGGGACAAAATAGCACAACTGCCACTGAGGTCTGTGACATCTGTCTGGAGACAAAGAGTTCTTGGAGGCAAACCCCACGCCAGTCAGTTAAGGGGGTGTGAAGGATTCCAGCCACACATTTCACCTTGAAGAGGAAAGGAGAAGGGATAAGGCATCTCTGATGTCTTCTCATCTCCTCCCCGACCCCTGTGAGGGGTGAATGCTGACTGCCAAGTCACCAGAACTGCAGAGAAGGAAGCAGATGATAGAAAGGATAGACAGAGGCAGAGTGGCAGAATTAGGGGCCCTGGAAGAGAAAGTACAGAAAAACCTGAAGTGCACACAATTCCTCAATGGGGTGGAGGGACAGAGAGAAACAGACAGACAGGGAAGGAGAAAGAGAAGGAGGCATGAGAAAGGAAAGAAGTAGGGGGAGAGAAAAAAGAAGGAAGAGGAGAAAGAGGAAAAGGAGACGGAAGAGGAAGAAGAAGAAAAGGAGGAGGAGGAAGGCCGGGCACAGTGGCTCACTCTGTAACCCCAGCACTTTGGGAGGCCGACGTGGGTGGATCACTTGAGCTCAGGAGTTCGAGACCAGAATGGCCAACAGGGTGAAACCCCGTCTCTACTAAAAATACAAAAATTAGCCAGGCGTGATGGCGTGCACCTGTAATCCCAGTTACTCAGGAGGCTGAGGCAGAAGAATCTCTGGAACCCAGGAGGCAGAGGTTGCAGTAAGCTGAGACTGCGCCACTGCACCCCAGCCTGGGCTCCATCTCAAAAAAATAAAGATCAATTTTACAAAAAAAGAGGGTGCAGTGACTCATACCTGTAATCCCAGCACTTTGAGAGGCTGAGTCAGGCAGATCATGAGGTCAGGAGATTGAGACCATCCTGGCTAACACAGTGAAACCCCGTCTCTACTAAAAATACAAAACATTAGCCAGACATGGTGGC
>NW_012110918.1:15731437-15743237 GCF_000951035.1 Colobus angolensis palliatus
GTGAGCTGAGATCCGGCCACTGCACTCCAGCCTGGGCGACAGAGCGAGACTCCGTCTCAAAAAAAAAAAAAAGAAAGAAAAGAAAAGAAAAGGAATCACGGAAGATTTTAGGACTCATGTCTCCAAAGACTGGCTCAAACTAAAGTCTTCTCATTAAAATATTGGATCCAAGAAGGAAATAAGATGCCCCTGCAGGAAGGAGAGACCCCAGCAACGTCCTTCAGCTGGCCACCGCCTGTTCCATCCAGGAGCACCTAGGACAAGCTCCCGCCGCAGGAATGCATTCACTGCAAGCCTGGGGGCAACGTCCCATCTACTTCTGGTGTAACTAGATGAAGCCATGATCTCCCTCTTCCTGCCGCCAGGCAACGCTCAGGCTTGTGCTCCAGAAAGCCCCGCGCACGTTCCCACAGCTGACGCGGGCAACCCGTGTCTCGGCTTGGCCCTCGAGGGTGCCATGCTCCCCTGTGATGGATTCCAGTTTAACAGCTTTTAAAAACAAGCAGACAAGAGACGGGCCTGATGGATGAGTGCAGGAAGCACGCTCATTCGGAGATGATTTATGGGAAGTCACGTGTTGCCGCTCATGGGTGCGTCCCCAAGGGTGAGGACCAGGGTGGATGGATGAGTTTGGATAGCGTAAGCTGCACTACCATGGCAGGCTCACTCTCAGCCCCACGGCGTGCACGGCAGCCCCCGCTCCCGTCTCGTGCTGTCTGCATCAGGGCAGAAGATTTTGTTTATCTCTCAGCTCCAGAACAAAGGTGCTCCCGTCCCCAAAAACATCTGGAGAAGAGACAACCGGCCACACTCCTTGGCTCCTCTGAGTGACCCCAACAATGGACTGCAATGTGCTTTAGGAAAATTCCTATTACCCCATGAGAGTGGCGAAGGGGACGGGAAAGGAAGGGAAGGGTCAGGGTTGGAGGAGCAGATGACCCTTCTCTGGAGTTTTTGCTCAGGTCCATCTCTTCTCTGTGGACCTGAAAGACCCATCTGCCCCAGGCCTCAGCCACTGCATGTAACAGACAAATCTCGTTTTGCAGCAGATTAATTTCCATCCATGTTTTTAATAAGGACTTAGAATTTACTACACAGTAAAAGCCAAATTGAATCCATATTTAAAGGGATGAGCTTTAAAATGGGATCTAATTGACGGGACCCTTTCCAAGGCAGAGGAAATGAACCGGGCCTGAGGCAATGTCCCAGGCGGAAACAGCTTCCTCCCCACACTCTCCTTCAAAGCAAGGACTCGCCTGCAGTGATGGGGAGTCTCGCTCAAAGGCCTCCTTGCCAAGGCCATTCCTGAATCAGAAAGGCCAGCCCGCCTCATTGAGGCAAAACCTCCTGCAGGCTTTTCCCTCCCCGGGTTTCTCCATCACTCATCTCCAAGTCCCTCTTAGGAAGCCCCTTCCTCTAGTCACATTCCTTTGGGCCATCCATGGCATCCACATGCCAGAGCTCTGGTAGCCCGAAGGTGGTTTTGGCAGCCCCTTCTCTGAAGCCCATGTCCAGGCCGCAGGAATAATCCAGGAGCACGCGGGGCAGAAGGGTGTCTGCAGGTACACCTGACCTCAGATACATGTACCTGGCCCTCTTCCTTCAGACACCCACCACCCACCCTCCTGAAGGTGAATAAAAGACAGGCAGAGATTCAAAGCCACACACAGGCCTCGGACCGCATTGCTCCTTGCTCAGAGGGGCTTCCTTCTCGCCCCTTGACCTCGCCCTTCTAGAAAAGGAAGACTCTGAAATGCAGATTCCTCACTTCACAGTTCAGAGCACACCTTTGGAATCAACAAGGGGCTGGACAG
Organism: Colobus angolensis palliatus; assembly: GCF_000951035.1. NCBI lineage: Eukaryota > Metazoa > Chordata > Mammalia > Primates > Cercopithecidae > Colobus > Colobus angolensis. The sequence goes on from NW_012110918.1 coordinate 15,733,252, forward strand.
TGAACACACCGAGGGAAGCAGCTCAGGTCCAAAAGAGCTTGTGGGGTGACCCCACCAGCCCCTGGACTTCTCAGACCCTCCCTCGGGGGTGGGCTGGTCTTGTGCTTTCACTGTTGATGACCCCAAGAATTTACCTATTTGGGGGACACAGGTTCTCAGACCCACAGAAAGGTGAGCCTGGGCCCTGCAACCTCCTTCTTGGAGGCAGCAGGAAGCGGCATTTTCAGAGGAGCATGGGAGATGGTGCTACTGTCATGGCCTGCAGGATGTCTGTACACTGGGGCCCTCCCCTAGGGACAGAGCTACAAGCGTCTTCTTGGAACTAGGCCTCTGAGGTTCCAGAGACAGAGCATGATCTCAGGGGGTCGCTCGCCCTGCACTGAGGCCAGCCTCAAACCTTGTGTCCAGTATACATTTTCCCAGACAGCCTGCAAGCACGGTGATCTTGGCACACGGTGACCTGACCAGGAGCCGTGGCTGATGGCACACCAGCGTTGCCTTCACCACGACACTGCGGCGAGCCCCAGGGCAGAAGGAGCCAGAACGAGGAGTGGGATTCCTGCCCTCTGAATAGTCACATTGCTGCTTCTCTGTCCTGGTACCGGCTGGGGTGTGTGGACTTCCCATCTGGGCTCCCCGAGGGGTCCCTGATGGTTTACAGAATGGAGTAACAGCTGTTTCAGCAGAGGAGAGGAATTGTTTAAGGGCTTATCTCAGACATGGGCCCAGATCCACCAGTCCTCTCCTCCTGGGTCCATGGCAGAGCTAGTGCTCCCGGGGATAGAGTGGGATAGTGGGCTCCTCAGCTGTCCCCTGCTTCCACTCTGTCCCCCTCACAGAAGGCCCTCTTCATCCATCCCAAATCAGGCCATTTAATCCCTCACTCAGAACCCTGAAGTGGCTCCCATCACCCTTAAGACAAAATCCAAAATCCTCAGCCCCAACCTAAAGGCCTCTGCATCCAGTCCTGGACCCTCTTCGTCATCTCCTGCCTCCACCTGCACAGTCCCCAGACCCCGGGACAGCAGCCCCTCCTGCTACTTCTCCAGCATGCCCGCATGTTGCTGCCTCAGCGACTGGCCATTCCCTCTGTCTGGAACGCTCTCCCCTCAGACATCCTGGGGTCCTCCCTCCCTTCCTTCTGTCTCGGCTCACAGTGTCAGCACCTGGGGCCTGCCCTTCTGTCCTGTGCAAGCCACAGCCCCCACCGTTCACCTTGGTCTTAGCGTGCTGCATTTATCCTCACAGCGTTATGTGCACCTATCATATATTTATTCTCCATGCCCCTGCTAAATATAAACACCATGAGGGCCAGAACTTGACCTTGTCTCCACTGCGTCTCCAGCACCCCAAACAGGGCTCAGCACATCGGGGGCTCGAGGCTGTGGAATGAATAATGCAGGACAGTCTGGATCGATGAGCTATGGCAAGAAGACCCCAGGGAGCCCTGGAGCAGAGAAGAGCACCCATGGCCTACATCAGAGAGAAGCAAGCAGCACATGCCTGGAGATGCACCCAGATTGTGCGTAGAGATTTCCGATTCTGCGGGCTCTGGAAAGGGCATCTTTTGATGGGTATTGGAGAGACCAGCCTGTGTCTGGGCCTCTGATCTCTTTGCCTAGGGTTCTGGTATCATCTGCTCAGCCCAGAAAGGGTCATCATGCAAGCCTGCCTGCAGGCTTCAGGGCTCCAGCCCTCCCTGCATGGGGGTCAATGACCCACAACTTTGCCCTGTCTATCAGCAGGGAATGGGGCTGCACTGAACCTCATGGGGGTTTAAGAAAGAATTCACCTGGTGTCTGTCCCTCGTTCCTGGGAGGTGATCTCTAAAATATCTGGAGTTTCCAAGGGATAGGAGTGTCTTCTGTTAGTCATAAGCCACTCCTGCCCACACCTGCCCATGTGCTGACCTGCAACGCATAAGGACCCTTAGGAGGCTCCCAGCGTGAGGCTGGCCGTGCACGTGATGAGAGGCTTGGAAATTTCACTCCCCACCTCAGAGGAGCAGAGAGGGCTGGAGACAGCTCAGCCACGTGACTCGGGGAGCTTTCGGTTGTGGGTGAACCAGCAGGGTGGTGCATCCTAGCTCCACCGCGAGTGGGTGTGGATGTTCCGTATCCAGGACGCTGCCTGACCTTAACCTATGTGTATCACACGACTGTCATACACCTGTCATTTTTAGTGTAGTGCCTTGTTGTTGTTGTTCTGTGAATTGTAGCAAATTATCAAAACTGAGGGGTCCTGGGAACCTCTGAATTTGCCACTGGTCACAAGTGCAGGTGGCCCTGGCAGCTCGCATTCGAAGTGAGAGCCGTCTTACAAAACGCTTTGCCCGAACCCTGTGGAGTCGGACGCTGACTGGCAGTTAGTGTCAGAGCTGAACGGGGGTTGGGAACAGAGGCATCATGCCGTCCCCTCTAGAGCCGCACGAAGGCTTCAGGGCCCTCCCTGAGCTGCGGGGCAATCTGGGCAGCAGAACATGAACCGTGCAGGGGAAGGTCAGGCCCTGACCCTGGATTCTATGGCATCTCTGCTGACACCAGACAGTGGACCCCACACCCCGCCCAACCTCCTTCCAGGACTAACTGCCCCGAAGCCAGGCTGATAGGCTTCAGGGTACGAAGAGCGGTCACTCCTTAAAAATTCTACCCCATACCTTCCTGGGCATCCGTCAACTCCCCCCTCCTACTCCACAAAGACACCATGACCTGAAAACTAGAGACCAGCACAGAACGTCCCTACCCCGCAACCCTTTCTGTCAAATAAAATCGCCGCATTAAAATGTATTTCCTCCACAAATGGAAACTCTGGGCACGGGCGTGGTGGACAGGTGGGACCGCCTTACCTGGTAGTGGGAGGTGAGGTCTGCTTTGCTGTGTGGGGAGGGCCCCAGTGGGGCTCCTTCTGGACCGTCCTTGGCAAGGAGGGGGCTGCAGGGGAGGAGCAGTGACCGCAGGAAGATTGTTAGCTTCTCAGAGACAGAATTTCAACCTGCAGGGGGGAAAAAAGCAAGTAAAAAAAAAATGCCTTTGAAGGCAACATCTTCCTTTTGATCTAAAACAAACATTTGGTGTTAATAAACAAGGGAGAGGCAGCTTCAAAGCCAACCATTTGCCACCAGGGATTGGCACCCTCCAAAGGGCACTTGGCTTTTTATGCCCCAGGGGAGTAAAAGGAAACTTGCAGAAAACACATCATTACGACCCTATTGCCCAACAACCAACGGTGCAGTCCATCCCAGGGTCCGCCCCTCTCCCAGCCCACTTGCAAGGGTCCTCCACCCCCAGCAACTCTTCCACCCCACCACGCGGGCCCCTCCCCATCGCCTCTCCCACCACCGCCTGCTCTCGCTTCCTCCCCCATCCAGCCTAGATTCCAGGACCCACCACTGTCTGCACTCCCCCAGCTACTTTGTCCCTCTCTTTTAAAAATATTCATCCGATGATGTCACTGTCCTGATCTGGTGACAAAGCCTTTCACTGGTGTCCTGTATCACTTGGAAGAAACACTTCAAGTTGCTTCAGCGGCCTGCAAGCCAGGTGAGTCGGGCTTTTATGATTTGGGGACTTCCTAAGAAGATCAGATGCAAGGTCTCACAAGGCGGCTTCACGGCCAACCCTCCTTTGCTTCTGGGGCTCTCGGCAGTCTGGCCCCCTCTCCTAGCACACTCCCTCTCTCCCCTGCAGCCCCATTGGCTTCCTGGCCGTCCCTCCACGCAGGCGCATGCCTCCCTGACCCCACCCCTGCACCACGCCTTTGCACGTCTACTGCATGGAATGCTCTTCCCTGAACATTTGCAGGGCTCCTTCACTCCCTCCCTCCCTCCCTGTCTGCCTCCCTCCGTCCCTCCCCGCCTCCCTGTGCACCTGCCTCAGAACTGTGCACATATGGCACCTTTCCGAGGCCATCCAGGAACAGAACACCCCATCAAAATAACCAGCATTCCTATGGCATTTCCTTCTCCCTTCCCCATGAATTTCCTCCCGGGACTTAGCACATCTGGCTTCATGTGGATGTGCCGGGATCCCGCCATCCCGCTTTGCCTCTGCTGGAACGCAGGCTCCCTGAGGACAGGCATTCATGTCTGCTGGATTTAGTGCTGAATCCCCAATGCCCAGGATGTGCCTGGCACATAGCTGGGGCTCGCTCCATATTTTTCTGAGTGAATAAGTAAATGAATGAATGAATGAACCCACAAAAGTTACTCCCCCATTCATTCTTCTGGGTTTATTTAGAATCGTACCCCACTATCACACCAGAGAGCAGGAATTCCCGGGAAACGGCGGGGGCCAGAGGATTCTGTTTGTTTAGTTGGTAGGGGCTGGCAGGGGGTAGACCTGAGCCTGGAAAGTCTTGTTTGCTTAATTTACTCCAACCCAAACTGTATGTGTGCCGTCAGCCAGACAGGACACAAAAACGATCTAGGAGATCCGCTCTGATCAACCCGAGAGACTGTCTTTGGGATAGAGTCATGAGAGCGGGGTGGCCAGGGAGTGGCTGAGCTGTGTGTCTCCCTGAATCGCCCCCACCACTGGCAGCACCCAGAAATTTCACAACGGGGTTTTAAACAACAACGACAACAACAATAATAAATTCACCAATTTGCTTCTTTTCCTAAAATCCAGTCACTGAACGGAGTACAACCCCCAGACTGAGGAGCAGAACCAGCAGCCCAGGGAGCTCAGCAACCCTGGAGCAATGCCTAGGGAACGTCTACCCTTTCAGGAACCATCGGTGCCAAGTCCAGTGCCCAGTGCTGGGCATGGGAGCCACTTTTCAATGGCAAAAGTGTAAGTAATATGAACCGTTCCATGGATGAAATGCAGCCAGGGAGGTGGCTGGGAGAGGGCCTGGGGGCAGGGGACCTGAACAGAGGTAGAGGACTGAGGTGGAGGTGGAAGGCAGCCCAGGTTGGGCAGGAAGGGGCCCCAGGAAGGGGCCTGGCCTGGTGGGGAGAGAAAGCAGGCGGCAGGCTTCTCTGCGACCTAAGTGCTTGATTCTCAGCAGGAGCAGAAAAGGCAAGGGCTAGAACTCACACTGCACCAGGCCCTGGGCAGGGAGGTCTGTGGGGGACTGAAGATCTGTGCCAAGCCTCCTCTGAGCCTGGTGTCCACACCCCCACAGCCCCAGCTTCCAGCTGCCCCAGTGATCGGAGAAGCAGAAGCATCTGAAAGCCCTCAAGTCTCCCCTCGTCCTGTCGGGGCTTTCAGGGAGACCACAGGATACCCGTCTGGTCCTGGAGGCGATTCCCAAGCATTTGCTTTGACTCTCAGTGTCGCCTCCTCCCCAGACAGGGCTCCCAGAGCCAGGATGGAGGCAGGTGGTCCAGGCAGACTCCTGCCCTGCTGCTCTCTCCCACCACCCCCAAAGCAGAAGCAGCCCAGGGCCCGGGTGGGAGGAGAGCCTGGGGAGAGACGGGCTGTCTGCCGGGGCTGCCACCCTTCCTGACTCGTCAGTTCTCTTGCCTTTGAGGCGGATGGAGCTGCCCTCCCCAGAGCAGCCCCGGCAGGGGAGGCGCCCACAGGAAGGAATGGAAACAGAGTCTATCCCTGGGATCCCCAGTCATCCCCCGAGGCCACATGGACACCGATGCTGCCCAGCCTGGCAGCCAGTCCAGGGCCAGAGAACTTAACCCCCTGAAGGAGATGGGGAAGAATTAGAGGGAGCAAAGACAGGGTGGGGAGATGTGATGAAGGAACCCAAGAGAAGCTCCAACCCCACTGCTCCCCTCCCCAGCACAGAGACCTTTGCGTGTCATGCCTGAAACCCAGGCCCCCTTCTCTGGGTGCAAATGTCTTCACATCCCCCCAGAGGCCGAGCTGAAGGCGGTGCTCCCGGCGCCCCCACACCTCTCCTCCGCACCTTGCAAGCCAAGCTCACAGGAGGTTATTTCATTTTAACGGGTCGTGCCCAGCCCCGCCTGCAGCCGCCAGCTTAGAGGATGGAGACACGAGCCATCCACAGGCTGCCGAGTCCAGAGCGCGGGGACCCACCCCAGCGCAGCCACCCCTGCCTGGGCTCGAGCCTCCTTGGCGTTGGTAGGCGAGTCCTGTGCGTCCTGCACCCCTCCCCTGCCGCCAGCTGGGCGAAGGTGCTGCGTCCCAGCCCCACCGATAGGCCCAGCCTGGTTTTGTTTTCCTCAACCCGAGATGAGTGGGAGATAACAGCTTGTCCCTGATTGTAATGGCATGTTTTTCCCCACTCCGCAGTGGGGGACACCAACCATCACCCATAGCACAGAACACCGGCCTATGGCCCCCTCCGCGTGCACCCCTGTGCCCCATGCCCGACCCCTTGGTGCCACAGGGTTTAGGGGACCTCAGGGCTCACCCCGGGCTCGTGGCTGGCAGGAGTGGAACCGCAGTGGGAGGCAAAAGGCCCAGTGACCAAGTCCCCTCAAAGGCTCTCGAGGCCCCGCAGCCCAGCAGGGATGGAAGCGGAGTAGGGGGCTGGGCTGGGCTGCAGGTGGCTTCTCAGGGTGAGCCCACGCAGTGGCAGGGACCACGGTGGGCGGGGCCTGGTCGAGGCCACAGCCTGCCATTCCTCCACTTGTTGGGGACAAAAGCGTCCAGTCTGTCGCGGAAGCGAGCTGTGTCCTCCTCATTCTCTGAGCCGTATTTATGGCCCCTCACCATGTGCTGAGTGCAGTGCTCAGAGCACAGCAGAGCACACAGGGAGCACTCAGAGCACAGCAGAGCACACAGGGAGCACTCAGAGCACAGCAGAGCACACAGGGACACCCCACTGTTGACCTTCACAGGGAAAAGGCTCTGAGGCCTCCTCACCTCCCCCTCTTCTGGGAGGTCAGGTGGGGAATTCTGAGACCCCATCCTGTCCCCTACACACACACACACACATACACACACACACACACGCACACATGCTCACATATGCACATGAGCACAGACGGGCCATCCTGGACCCTACCCTCTACCTGCTTCCTCAGGATCTAATCTTCTTGCTTTAATGACAGAGCCCCCAAATAATATAGGGGCCCAGGGAGAGGCTTAAGCATCCCCAGAAGGCTGGTCATGGGGCTTGGAGGGGGAGTCTCAGTCTCAGAGAGGGATTTTAAAGACCCCTGCGCCCCCATCTGCAGCTGGCTGGTTTCCTCTTCCCGGCTTTCAGCCTGGCCACTTCAGCCTGCTGCAGAACCAGCCAGCACTGCTCCCGAGGCAGCACGAAGCTGGGGCAGCCCCTGGTGCTCTGGCCCCAAAAGACCTCCTCTCAGATTCTTGTCATTGAAAAGAGAAGATGGAAAAATAAATATTTGGACTGCTATAAAGCGTCTTCTACCAAAAAATAAGCAGACACACAAACGAAGAGGGAGGTAGGGGAAGGAGTGAGAGAGACGGAGGGAGGGAAGGGGAGGGAAGGAAGCCTCTGGAGACGAGGCACGTTCACCCAGCCTGGACAGGAGAAGGTTGAGGAGGGTCGTGGCAGAGGTGTGGGTGAAGCACACAAGGTAGCTGGAGCAGAATCCACAGGCAGATAGTCCAGGTGAGACGCACTGGCCAGGCAGAGAGGAGGCCAGGACAGCAGGTCCCGGGGAAGGGCAGAGAAGGCAGAAGTCAGATGACCTGCCCCGGCGGGCCCCGACGACCTTGGACTCACGAGTTGCCTTTGGTCAGAAGTGTGGACTTGTGTTGACCAAGATGCTGCAGAGGCGAGGGGCAGCCAGAAGCAAGGGGCAAGCACAGCTAGGAAAGAATGTGTTGAGACCGGGGAGGGGAGGGCCTGGCCGAACCACCATCCTCATCCTTGTCCTTAGCCCCCCTGTCAGTGTTGGCTCACCATTGTGCCCCAGTGCCTGGCCAGTGCCGGCACACAGTAGGCGCTCAGCAGTTTTGGTGAAATGAATGCTGCAAAGAAGGCGGCCAATCTGGGAGGGTGGCGTGGAGCTGGGTAACGTTTCTGATGAAAATTCCCAGCTGTAATCCCAGCGCTTTGGGAGGCTGAGGTGGGCAGATCACAAAGTCAGGAGACTGAGACCATCCTGGTTAAAATGGTGAAACCCTGTCTCTACTAAAAATACAAAAAATTAGCCGGGCATGGTGGCGGGCGCCTGTAGTCCCAGCTGCTCGGGAGGCTGAGGCAGGAGAATGGCATGAGCCGGAGAGGCAGAGCTTGCAGTGAGCCGAGATGGTGCCACCATACTCCAGCCTGGGGGACAGAGCGAGCCTCCGTCTCAGAAAAAAAGAAAAGAAAAGAAAATTCCTGGGTGACCTGAACACCAACAAGTGGGATCAAGAAGTTGTCACTGATTTGCATCTGACCACAGGATGGTCTCAGGCTCCTAGAGGTGGGGGTGAGGTGGAATGACCTTCCCATTCTGCATGGCAAAGCAAGCGAACTGAGCTCACCTAAGAACCCAGGCGTCCCGAGACCCTCGCACTCACAGCCTCCTGTGCAGAGAGAGGACCAACAGCCAAGCATACAGATATCCTGGATTTTTTTCCCCCAGATCTCCAAATAGAAGGCCACACTTGAACTTCAGCATGCAAGGGGACATCACTAGTCTTTTATAAATTAAGGCTCATCTGAGGATGTGGCTTCATTTATAGGATTTAAGATGAGGCATCACAGAGAGGTAGAAGTAGCTGGTGAGTTGAGGAGGAGCCCCCCATTTTGCTACCCCCTCCCCAGGCCTCCTGACAGCAGCGCATGGGGGAAGGAGACAATGGTCCCCCTCTGGGCAGATGCAGCCCTGCAGGTGCAGAACTTGAATTCTGAGGCTGTTCATCTTCTCAGGGCATGTTACACTCCATTCTCTGCAACAGCCTGGTTGGTGTGCCTTGGAACATTTCAGGCAACAGCAAAGGAAAAGCTTGGAGCAGGACCCACAGGCCTGGGTTCTCCTCCCAACCTATCACTGTGTGACCTGGGACATCTGAACATCCCTGACCCTTTCCCCCATCAACTCATAGGAAGTGCCTACTATGTGGCAGATGCAGACCCAGGTGCCGGGCATTCAGCAAGGTGCAATAGCAACCCCATCCCCACCCAAAGTGTCTGGGATGTCACCTTCCCTGCCCCCTGCACAAGGTACACAGAAAGAAGACGGAAAGGGCTTTGCACTAAATCACAACTGCACTTTCTCCTAATACTCCAAGGAGTCAAATGACCTCTGAAGGCCACCAGAGCCACAGGCCTCTCTGTGATGGTCAGACATGGGCTTGTGAAAGAGCCATTTAGGGACATAGCATAGGGGACTCCAAGACCAGGGGGACCCTAAAATTATCAGAAATCAAGTTTGGGTTTTTATGTCATTTTGCTCATCTGTTTTTTTGTTTTTTGTTTGTTTGTTTTTTAACAAAGATAGTGATATCACCAGAAATATGCCCGCATTCTTATTTGGCTTCCTGGAGGGACTCAGAAAATGGCACTTGCAAAATCTCAGAGGATTCCAACTCGCACATTTTAGATTGTGCTTTTCTCCCCAAACTGCACCTTTGCTGGTACATTTTATTGCAGAGAGCAGAACTTTTTAGCCTTCTAGTCCTACCAGAAAGTTAAAAAAAAAAAAAAAAAAATGAGAATAATGGCAAGAATTTAACATTCTTTATTTTATTTTTTGAGACAGGGTCTCATTCTGTCACCCAGGCTGGAGTGCAGTGACTTGAACATGGCTCACTGCAGCCTCCACTGCCCAGGCTCAAGCAATTCTCCCACCTCAGTCCCCCAAGTAACTTGAACTACAGGTATGCGTCACCATGCCTGGCTAATTTTTGTAGAGATGGGCTTTTGTAGAAATGGGCTGTATTTTTTTAGAGATGGGCTTTCACCATGGCGCCCAAGCTGGTCTCGGACTCCTGAGCTCAAGCGATCCACCCACCTTGGCCTCCCAGAGTGCTGGGATTACAGGTGTGAGGCACTGCGCCTGGTCCAACATTCATTTTTAAAACCATGGAATTTGGGCCAGGCGCGGTGGCTCAAGCCTGTAATCCCAGCACTTTGGGAGGCCGAGACGGGTGGATCACAAGGTC